>NC_137059.1:3782500-3907500 GCF_032717465.1 Coenobita brevimanus
CCTCCATTCTCTCCTTTCCATCTCTCTCTTCCCTGTTCGTCCCCTACCCTCCTTCTTATGGGTTTAGTAGGAATAGAAAGAATAGTTTGTACGGTGAGGAGGGTTAGTGGAGAAAAACAGAAAGATAGCATAGTGTATTTATTTATGATTTAGATTAATTATATTTAAGTAATTGATTTATTTCCATAGCACCTACATATTTCCCCTACCCCTCCTTTCCCCTCTTCTCCCTTCCATCACTTCCCTTACCCCTCCTCCTCTCTCCTCTTCTCTACTCCCCTCCCCTTACCCTTCCTCCCGTCCCCTTCCCCTCCCCACAACACTGTCCCCTCTCCTCCCCATCCCTTCCCCACTCACCCTCACTCATCACATTTTTCACCATCTGATTCTCTTGTCCACACCCACACACACCATCTGCCCCATTAACATTTTTTAGAGCGTTGCGTCTTTCATAATAGGTGTATAATTTGGTTTTGAGTATAATTTGCGTAGAAAGATCCTCGATGTGAAAGGGTTGGGGAAAAAAGCAGATGGTGTTTTTCTGTGTGATTTTTTTTTTCTGTGTTCTTCTTGTTCGTGTTTGGTGATATCATTGAGTTTTGGGACGTGTGTGTGTGTGTGTGTGTGTGTGTGTGTGTGTGTGTGTGTGTGTGTGTGTGTGTGTGTGTGTGTGTGTGTGTGTGTGTGTGTGAGAGAGAGAGAGAGAGAGAGATGAAAACAATTACTCTAGAAAACACAGAATTACTTTCAAAATATCCCCCTTACTCTATATTCATTCATGCCCTCCTATGATCTGTCTATCTATCTCTATCTATCTATCTGTCTATCTACCTATCTATCTATCTATCTATCTATTAATTTAAAAAGGAGTGTTTAAAGTTTCCCTCAGCTGAAGAGAAAAAAACCGTCTGAAAATAGCCAGATAAAATTTCTAAAATATTCCTTTCTGTTCCCGACCATTTATTTGTGGTAGGAGTCTAAATACAATCGTCTGTGTGGTGTGGTAGGGTGTGGTGTGGTAGGGTGTGGTGTGGTAGGATGTGGTGTGGTAGGATGTGGTGTGGTTGTGTGTGATGTGGTAGGGTGTGGTGTGGTAGTGTGACAGTGTGCAGTGTGTTTCTATGGTGTGGCAGTGTGAGTTTGAGGTGTGGCAGTGTAAGGTGTGGCAATGTGAAGTGGGGCCATAAGAGGTGTATGTGAGACGCAGCAGTGTGAAGTGTGACAGTGTGAAGTGTGGCAGTGAACGGTGAAGCAGTGTGAGGTATAACAGTGTGAAATTAGACTGAGGTGGGTGTGATGTGCAGCAGTGAGCAGTATAGCAACGAGATGACCTAAGTTGCAAAAAAAGGCAATGCGACGCGTAACAGTGTCTTTCTTCTAACAAAAACACTTTCTAACACCCTCTGCTTATATCTCTAACTCCCCTGCTCGTTTTATCTAATTTTCAAGAAGTCTGGCTAGCATTCCACCACCCCAGGAGACCCAAACACGAAACTCACTGGCACAAGCTGCAGTTTTTTCAGATGTTTTCTGTTTAACGTAATCTTTAACCTGACAGACGTGAAAAAATATTACCCCACTCTTCCCATTCCACTCCTCATTTCCCCTCATCACTCTCCTTCCCTCCCTTTCCTCCCTCTCTCTCTCTTTCCTCTCTACTTTTCCTCCTATCTCTCCTACCTTCAGACTTTCCTACCCTCCTCCCTTCTGTTTTCTTCATTCCTTCTTCCTCTCCTTCTCTTCATCCTCTACTTTCCGTTCTGTCTCACTTCTTCCCCTCATTCTTTCCTTCCATCTCTTCTTCCCTCTCCCTCCTACCGCCTCTTCCTCTTGCCTCCCTATCTTCCTACCTTCCTTCCATCCCTCTCTTTCCTCCCTTCTCTCCTTCTTGACATCCCACTTCTCACTTCCTCTCAACACCTTGCTTCCCCCCCTCATCTATCCTCTTCCTCCCATGTACTCTTCCTCCTGCCTTCCTTATCTCCTTTCCTTCTTCCTTCCATCAATAACCATCCTTCCTTCTTTTTTTTCCTTCATACCATCCCCTCTTCTATATTTTCCCTCCTTCCTACACCTCCTTCATATCTCCCAACCCCCTTCTCCTCCTCATCCCCCTCCAGCCCCCTTTCACCTTTCTTCCCTCCTTCATACTTTTCCTCCCATCACTTTCCTCCTCCCTTTCCTCTGTATCTCTCTTCCACTCTACTCTATATTCCTCCTCTTCCTTCCCCTGTCTTCTGTCATATTCAACTTCATTCCTCCATCTTTCCCTCCTTTCTTCCTCCTTCTTTCCTTCCTTTCTTCTTCCGTCTTTCCTCCCTTTCTTCTTCTATCTCTCCTCCCTATCTTCCTCCCTCTTTCCTCCCTTCCTTCCTCCATATTTCCCCTCCTCCCTCCTCTGGCTCCCTCAAACCTTTCTTTTATCCCCCTGTCTCCCTTCTCTCCCTTCCCTCCATATCTCCCTCCGCCTACGCTTCCCCTTCCTCCTCCTTCTCCTCCCCCTCCTCCTCCTCCTCCTCCTCCTCCTTCCTTTGTCATCATCCCTCTTCTTCTATTCCTTCCTTCTCCTCAAGTATCTCTTCCATCAGCCTCTTGTGTGTGTGTGTGTGTGTGTGTGTGTGTGTGTGTGTGTGTGTGTGTGTGTGTGTGTGTGTGTGTGTGTGTGTGTGTGTGTGTGTGTGTAATTACCCTGTCGGCTGTATATTTCCACCAGTGTGTGTGTGTGTGTGTGTGTGTGGGTGTGTGTGGGTGTGTGTGTGTGTGTGTGTATTGTATGTGCCCCGCTTCTATCCAGTGCTTCCTTCACCCCCCCCCTCCAAAAAAAAAAATGGGAGTGTATATGCCAAAAATATAAACCCAAAATTAATGTTCAGGGTTAGAGACAAGACGACAACCACTTCAGTGCGAGTACGTCATTCTGTTTAATCCTTGCTGATACTAGACAGGATTTATTCAGTTTTAGGAGGATTTTTTCAGGTAGCAAAGGGATTTATCTGAAGTTTACCCGAAGGAGAATAAATTAGTCTGAATAAAGAGCAAATCGTCTGGACTGAGAATTAATAGGGCAGGTTTTAGGTCATCAGTCTGAAATTACACCAGATCTCAGAGGACAAAGTTGTGTGTCAATAGTCGGTATTCTCGTCACTGAGGAGGCTCCCTGGCACCTCTTCCGTAGCGATTTATTTTTGGATACTGCTGGTTGATACCCTTTTGCACGTTAAATATGCAGAGGATATGGATTTTGTAAGGATTTATGTAACTCAGAATACAGTAAGGTGTAATAAGCCAAATAAATCGCTGAAGAACATATATTAGGGAGCTTCTTTAACCAACGAGAATACGGGCCAAGGTTGTCACGAGTCGCAGTACATATGTCAACTAGGAAGCCTTTAGAGAGCGCATACCTCCGTCAAGGCCAATGACATTTACGATATGCTGCTGTAATTCCTTTTCTACTAAACAAATACACTTACAGGCTCACATAGTCACTTGAGTCTACGATTTTACCCTGTTACACAATCTCAGAAAGTCCATACCTCCACCAGCGCCAAAAAACTTATAATTTATTCCCGTATTCTTAATCGGATCAATCCCAAACTCTAATCAACTCTTCCCACACTCACTGCCCACCTATCCACCAAATTCCATTACAATCCGATAAGAGTTTTTTGAGATATCTTGTACACAGACACACAGACAGACAAAGGTGAATGCAAAACCTTCGTCATTCTTCGTTGGCGGAGTTTATAAAATCATTGGCTAAGTTAAAAAAATAAATAAATAAAATGAAAGTGGGGCTATTTGACTCTTTCTGGGTTTGACTAGATGCTAATTGGCCAGGTAAGAGCAGGTGTCAGGGCCAGGGAGGTATGGGTGTGGCTTAGGTGACAGTGAATACCTGAAATGCATGGCAGGTGTCCAGACCAAGCAGCCTCGCAGCCCCACACGCAACTCTGGCTATATTTGCGTGCATGTGGGCGAGGTACTGCAGTAGGAGTGGCCTTGACAGAGACGCTGTAGAAATATTACTCCCTCGCCTTCCGATATTTTCCGACTGGTATTTCCCGCCGTCAGTTATTTCCCGCCTCCACGCCTGATATTTCCCGCCCCATTGCCTGATATTTCCCGCCCCATTGCCTGATATTTCCCGCCCACAGGCCTGATATTTCCCGCCCACAAGCCTGATATTTCCCGCCCACATGCCTGATATTTCTCGCCCCCAAGCCTGATATTACCCGCCCCCCAGCAATATTAAGGTGTATTGTGTAAAAATAAATCGCTTAGGAAAAGGTGTCACGTAGTCCATGTCAAAAACGAAATGAAACAAGTATTGTACAACGCATGCTAAGTTGCACTGTAAAAATAAATCACTTAATATAAATTGCCACGAGGGCCATATTGATAATAAGACAAGGATAACATGCAAGGCAATGATCAGACACACCATGTAAAATTAAATCGCCTAGGCAAATGTGTTAAGGAAGTCTACCACTCCAGCGAGAATACGACTCACTGTCTTAAGGTGCTACCAAGGCAAGGTCTATCGCGTCTGTCACCTTGAGAGAGAGAGAGAGAGAGAGAGAGTGTAAGAGAAAGACAGACAGACAGACAGACAGAATAATCAAATGAATGCCTTTTTTTACCTCCAGGTGTTTGCTGAATAATTAAGGGAAAATAATGGAATCTTCATCATTAAGATTTTCTCGTATCAGATGGTCAAGAAAACTGAAGGATATTTTTAAAACGGGATGGCAATTATTGTCCCCTTCAATCACCTATATAAAAATGAAGGCACGATGAGAGATGTAAATTCCCTCACTCCTCACTCCTCCTCACTCCTCCTCACTCCTTTCTACTCATCCACATCCTTTCCATTTCATCCTCTTCCTTTCCATACTCCACTTCCCCCTTCCCTCCCTTCCATTTATATGTTGCCTTCCCCATCCACACCTCACACCTCCTTTCCTCTTCTGCTCCCCTCACCCACATCCTCCCCACTTCTTTTTTTTCCTCACTCCATTTCCCCTGTTCCTCATTTCCATTTCTCCCCTTTCCCTCATCACCCCGATCCTCACATCCTCCTTTCACATTCCCTTCCTCTTTTTCTTCCCTCCCAGGTCTCGTTTGTCCCTCCTCCTTTCCTCACTTCCACTTCCCCCCTTTCTTTCCCCTCCCCCTCCCCCTTTCTTTCTCCTCCCCTTCCTCCTTTCCTTCCTCTCCTTTTCCTCCCTCCCACCCCAGCATCACCATAAACCTACGCCTTTCTCACTCACGATGGGACTAGAGTGTAAACAAGGTGAAGTCGTTAGGTAAACATAGGTGGAGACGGCAGCTGAAAAGGGTACAGGTGGAGTGATTTTTACAGGTGTACATTCATCAAAATTCATACATATTAACTTTTATACAGTTCTATACATTTGGGCACTTATACACACTCACATACACGTTCATACACATCCCTTGTCACATGAGAAGGGAAGGATGGGGAGGGATGAGAAGGGAAGGGAAAGGGAAGGATGGGGAGGGATGAGAAGGGAAAGGAAAGGGAAGGATGGGGAGGGATGAGAAGGGAAGGGAAAGGGAAGGATGGGGAAGGATGAGAAGGGAAGGGAAAGGGAAGGATGGAAAGGCAAGGGAAGAGGAGGGATGGGAAGGGACGGGGAAGGATGGGAACTGAGGGAGAAGAAAGGGAAAGAAGGAAGGAGAAAGGACAGTCACATACACATACACACTGAAAGATACAAAGCCACATACACACACAATCACATACACATTCACACATACACAAACTCATACACAGTATACATTATGCACTTCTACACAATCACAAATTCACACATACACTCAGTCACATACACAATTACACTTCGTCACAGTTTATATTGACCATGCCATGACCTTGACCTTTGACCTATTATTCTAAAAAAAACGGTTGATCAGTTCCTTGGCTGATCCTCAACCCTTCCACCAAGCTTGATCCAAATCGTCCAAACCAGTTCAAGGCTGTTTTAGTCATTTTGTTCACATACAGACAGACGAATTGAATTTTTACATTGACCTGTGATCTTGAAGTTTGACTTACTGTTCTCAAAATCAAATGTCCTCTTTCTTGCCTTACCCTCAACTAGCCCACCAAGTTTGGTCTAAATCGGAGAAAAACTGTGTAAGATGACCTCACATCAAACTTCAACCAAGCCCTGTGACCGTGACCTTTGACCTTCAGGGTAATCCTTCAGCTCTTCCATCAAGTTTAGTTAAAATCATGAGCAGTTTGGAAAACAAATCGCTTGGGGAAAGGTGCTAGGGAGCCTCCTTACCCGACGAGAATAGGGGTCATAGTTATCGATATATTCAGCTCAGGCTTTTCTTCTGTCTGACTTTCAGACTGGTACTCCTCTCAGAAATTTACCGACTGCAACTGTCTTCCTTCACTTCCTCTGTTTACCAAGCTCCACTAAGCACCATCTTTGTATCTCTGTGCTCTTAGCAGCGTCGTTTCACTGAACACTGTTTTATGTGATTGTTAGAGCACCAGAAACAAGTACTCAGAATTCAGTGACTCCAGACACCACCTGTCAATTCCATATTTTAACCCCTTTCATGTATTCCATCAATTTCGCTCGATTTCAGTGTATTCTGTCCATACTTGCTTGCCTCTCTTCCTGTGCTTGTTCTTGACTCAACCTGCTCTTCATGCCACCTGTATGTGTTATTCATTGACCTGTTATTCATTCTACCTGAGTGTGTTCTTCATTTTACGTGTCATTCATTCTACCTGTGTTTATCCTTCATTCTACCTGTGTTTGTCCTTCATTCCATTTCACTGGAAGTTTGGTGTAGTTGTGTGTGTGTGTGTGTGTGTGTGTGTGTGTGTGTATTTATGTATGTGTATGTGTATATGTGTGTCAAGGAACGTCAACCCCCACAGAACACCCCCTTTCAGTCAAGTATAGCTCGACCTGCTGTTGTCTCTGACTATAAACAACTCAGAGAAGATGCCAGAGTCTCTAGCTGAGGTTTGTGTTAATGGACGCTAGTCACCGCTGCATAAATTTTACTCTTCCACTTACTACTGCTCCACCCCACCCCTCACACATCACATCTGCCACATCACAACACCCAAACCACGATAATCGTAGCCACACTCGTCACACCTGCATTAATATTACACTGCCACTTAATATTGCATCATTCCACCCCTCACACATCACCTCTGTCCCATCACAACACCAAAACCACTATAATCTTAGCCACCCTCGTCACCACTGCGTTAATATTACAGGCCCATTTAAATCTTCTTTTCTCCGCTCCTCACACCTGACACATCACAACACCAAAACATTATAATCCTAGCCTCTCGCTCAGATAACCATTTTTGTTTTTCGTACTTGCTTTATGCTAACGATTCAAATATGAGATGTATCCAAGTGATGGAAAAGAAGGTGAACTTTGTATCTGATTTCTCCAGGTCAAACAGCCCCTCACGACCTCTATAAAACCATCAAGAGAGAGAAGGAATGAGAGACGTAATGGTAGTGAAAGGACTAATGGCGCCTGCTCGGTGCTGGCTAAACACTGCCCTAGCATCTAATTCTCCTTCACCCAACCCTCACTTCTGACACAACAGCAAAGCGACTGTAATCTTAATGGAGACTGATTTTGATCCTTGTGCTGGACGAATATATCTAACGGTAGCCTAATATATTCAGAAAAACAATATATATTTTAAATTTAGCTAACATCAGACGCGTCACCTGAGGGAAGACCTCTAGAGGTGAAAGAAACACCTTCACTTACCTCACTGTTGAAATCAAGTTATACGAAGGCCTACAAAAATTATAAGACTTCCTCTCTTTTCTTCCTTTCCCTTCCCCTTTCCTTCCCTTCTTTTCCATTCCCTTTCTCTTCCCTTCCTTCCTTTCCTTCCCATTCTTTCCTTCCCATCCCTCCCTTCCCTTCCATCTCCATCCCATCCCTTCCATTCCCTGCACACCCTGTCGCCCCCAGCCTGTGTTTTTCCCCACTCGTTAGGTCCAAGCTGAGATAAGCACATGTAGTTATTCCCAAAATCATTCTATTAACTAATGTCACTAGCCTTACCTCGAGAAACCATTGTTAAAAATAACGTGATTCGGGATGAAGGATATTTATCATTGCCTGTGTATGTTATTCTTATTTGTCAATGCTGTTAACAAGTGATTTTATTCATTTTCTTGGAGCAGCCTGGGTTTGGTTAAGGAAGCTCCCTAACACCTCCTCCTTAGCTATTTATTTTTGGATATGGTTGGTTAGAATCCCTCTGTACTTTATAAATGCAGAGTATGGCAATGTTAGAAGGGTTTATGCAATACAGAAGAGGACAGCAAAGTTTAATAAGCAAAATAAATCGCTTAGGAAAAGATGTTAATGACTGACAAGAATATGGACCATAGCCTTCACGAGTCCATCCTATACTTTAAGTCCTAAGTCCAGTATAATCATCAACTTTATTTCCAAGGGGTAGAAACAGAATGCTACTCAAGGAAGAGAGACTGGTACCCCTCTTCTCATCTGTAGGAACTGATTTTCATGGAGTCCTGAGCCTTTACACTCCTAATGGGGTAAAGAAAAATTTGGTGTTAGATGAATGAATGTAGATTATTAATATATATGTGTATATTTCATAAATTGGAGCCTCTGTGGTACAGTGGTAAAGCGTGCGTTTTCGTACACTGAAGAACGAGGGTTCGCGCCCCTCCAGGGTAATAAACTTTGGGAGCGTTCTTCTGGCCACGTACTGCTTGGCGGACATCAGGGGTGCTGTGGTTGAACCAGTGTCGCATACTATAAAGTATGCTTGCAGCCAGTCGGCTTGCGCGGGCCGATGACACTTGGTTCACAGACTACACACACATCCAAAGCCACTCCAGCACTACAATTACACTTACAAGCACTTCACACCCTACATACAATCTCTACCAGACAGCCTAAGCCACATTGTAGAGATACATTGGCTGTATCGTCCCCACTTCGGTAGGGATAGGCCGGTCCTGCAGTGGATACTCAAACGGCTGATGAGATGAGATGAGGTATTTCATAAAATAAAAGTATGTATGTATGTATGTGTTTATGTATGTATGTATGTATATATGTATGTATGTAGTATGGATGTATGTAAGTAGTCTGTATGTATGGATGTATATAGTATGTTTGTATGAATGTATGTATGTATGAAAGTATGTATATTTCCTCAATTAAAAACAGATGTGTATGTATATATGTATCTTCTGTGTACCTTTGCCAGTGTGTAGCCTGTGTATGTATTTATGTATGTATGTATGTACGTATGTATGTATGTATGTGTGTGTGTATGTCGTTAATTAACCTGTGTGTTGTGTATTGGACGCTATGAACCAGCTTTAGTATTCATGGTTGCAAAGTCTGTGCCAGAGTTAATAAAAATTGGATTTATACCCCTGCCATTCCCCACTCCTTTCCCTTCCCTCCCCTACCCCTTCCTCTCCATCCCTCCATCCCCCAACTTTAAACTCCCCCTTCTCTGACCCCTACCCCTCCCTTCCCTCCCTCCCTCCCTCTCTCTCTTTTCACCTTCACCTTTCTCTCTGTTGTGTTATTCTCTTCTACCTCCAATCCCCCTCTCCCTCCCCCCACTCTTGTCTTTGACCCCCACCTCCACCGCTAATCCCTCACCTCCTTCATTTCTCCCCCCTCCTTCTCCTTATCCCCCTCCTTCACCCCCTCCCCATCCTCTAATCCCCCCCTCCCTATATTCATTTACTTCTATGCCATCCTCCTCTTTGACTCAACCTCCCCCCTCACATCCTACCCCACAGTCCTTCACCCCTCCTATATCCCCTCCCCTTCACCTCTCCTTCACGTTTCCCCTCCACCTCTTTTCCTTCTCTCACCCCTCGCCTTCCATTAACTTCTCTTTACTCATGTTATTCCCCTCATTGATCTTTCCCCTCCTTCAAGTCCTCTCCTTCCCCTCACCCATTCCCCATATCTTTCTGCTCCTCTACCTCCCCCTCCCACTCAAACCCTCCTCCTCCACCTCCATCCTCTCCCCTGCCTCACTTCATCTTTCTCTCCCACTTCTTTATCTCCTTCAAAGAAAACAAAAAACAAGAACAAGAGCATAAGAAAGCAACCGTCTTACAATCCGCCTTGAGCCAAATATTTTCTTTCTCCTTGGTTGTCCTCCTCAGGTGAATATCCAGTTAACCTGTCGATTTTCTTGTTAACTCACCTGGTTCTTGAAACAGAGACTCAGGTGTTCTGTGGATTCATAGTTGTGTGTGTGTGTGTGTGTGTGTGTGTGTGTGTGTGTGTGTGTGTGTGTGTGTGTGTGTGTGTGTGTGTGTGTGTGTGTGTGTGTGTGTGTGTGTGTGTGTGTGTGTGTGTGTCTGTGTGTCTGTGTCTGTATATCTGTATGTGTATTTGTGTGTGTGTATTTCTTCAACGCAAAAAATATCATACTACCCAATATCGCCCTCATTGCAACCTTGACCCCCCTGCTTCGTCACCTCGTCACGCAGCGTCACACAGCACCAAGAGCTGTCAAATGCGCGTCACCTAGGAGGCATTTTGCGTCACATGTATTTCCTAGAAGATAAATTTTTGCTAACAGTCCCAAGCAAACGGTGTGTCATGACTTTCGTTTTTACATTTGTCCTTGAACGTGAGAGGGTGTCCTTCCTTCATCATCATCATCATCATCACCCTCATCATCACCAACTTGTTAATGATCCTTTTCCTCCTCATCACCCTCATCTTCATCTTGTTAATGATTCTCTTCCCCTTCCTCCTCCTCCTCCTCATCTTCATCCTCACGCTCCTCATCAACATCAGCATCAGTATCTAGACCTCTTTTCTCACCTAAGGATAATGCTCAGCTTAGAAAGACTTATGCGCAGTTTGTCAGTTGTCCTTCACCTGTGGGCCTGTGACGCACCTGGCTGATACCTGGTTTACAAACAGGAAGGTGTGTATATTGTGAGTACTCGCTCTGACCCTGTTGCTCACTCACACATCGTCATATTGCGCTCATACTGTAAACTCTCACGTTCACTCTACACCTTCACTCCCACCACCCAAGCTCCATCCTCACACTCCACCTCCATCCTCACACTCCACCTCCATCCTCACACTCCACCTCCATTCTCACACCTCACCTCCATCCTCACACCCCACCTCCATCCTCACACTCCACCTCCATCCTCACACCCCACCTCCATCCTCACACTCCACCTCCATCCTCACACTCCACCTCCATCCTCACACTCCACCTCCATCCTCACACTCCAACCTCCTCCATCCTCACCCTCAAACTTCACTTCCACCTTCACATTCCACTCTTATACACCCGAAAGAAAGTATCACAATATAAAGATGTTAACTAATAAAAGAGTAGTAGTAGTAGTAGTAGGAGTAGGAGTAGCGGGTATATAATTTTAGGAACTCACAATAGTAGTAGTATTAGTATAAGTAGTATAAGTAGTGCAAATTTCTTATAACCAACATTAGTAGTTGTGGTAATAGTGGTAGTAGTGTGTTTATGTTGTTGTTGTTGTATTTGTAGTTGTTGTTGTAGCCCCAGGTTCATCTGAAAGTGAACCCCGTGGACTGCAGGCTGAAGTTTCCCCTCTCCTGAAGCCCACCATCGTCCTTTTGGGGGAACAGGGGGGAAAGTGAGGGACGTTTGCATAACCAGACAACTCCAACGCTCAGTTATATCAGTGCCATCACTTGAAGGCTCCCCTCATTAGCACTTAGTAAAGGAGTGAAAATAGTGATTGAAAGAAAGTAAATGTAGGAAATATAAAAAGGAGTTTAAATACAAGAATGGTCACTTATTAAAACTTAGAGAGAGAGAGAAAGAGAAAGAGAGATGCAGGTACTAGGCACTCTAGCATGTTATATTCCTCTGTAACAACCAGGAACACACCTGTCCTAGTCCTTATGTCCGGGGTACAAATTTTCATGAGCTTAGTAGGCTGTCTAGAACTTCCGCTTAGTGACGTGTGTGTGTGTGTGTGTGTGTGTGTGTGTGTGTGTGTGTGTGTGTGTGTGTGTGTGTGTGTGTGTGTGTGTTATTTCAAACAGGTAGCATGCATATCAGAGGACAATATTTACGTGATATATGCATAGATAAACCGGTAAATGAAAGGTATTAGGGAACTTCCATTAACAGGCAAGAATGGGGTTCTAGGAAACACGACACCCCATTATCTCCATCCCCATTATCTCTCTCAGCAATGAATTAATCTCTAAATCTCTGGACGTAACTAAGAAATAATCCCCATCTTAGGAGAGGCACTATAACTTACGAAATGATTGCATAGTCTTCGCAGTCTTCAAAAAAAATCTTACTCAAACCAGAACAGTAAGAGGGTTTAAGAAATACAGGAACTGGTTATAACTTTTGCTTTACGGTGATTAGTAATAGAAGACTGAGCATTTATAGGTAGTGGTAGTGGTTGTGGTAGTGGTTCTGGTAGCAGTGGTAGCAGTGGTTGAGCTGGAAAGAGTGGTAGTAGTGGCAGTGGTGGTTGAGCTAGGCGAGGTGGTTAAAATAGAAGTGGTAGATTATTTTGTAAAGTTGAACGAACTAGAGATGGAGCAGGTGGTAGTGGTGGTAGCAGAAGTTGTAGTGGTGGAAATGGAAGTGGTAATGGTGCTGGTATTGGTAGTTATAGTAGTGGAAGTGATACGGATGTGGTGGCGGTGGAAGAGTCAGTAGAGGTGGTGGTGGAGCCTGCCTCTTCCCCCCCTGAGCCTCAATAATTCCACCCCTCGGTCATGCAGTCAGGCTCACACAGCGACACTTCCGGGCAGGTGAGGTACGGGGTCATGCTCTCTACCTGTCCAATGAATTCCACCTTCCTCGATATTGCCACACTCGATATTCTTCCACTCACACTTAAAATCCTGCCACTCACACGATATTCTGCCACTCACACTTAATATCCTACCATTCACACTGAATATTCTGCAATTCACACGATATTTTGTCATTCACACTTAATATTCGGTCATTCACACTCAATATTCTGCCACTCACACTTAATATCCTACCATTCACACTCAATATTCTGCCATTCACACTCAATATTCTGCCATTCACACTTAATATCCTGCCATTCACACTTAATATCCTGCCATTCACACTTAATATTCTACCATTCACACTTATATATATATTCTGCCATTCACACTCAATATTCTGCCATTCACACTTAATATTCTGCCATTCACACTTAATATTCTGCCATTCACACTTAATATTCTGCCATTCACACTTAATATTCTGCCATTCACACTTAATGTTCTGGTATTCACACTTAATATTCTGGTATTCACACTCAATATTCTACCATTCACACTTATATATATATTCTGCCATTCACACTCAATATTCTGCCATTCACACTTAATATTCTGCCATTCACACTTAATATTCTGCCATTCACACTTAATATTCTGCCATTCACACTTAATATTCTGCCACTCACGCTTAATACTCTGCCATTCACACTTAATATTCTGCCACTCACACTTAATATTCTGCCATTCATACTTAATATTCTGGCATTCACACTCAATATTCTGCCACTCACACTTAATATTCTGCCACTCACACTTAATATTCTGCCACTCACGCTTAATACTCTGCCACTCACACTTGATATTCTGCCACTCACACTTAATATTCTGCCATTCATACTTAATATTCTGGCATTCACACTCGATATTCTGCCACTCACACTTAATATCCTGCCACTCACACGATATTCTGCCACTCACACTTAATATCCTACCATTCACACTCAATATTCTGCCATTCACATAATATTTTGTCATTCACACTTAATATTCGGTCATTCACACTCAATATTCTGCCACTCACACTTAATATCCTACCATTCACACTCAATATTCTGCCATTCACACTCAATATTCTGCCATTCACACTTAATATCCTGCCATTCACACTTAATATCCTGCCATTCACACTTAATATTCTACCATTCACACTTATATATATATTCTGCCATTCACACTCAATATTCTGCCATTCACACTTAATATTCTGCCATTCACACTTAATATTCTGCCACTCACACTTAATATCCTACCATTCACACTCAATATTCTGCCATTCACACTCAATATTCTGCCATTCACACTTAATATCCTGCCATTCACACTTAATATCCTGCCATTCACACTTAATATTCTACCATTCACACTTATATATATATTCTGCCATTCACACTCAATATTCTGCCATTCACACTTAATATTCTGCCATTCACACTTAATATTCTGCCATTCACACTTAATATTCTGCCATTCACACTTAATATTCTGCCACTCACGCTTAATACTCTGCCATTCACACTTAATATTCTGCCACTCACACTTAATATTCTGCCATTCATACTTAATATTCTGGCATTCACACTCAATATTCTGCCACTCACACTTAATATTCTGCCACTCACACTTAATATTCTGCCACTCACACTTAATACTCTGCCACTCACACTTGATATTCTGACTCACACACACACACACACACACACACACACACACACACACACACACACACACACTCACACTATGCACGGACATTTGCGCTGCGATATTTCTCTGTATTCCCCTGATAATATTTTTCACTTATACTACGACGCGTCACACCGGTGCTGGAAAAGACGAAGATGAAGAAGGTGAATCCCTTTTTAGGAGTCAGGCTTCTCAACAGCACTCTCAGGCGGGGAACTCCTTTAGTTATATATAAAGACTAATGAAGAACAAACACAGGTAGAATGAAGGGCAAACACTGATAGAATGAAGAACAAATAGAGGTAGAATGAAGAACAAACACAGCTAGAATGAAGAACAAACACAGCTAGAATGAAGAACAAACATAGGTAGAATGAAGAACAAACACAGCTAGAATGAAGAACAAACACAGCTAGAATGAAGAACAAACACAGCTAGAATGAAGAACAAACACAGCTAGAATGAAGGGCAAACACAGCTAGAATGAAGGACAAACACAGCTAGAATGAAGAACAAACATAGGTAGAATGAAGAACAAACACAGGTAGAATGAAGAACAAACACAGGTAGAATGAAGAACAAACACAGGTAGAACGAAGGACAAACACAGGTAGAATGAAAAACAAACACAGGTAGAATGAAGGACAAACACAGGTAGAATGAAGGACAAAACACAGGTAGAATGAAGGACAAACACAGGTAGAATGAAGAACAAACACAGGTAGAATGAAGAACAAACACAGGTAGAATGAAGAACAAACACAGGTAGAATGAAGAACAAACACAGGTAGAATGAAGAACAAACACAGGTAGAATGAAGAACAAACACACGTAGAATGAAGAACAAACACACGTAGAATGAAGAACAAACACAGGTAGAATGAAGAACAAACACTCCTTTCTACTTCCTTCTTCCTCTTTTGCACTTTCTTTCCTTATTTCTGGACGCTTCTTGGCCCTGTCCTTACTAGGGAAAAAGGTCGTGATGATGATGATGATGATGATGATGATGATGACGATGGTGATGATGATGATGATGATGATGAGGAGGAGGAGGAGGAGGATGACAGTGGTGGTAGGAAAGAAGATCATGATAACGGTGGTGATGATGGTGGTGGTAATGATGGTGGTGGTGATGGTGATGGTGGTGGATATGATAGTGCAATCTTTACTCTTTCAATGTCGATAAAGTTGCATCAGTGACATACACAAGGTTATAAAGTTGCAACAGACAGAATAAGTCGCAAAGGAAGAGGTGCTGCGAAGGATTAAATGCCAATAAAAATACGTTTATTAAAAGGTAGAAAGGAAGTGAGAAGATGGGCGTGTGTAAGGAAGTGTGTAGATGGGTTGGTAAGATGTGTAGTGGGGGTGTTGTGATGAATGAGTAGGTGAGGGTTGTGTATTGGTGAGTCAGGTGTGTGTTGGTGAGTAGGAGTGTGCATTAGTGGGGGAGTGTGTATTTGTGAGTCAGTGTGTATGTGTAGAGGTGTATTTGGTGTGTATATACTGATGGGTAGGTGGGTGGGGTGGGATGGGCCGGGTGCCAAAGATGTACACGTGAACATGACGTAACGCACATTAATCTCCCTCTACACACACACACACACACACACACAAACCAAACCCATCTAAACCAAGCCGAACCTAAGCCAGTCAACAGTAACCCAACCCAACACATCCCATCCTAACCTTACCGCCTTCACTCATCCTTCCAACCAAACAACCTCAATTCTTCCTAACCAACCCTACCAATCCTAACGTAACCCAGCCTAACCTAACCTAACCTATCTTCCCTCCTACCCACCCTGCTTCCCCTGGTGACCCTAGCCGCCCTGATACCCTGGGATAGTTCCGGAAGTTGGCCATGTGCCTGTACCCCTGATTCCACCCCTGCCCCCCTTTTCTCCTCCCCCCCACTCCCCTGCCTCTCCTCACTTCCCTGCCTTCCCACCTTTTCCCCCATCTCATTCCCTGCCCCTCCCTTTTCCACTCCTCCTCTCCCTGTCTTCTCACTTCTTCTTCCTCCCATGCCACCTCCTACCCCTCTGCTCCCCTGTCCCCTACTCCCCTGCCCTGCCTTCCCACTACTTCACCCTATGCCACCCTCTGCCCCAATCCCCCTACCCTGCCAGATAACTCCCTCTTCCTCCCCTTTCCCTTCCCCCACCTTGCACCCTTCCACTCCCTTCCCTAATGCTCTCTCTTCCTCCCTCCACTCCCCTCCCCTCCCCTCCCTAACGCCCTCTCCTCCTCCTCTCCCCTCCCCGATGCCCTCCCCTCCTCTCTCTGGCTCTTCACCTACTCCCTCGCTTTTTACGTTTTTTGGGGGTGTGGGGAGGGGGTGAGGGGGTGAGTCTGAGCTGAGAACTATATACAGCGACCAACATCACCCACCCACCCACACCCACCCCACCCTCCCACCCACCCACCATCCCATCCACCCACCCCACCCTCCCACCATCCCATCCACCCACCCCACCCTCCCACCATCCCATCCACCCACCCACCCACACCCACCCACACGCCATCCCATCCACCCACATAACTCTACACTTTCCTATCTATCTATCTGTCTATCTATCTATCTATCTACATACATTCTTACCTACCTATCTCCTATCTACCTACCTACCTACCTACCTACTTACCTATCCTATCCACTCACCTACATATCTACAAACATCTCCATTTACTAACCTCACCAGATACCTACCCAAATACCTAGCTACCTACTCATTTACCTACTCACCCACCTGCCTATCCACCCGACCTGCCTGCCTACCTACCTGCCTACTTGCCTACCCACCTATTTACCCATTAAGCAGCTATTCACACCCTCTCTTCCCCACATACCCCCTTGCACAATAACTCACTTGCACACCTATCCACTACTATCCTACCCACCTACTAACCTCCACTACCTACTTGCCTACTTGCCTATCCACCTACCAACCTATCCATTATCCGCCTATCTGTTCACCCACCTATAACTCATCAAACACCCATACATCCATCTACACCCACCCACACACCCACCCACCCACACACAGACACACACACACACACACACACACACACACACACACACACACACACACACACACACACCTATATATATCATCCCATTCACTTTCATTCATGCCTACTTACCTATCTATCTACCTACCTATCTATCTACCTACCTGTCTACCTACCTACCTACCTACATACCTACTTACCATACATACCGCCCACCCCCCTATCATAATTATAAATCGCCATTGAAAGGAAGAGATTAACAGAACGTGGCCGACAGTAGATATTATTTTCCCGACCAAAATAAATAAATAAAATATATAAAACATGTCTCTGTCTGTTTATCCATCCATTTATCTATCTGTCTATCTATCTTTTTATCTCTCTGTCTACCTGTCCGTCTGTCTGTCTATCTCTGTCGCTTTACGCGCGTGTGACGTGATGGAGTGAAGCGATGTGGCTACTGATGTTACAGTGTCACTCGTTTGTCACACACACACACACACACACACACACACACACACACACACACACACACACACACACACACACACACACACACACACACACACACACACACACTTAACCAGAACACACAACACACCTTTCCATCTTCTCACAACATTTCACAGTTTCATACAATGCTCCCTTTTACTGTATATTAATTTATTTATTTATTAATTTAGGTCTCCGTTACCCTTACTAGGAACTATATTTAGATCTGCATTACCGAATTTATATCACCAGCATCTACAAATCCACAAAAAAATATATATATACACCGCCGAAAAAAGGTCGCTCCCAATTTTTTCCATACGGGACGTGACGAGGACAATCGCTGCTGTGTTTCATCTCTAAAATTTTGTCTCATCTCTCCCCCTCCTGTCTAGGATATAGTGTTTGTTTGTTTGTTTGTGTGTGTGTGTGTGTGTGTGTGTGTGTGTGTGTGTGTGTGTGTGTGTGTGTGTGTGTGTGTGTGTGTGTGTGTTTAGGCTTCATGCCACTAGTCATTTACACTGTTAATGAAAGACGGGTGAGGAAGCCTAAGTATTGTTCAACATTCAAATGAACAAATAGGAATGAATAACACTCACATCCTTTCATTTAGTAGTAGTAGTAGTAGTAGTAGTAGATGTAATGGTTGTAGTAGCAGTAGTTGTTGTTGTTGCTGTTTAGTGGTAGTAGTAGTAGAGGTAGTAGTAGTAGTAGTAGTAGTAGAAATAGTAGTAGCAGTAGTAGTATGGAAGATTTTTCGCACCTGAAGCCTTTCATTCATCCCTTCGGAATAAAATGTATATCTTAAGTGAGTATTATCCTCGACCTTGGCCTTGCGTGAGCCTTAATCTTGCCCTCGGTCTTCAATCAACATTAACCTATGAAGTTGAGTATGAGTTTGGAATTCATGAAGCCTACTAAAGCTCTCTCTGACCTTAACCTTGAGTGAGTCTTGACCTTGGCCTTGAACGAGTCTTAACCTTGGCCTTGAGTGAGCCTTGAGTCAGCCTTGAGTGAGCGTGTGGTAAGCTTGAAGCCGTCTCAGTGCAGGTGGTGTGAGGGACGTCCTTCCACCTAACTCAATCACTCCAACGTCTCACAATGGCGTCTTGGGGCTGTATGTCTGGCAATATTAAGACGTAGATTAAGACGTA
The DNA here is from genome assembly GCF_032717465.1 of Coenobita brevimanus. NCBI lineage: Eukaryota > Metazoa > Arthropoda > Malacostraca > Decapoda > Coenobitidae > Coenobita > Coenobita brevimanus. The sequence goes on from NC_137059.1 coordinate 3,801,736, forward strand.
GACACCTTTGATTCCCTCCTAATTAAATCGCATCACCTGACGTTACCTGGAAGTGTAGAGTTATCGCGACCGTGAGAGCGTTAACAGTGCCAGCTTAACACATGGACTTTTGCGACTCATGGAAGGATGACTAAGAGAAAGTAGACTCCTTCACTGCCCTGGCGTCTTCTTTGCTTCTTTCTCCCTCCCTCCAGACAACTTTCTTCGTCTTAGGAGAGACCTTTCGAAACAGAGAGATTATATACTGTCCTCATTAATCTCTTCTTCACTACAGTATATCTTCCCAAACATGAATACAATCATACAGTAACCGGGCCAGATCAAGCATTTTTGGAAACGGGTGCCGGGGGGGGGGAGGGATTACTAGCATATTTATCGTTCTTTTAAATTCATGTTCATTCGCCCCAATTGCCTCAAAATTCATTTCCAAATCCCTCTTTTTACAGACATGATTCAATGATAAAGTTTATGTAATCTATATTTTTTTAATGCATTTTAGTGATATTATTGTGTTATTGCAAGTACTCAAAGGTCTGCTAGAAATGGGTAAGGGAAAGGAATCTCTCTCCTTCACCACATCATTAGGCTGCTGTTGTTGTTAATCAGCCCCAGTATGTCTGACCTAGCAGACTCATTAACTGCAAGCAAGCAACCACCCCGGCAGGGCCATTCCGTGATGTTAACTGGAAAAGTGTGGAGGTCTGGTTCCCGGATGGACGCCGTGTTTGCGTCACTCCACCCAGTTAACAAGGGCACAATAGCAGGCTTCATATCACCCGTTATCTGGCTATATGGTTACCACCCAGCGTTATAAATGGTTTCCAGGGTTACAGGGAACCATTAAGCTTGTCACTCAGAGTAGAGCCATCAAGTGGAAAGAATAGTATAAAGGTGACAAGAAAGAAAGAGAGAAATAGGAAGAGAGGAGGGCAAACGCAGAATGATAAGGGAGAAAGACGAAGGAGGCAGCACTACATCAAGTGAGTCAGAGATGGAATGATAAAGGTGAAGGAAGAAGGAGACAGTGCTACATCAAGTGAGTGGATGACAGTCGCCACCAATTTAAAGGCTAAATATCAAACTGGATTATATCACTTGGCAGCAGTAAAAATTGAGTTAGTAAGTCGCCTTGCACACACGGGTATATTCCTGACAACAATATATGCACGTGTTGCTCTCACTCATGTGTCTACCTCTGTGGAAAATATAAAACACACACACACACACACACACACACACACACACACACACACACACACGTTCTTTTGCGTCGATTTCCTCAATAAAAAATTCTAGTATTGGAGCTTCAGTCAATACTCCTGCTGTGGATGACTGGCAGGCCTCAGGAAACAGACTAGGTAATCAGATAATAATGATAATAATAATAATAATAATAATAATGAAGATGATGATGATGATGATGATAATAATAATAATAATAATAATCGTAGTAGTAGTAGCAGCAGTAGTAGTAGTAGTAGTAGTAGTAGCAGCAGAAATAGTAGTAGTAAGGGTAAACTTTATTCCTTCTGCCACCAAAAGACATCTATATACGAAAATCCCAAGGTTATAATGGAATATTTCTCCTTATAAACTATCCTTGCCTTATCATCTAACTCTACTCACAGGCGATTTTATTCACCTACGGAAAGCGTCTGGGTATGAATGGATTTTTCCCTTTCTTGATAAATTCTAGTTCTTACCTTATCACTTTTGGGTGGCAGGTAGAAGTGTTCCCAGGCTTTACGTATCAGTCGCCCTTCCGGAGCAGGAAAACGTGTCTTGAACGTGTATTGCAGAGCTGACAATAATGCAATCAGGCCAGCAGAGAAAGTTGTAAAGAAAGTGTAATCCAGGCAGTACAGGTTATCAATTTAATCACCTTATCACCAGCATCATTATCTTTCAAAACACTTGGGATGGAAAAACAAAACTCGAACGTGAATAAAACGGGTCCCAGACGTGTTCAGTTCTTTCTTACACGTTCTTCATTTATTTCTCTTACCATCACACTCTATCTCTTATCTTACAGCCACTCGAAACGTCCCACTCCAATGTTCAGAAATTTTTGGCGCCTTTTCGCAGTATATCAACTACCTTCTTCGTTCAGGTTGTGCTTTCATCTTTAAAATGTTCGTAAGAGGTTCAGTGACTGTGTGTGTGTGTGTGTGTGTGTGTGTGTGTGTTAGTATATCATTTACGTATTAATCTCCTTTTTGTTCAAGAACTTTTTTTTTTCCATTTCGTCTTGACAATAAACTGAATATTTCATACACATATCACTCTGTTCAGTAAAAGTTCAGTGGCTCTTGGTATTCTGTTTTTGTTAATTATTCATGTGCTCTTAATTCTCACTTTTTTCGTCGTATTTTTGAAAGTATAAAAAATCGGAATATGCCACTATGTACTGTACACAAAATCGGACTACGCCACTATGTATCTGTAAACAAAAATCATTGACTGCTGGTGCTTCTTTTACTGTAACATATGTGTGTTCATTATTTTCTATTAAATTTCATCTTTCGAAAATATAAAACTTTGAGACATACCACTATCCATGAAAGCTATTTTTGCATCCCATATCATCTCAGTTTCATTTATTTTCGAGATAATTTTCATGATACTGTACTCTTTAGACAATGTATTTTGGAACATATCACTATTTATAAGCTTCTGATTTCTTTTTTTCGTCTACCGCCAATTTACTTTTTATTTTTCATTGTTATTTTCAACCTGGTTTTAAAATACACATCATTTTTTTAACATAACACTCAATTCTTAAGAAATTCAGTGACTATTGATGTTTATTTTCCTGAGTCGTCAATGGACCAGTTCTTTTCAGATGTTTTTCTTCGCTAGCAACACTTTAACCCCTTTGTTCTAATTTCCTTTTTGTTCTTCCTTCTTTCAGACGACACTGTTCACGGTAGAAAAGGGGCCTCGTTCTGAAGGGGTTAATAAGGGATATATAGAACTTCCAGGTGTCTTATAAATTGAATGTACCTTCTGAGAGTAGCAAAAAATATTATAGGAATGTCATTGAAGTGAAGTGGTTGATTAGTAGTGTAGTTTTATAAAGCCAATGATTAGAGAGAGAGAGAGAGTAGGGACCGGGGAAGACGGGACACTGTCAGGTAGAGACTGGGCATAAGAACAGGTGAGTGAGGTTGGCACACACACACACACACACACACACACACATTTCACGCCACCCTGCCCAGCCCTGCCCTGCCCACTCCATCTTGCCTACTCCACCCCATTCCACCCCATCCTGCCCTGCCCTGCCCACTCCATCTTGCCTACTCCACCCCACTTTCACCCCATCCTGCCCTGCCCTGCCTTGCCCTGCCCACTCCACCCCACTCCACCCCATCCTGCCCTGTCTGCCCACTCCATCTTGCTAGCTCCACCCCGTCCTGCCTCACAATACACTCCACCCTGCCCCCACCTTGTCTACTTCATTCCACGCTATCCACTATACCTCACACTGTCCACTCCACACCATCCATCCACTCCACTTCTCGTCTTTACCTCATGATCCTCCACTCTATCCACACCCTCATGCACCCTATTCCACCCTCCTCATTCTGCCCCACCTTCTCCACATCGTACACTCCACCTCATCCTCTCCACTCACCCTGATCCATTTCATAATCACCCTGTTATAGCTTCTTCAATCTCCCTTCCCTAGTCCTTGTTCTCCCTGCCACACCCACACTTCATCAACCCTGCCATCCTCTTCACCCTTGCCATACTGCTTCTACCTCCATCCATCCATCCATCCATCTATCCATCTATACATCCATCCATTCATCTATCCATCCATCCATCCATCCATCCATCCATTCAACCTTCCATCCATCTATTCAACCATTCATTTGTCCATCTATCCATCCACCCATCCATCCATCTATCCATCCATCTATCCATCCCGTATTACCTCATCATGAGAGTAGAGACTTGAGGTTAGACTTAAATCCTGACTTCTAAAGCAAGAGTGATCGGTTACTCGTCCCCACTCCCAACCCTCCAACTATCGTCCAATTGCTTTAACGTCCTGTATTTCAAAAGTTTTTGAGTCAATTCTTAATAGAAAAATTTTAAGGCATCTTTCCTATCGCAACCTTCTTTCCGATCGTCAGTATGGGTTCCGTCAGGGACGCTCCACTGGCGATCTTCTCACCTACCTTTCAGACTCCTGGTCATCCTCCTTTCGGGACTTTGGCGTAAGCTTTGCCATTGCACTTGACATCTCAAAGGCTTTCGATCGAGTCTGGCATAAATCTTTAATTTCCAAACTGCCCTCCTACGGTTTCTATCCTTCTATCTGTGCCTTCATCGCTAGCTTCCTTTCTGGTCGTTCTATAGCCGCTGTTGTAGACGGCCATCGTTCTTCTCCTAGATCTATCAACAGTGGTGTTCCTCAGGGCTCTGTCCTATCACCAACTCTCTTCCTTTTATTCATCAATGATCTTCTAAGCTGTACATCTAACCATATCCACTCATACGCTGATGACTCCACCCTTCACCTTTCCATTCGGTTCCCGCAACGCCCATCTCAACAGTTACTTCAACAAACAAGGGATGAGGCTGTGGCACACCTAATGTCTGACTTGGCTCGTATCTCTGACTGGGGTAAAAATAATATGGTTGTTTTTAATGCATCTAAGACTCAGGTCGTACACCTATCAACCCGACAAAATCTTCCACAGGTATACCCACTAATGTTTAATAATATTCAGCTTAATCCTGCATCATCCTTGAACATGCTTGGGGTTTCATTTACTCGGGACTTATCTTGGAAAGATCATATTACATCTCTTGTAAAATCTGCTTCCAAGAGATTGGGTGTGCTAAGCCGACTCCGCTCTTTCTTTACCCCTGCGCAATTGTTGACTCTATACAGGGGTTTTATCCGCCCCTGTGTGGAGTACAACTCTCATGTGTGGGGTGGCTCCCCACATACAGCTCTTCTCAATAGGGTGGAGTCAAAGGCTTTTCGTCTCATTAACTCTCCTCCTCTTACTGACTCCCTTCAACCTCTGTCTCTTCGCCGCACTGTTGCATCTTTATCTCTTTTCTATCGCTACTTTAATGGTCACTGCTCCTCTGAACTGTCTGCTTGCATTCCTCCACCTCTACGACGGGCGCGTAGCACCCGTCTGGCAGCAAACTCTCATCCTTTTTCTGTCCAACTCTCTAATGCAAGAGTTAACCGTTACTCCCAGTCTTTCATTTATGCAACAGGTCAGCTCTGGAACTGTCTCCCTCTGTCTGTATTTCCTGCTGCCTATGATCTCCAGTCTTTCAAACGCAGTGTGTCCAGGCATCTCAAAATGATCGGATCTTGAATTTGGCTCTATATTGTATTTTGTTTTTCTCTTGGAGGGAACTGTTACTGCGGGCTCATGGCCTTTGGTTCCTTCTTCCTCGCATAAAAAAAAAAAAAAAATTACCGCAACCACCCTGACGGTCCACATCCATCTGAAGCGTCTGAATCCACTAAACCACGAAGCATACATGTATTTTAGATGGATATCACCTAAGTTGTAAATGGTTTCTTGAAGCACATGAGAAATTCTTTGGTTTATCCCCTGGCACTACATCGAGTGAGTGGATGGTGGACGTTCCCTACCTACCAACATCCGTATAATTCGCTGACCCACTTCTTGTCCACACTTTTCGTCTTATAACATCCTCTCTCTCTCTCTCTCTCTCTCTCTCTCATTCTCCGAAATAGAAGTCTGGTCTCAGCCACATAGACTCTCTTCATGAACTAGTAGCAGAGAAAAAGGTAATTTCAAACTTCATTTTTAAACCTTTCACTTCTAGGATTGCTCACAGCTGAAGTAAATCGTCTGTCTTTTTTTTTTTTTTTAAATAGAATTGCATCAGTTACATCGAAAAAGTTAATCTCCCTGTTACACTCCATCCTCACCCTGTCACACTCCATCCTCACCCTGTCACCTCATCCTCACCCTGTCACACTCCAACCTCACCCTGTCACACCTCATCCTCACCCTGTCACACTCCATCCACACCCTGTCGCACTCCATCCTCACCCTGTCACACTCCATCCTCACCCTGTCACCTCATCCTCACCCTGTCACACCTCATCCTCACCCTGCCACACTTAATCCTCACCCTGTCACCTCATCCTCACCCTGTCACCTCATCCTCACCCTTCCACACTTCTAATTCACCCTGGTCCGTATTCTCGTCGGGTAAGGAAGCTCCCTAATACCTTTTCCTTGGCGATTTATTTTTTGGTATGGCTGGTTAATATCCTTTTGTACGTTCTTTATTCACAGTATGACTACATTGGAAGGATTTATGTAACACAGAATAAGACTGTAAGGTGCACCAAGCAAGATAAATCACTTAGGAAAAGGTGTTAGTTTGTCTGCTCTTCCTCTGCTTCTGCTTCACACTTCCACGCACATCACACTCCTCTCCGCAGCATCACAGCAGAGAGATCTAAAGGCAGAGAAACATACCAAGCCTCTCGCAGCTGAGGAATGTTATGGTCACCAGAGGAAAGAGAGAAGCAGAAGGGAATTATTAAGCAATCATGACATACAGTACCAAGCCACACGTTGTTTGGGAATATTAGCAAGCAGAGGAAAGTATATTGTAGTAGAGATGAAATATTAGGCTAACTTTTGTCCCCGAATAAAACTCCACCGTTCATTTACCTCACTGAGTACGTGTTTTTCTCCGTCATCCCTAAACACTTCTGTCTCATTACTTACCCTGCCACACCCACCATCATCACCCTGCGCCTTCCATCACCCTGCCACGCAACCTCTCATCCTCTTGATACACTAAAACCTCCCTGCTCCTTTACCTACTCACCCTAGCACATCCATCCTCATCTCCCCTGCTAGTTTCTACACCTTACTGCGACGTGTTTCACCCTCTGACACACTTAACTTTCTTCACTCTTATTACACAATGTTTGTTCCGTCCTCAGAAGAATATATTTAGCACCAAGAAAACTTTACGAATTGGAGAGGCGAGATACAGAATTCATTACCCACTCCAGCACAGATCTTGGCAAATTGAATAAAAGAACTTGTATCATAAGACCATTGCGAAAGACGTCATCGTAGTGAAAGGGTTCATCTCCGTGTTCCACTTCTTACTCACCCCTCCACATTCACCCTCTGTCAACCTTGCCACACGGCGTCACATTCTTTGGCACCATTAAATCTCCTAATCCACCCAGGCACATGCACCCTGCCGCCTCTTTCACCCTGTCGTCTCGCGTCACATTTAACCTCATCTATTTTTCGCCCTGCCCTACTTTCTATTTTCATCCTGCCACACCCTTCCATCCTCCTCCCTGCCACATCCTCCCTCCATCCATCCATTCATCTGCGCTGTCACATCCTCCATCCATCCACTTTGCCACACATTTCCACCCTCTTCCCTGCCACTCGCACCCTCCCTCCCTTCCCTCCATCCATCCACCCACGCACCTTGCCACACTCTCCCTCTTTCCCTGATCCATGCTATATCATCCCCTCTCCATCTACCCTGTCACACCCTCGATCTCTCCACGCTGTCGCACTTCATCTTAGTCACTTTTTTCATTCTAAGCTTTTACGTCAAAAATGTACGTTATCCTTTTCTTCTTCATAGTCACAATTCTTTTATATATTTTTTGGCGTCACCGTTTTTTTTTTTTTTTTTTTTTTTTCTCTCCTACAACTGCAGTTTTCTTTCGCCACCATTCTTACAGTTACTATTTCTTCTCTATTACCAAAAGTTTAAATTTAGCTTTCCTTTCTTAGTCAAAATTTTTATACATCACTGCCTTTCTTCGTCTCAATAATACATGGTTTCTTTATATCACAAGGTTACTTCTTTTTCACCCTACGTCGCTCATTCTCACCCATCGCTCCCTCAACCACACCCTTAGTTCATCACCCTTCTGCATCATTCAATCTACCTCACCCATCACCCTTCTGCGTCATTCAGTCTACCACACCCTTCACCCATCACCTCTCTGCGTCACTGATCTGCTACACGCTTCACCCTTCAGCGTCACTTGCCCTACCACACCCAACACCATTCTGCGTCATTTGGCCTACCACGCCGATCACCCTCTGCGTTAGGCTACAGTATTGCATCTTGCCCAACCGGACTCATCACTCACTCTTTCAAACTCACCACTCACTCTGCCAAACACATTACTCACCCTGTGAAACTCATCACTCATCCTGTCAAACTTTCCTGGTTCATTATCCCTTCCAGTATGGCGACTTTTTTGCTTTATTCTTGCTACCATCAGACGATTTTATAAAGCTTAGATTTTACAGAGGGTTAGATAAAGCCTTCATGAAACCACTGATTAAGAGGGTGTTTTGAGATGACAAAAATCGATTGGTAGTATTTAGATTAAAGAAAGAAATAAAAAAAAGGTTTCTGAAATGAAGGGATTTACCTATCGGCATTACTCTCTACCATAGTTTTAATTCTCCTTGCTCGCTTTCTCACCCGGTCGCACTCGATCACTCACCCTGCATCTTATTATTGTTGCTGTTGTGGCCTCAGGTTTATCTGAATGCCAATTTGATCAACTGCATAAATTCGACCACTTCACCTAGGCGCTCCCTGAGATCTTTTGCTGAAGTTGTGTTGAAGGATTGTCAGTTTTGCAAGAGTGAGACAGATGAGATAAATATCAGGGTTATGGTGACAGAAGTGCACCACAGTGAGGTCAGTGTGTATTGTGAGAGTAACATGCATGAGACGAGTAAGTGTGCTGTGGTGTGAGAGGACGCATTACAGTAAAGGAAGCATCTGTTGTGAGAAAAGGAAGCATCTGTTGTGAGAATGAGGTGCATGACATGTGTAAGCGTACAAGTACTTCAGTCCGACAGTCCCTCTTACTCTTTTAGCCAAAGACACTAAATCCAACCCTGGCCCACACATAGTATATCCTACATACAACACAAACATTATCAGCAGGCAGGCACTGTTCTGTCAAATACAACTGCCACTAAAACTATTTTCCTTTAATACATCAGACCCTGGGCATAAACATAACGGCTCATTCTCTGAGGCCCAGAAGTCCTCCTATACAGTATTCCATATGTCTCTTCATGTCACCACTTTGGTACCAACATCCATCATCCATGCTGATTACAGTCTATAGATGTCTCAAATATAACTGGTGTACTGGTATTAGCATTTCTTGTAATAACGTGTCAGTGGGTCTTAGGGGAAATCAGTAAAATCTGCTTTAAAGAAATTCATCCCCTTAAACTATTTCCTGCCCAGTCAGGAAAAGAACTCACATCCATTAGGACAGCAGTCCACTTTTCTGTCAACTCAGCCATTTTGGCTGTACCAGTCTGTCAGTATACAACCACTAAACCTCCTGATCTCAAACTCCATTTAAAACATCTCATTCTATAGTCATACGCTTTCTCAATGAAATGTTCAGCTTTTACTGGATTCACAAACAGATTCCTGTTACCTCAAAGAAAGCAATAGTCATCCCCACATCCTGGCCCCATAAACCAATTAATAGTCTTCATCAAGAATAACTGATCTTAGGGAATATCACTCCCCATATCCCTCTGTACAACTCCCAACATGGGTTCCAACCCAAGCACTCACCATACACCTTTCTATGTTGACCTAGCTCATCTTAAATGGTTTCAGCAAGAAACTGTCCCCATCAAAAAACCACACTAGCAGCAGTATACACAAATAGAACTTTCAATCAAGTACCAAGACATAACTTGTAACACAATATCTTACAAGATAAACAGGGAAGACAGTGCCAAGAAATGGCTCGCCTACTTCCTCTCAAGCAGAAAGTCCCAGGAACTTTGTCACAACCAAAGTCCAAAATTCAGAATACCATCCAGAGAAGTTGCACAAGGCTCAGACCTTTCACCTTCACTTTTTACCTTTCCCTCCATGACCTGCAACCCCTCCTCCTCTACAGCACCTGTACTGTCCTATGCAGATAAGCTAACAGTACCTTGACAACACTCCAAAGCTCACAAAGCATCAGGCAAGCCCTAAAAGCCCCACATAAACATTAGCTTGGTCAAAATAGAAGGACTGCTTCATCAACCAAATCAACGATTACATCTTCACTTCTGAGAGATGAGATATGAATCTCAAGACACACCCTCTGCTTTCCCTCTTCAACCAATCACACTCACTGGGAAGTCAGCCTGAGATTTGGGACTCACTTTAGATGCACACATGACATTTTCTCAACAAAGAAACAATATCAGTGAAAGTCATCTCATGGACTTGATGCTTTGAAAACATTCACAGACACTACATTCACACAGAAGAAATCTAGAAGCACACTGCATACAGTACATTTCACTGGAACAACATTTAATTATGCAGACCCAAGTTGGGCTCCAGTATTAACTGCCACAAACATGAAGTTTCAGTTTGCACAAAACAAAGCTATAAGAATAGGAAAAGATGCACAAAATCCATGAATACAAATACTTGCACACAAATCATCACTTCAGATAAAGATTCATTCCATCCATGTAAGTGCATGTTGCATCACTCACAACAAAGAAACAAAACACAAATAACCTTTCAACACTATACAGAATGCCTTCATACCATCCCTCTTCTTACATCCAACATTCAGCTTCACAAATGCATGCACAAAAACACAGCCATGCAAAATCTCCAGCTAAACAGCATCCTTCATGAACCACCAGCAGACATCCACCCCTAGAAACTACCCTACCTTGAGAGACATGAATGTGCCTAGCCACTACTATGATGTGTCCAACATCCTTCCTGGCCTCCATGCCTACACAAGATACAAATCAAAAACAATACCAAGTGCCCTGCGACCATTCTACAATGCAACCACCCACACCACAACGTACTGACTCACCTGATGCACTTATTTTCACAACACAGACTTCAGCAAAAGATATCCTGGAAACCCCATTTGAAGTGGCCAGTTCCCAGCAGTCAATAGGGTTCACATCACAATAACCTTGGGGCTGCAACAATAACAACAACCTGATGGTCAATGGACTGACTATTTGACTAGTGTCTGTGGTGAAAAAAAAAAAAGGAAAAAAAAAAGGAAACGATTAACTTATGAGGTGAAGCCAGGATTCCGGGGGCCCGAATGATGCACGAATGATTGACTGGCCCATTTAACTGGGGATGTTGTTAACAATTCTCCAGCTTTCGTATTTGTACCTTCTCCTTCCCCGGTTTCTGAATCCTACTTCACCCCATCCTTGAGTGGGCAATAGGGTCATAATAATGATGATGAGAATGGTTTACGTGTGTTTTTTCTACGTCACAAAAATCAAAGGGAAGCCTGGCTGTATTGTATGATTTACATATTATGATTTACATTATATTAGGCTCCGGTTCAGGCAGTAGGTGGATGGCTACCAATGACCGTGGGAAGTACAACCATGATAGTGACATGTGGTCACAAGCTTGGTAACTGGCCTCACAGTCATCACTCCAAGGCAGGAAACATTCTGCACAATCACTCAGTGATCTTTCTTCCAAATGACTGTACACTGAGTCAAAGTTCAAGTCAAAACTCTTATATTATCACAAATAATATATATGATATCGTAAATTTCTTTTTTCCAACACCTTCCAGCAATTGCTGGGAAGTAATTTGCTTATTTGGAATGTGATTTAGATTCCACTAGATAGAAAACATTAGCTGTATTATGGCCACCTCCAGTATAAGGAATCATTAATAGGAGGCTTGGTGTCATTTTTATGTACGTATGTGTACGCTACATATTAGGCACTGTTGAGAAGCCTACATACAATGGCGCTGTACACCCTGGGTGAAGCAAAGCAGCTGCGGCCTTCACCCAAGAGCCATACCACCTAATTTTTCCCTGCACCTTGTAGTGGGAATGAACCCTCATCCAGCTCTGGCAAAACACTGTCTGCCACAAGGGGGCGCTGGTTCCCTACATGGTGTATGCACTATAGTGTACCTGTAGGATGACCTCACATAAGTTGCCTTCCTGGGGTCAAGAGGTCTGCTCGACCAGACAGACTGAAGATAAGCAATACAACAACATTTAACCCTTTCATTACTAGAACTCTCTCAACTGAAGAGTCATCTAGTGTTTACCTCAGTATAATCCCTAGGTAAGCTACTAATAGGGAACGGGTCACTTAAGACATTTTTTGATGCTCCAGACTGTTGATTCTCTCAGTTGCACAGAATCTTCTAGCATGGGCCAAAATAAAATACCCAAGTGCACTAGTGCAGCAAATAGCTTAAAACACTTAGCAGTGTTATACCATCAAAGTTATATACATTGTCATATGTTATTTCATAATGCCCTCTACCTGCTGCCCAGTATTCTTGCTTGGTGTCAAGATCATCAGTGTCTCAATTTTGTCTGTAAGATAGCCTAAACATATCATTCAAATAGTAACAATATCAGGAGCCTGGAGGCTTGAATAGTGAAAGAATGGGGGTGTGGCTCATTCATTTGGGTACACTTTAGTTATCAAATTTGTTCTGGCTCTATGTACCCAGCCTAGAAAGGAGGTCTGGATGATGATGCTAAACAACATCAATAGCTACCTTAGGTAACCGAAGAACACAATGTACAGTATAAGTACACAACCTAGTGAACCATGGGACATCTTCATTTTATTACTGCTTTCTCCTAAAGATGTTATTCAGCTTAGATCATACTTCTTGAACTGTAAGGCTTAGATATAACCTTAAAAAACACTTTCAAAACAAGGAGGTTTTCCTGTGATGAATAAAATAACTGTGTACAAGCACAAGATTTCAGCCAGATTCAAAGGGTTAATACAGTTTTGCACAAAAAAAATAAGCTTTGTATATTGCTGGTTAGATAAAACACATGCATAGCACAGCATTCCACTATACTGACAAATACAAACAACCATCAATGCCATCAGTCTGTATTAATTATATGGTATGTAACATTATTTTACATTTTTTAAAATATGTACAGAAAAGCACTGTACTGTTGTTGCTCCAGTCTCATGTGAACAGGCATCATGAAATACCATAACAGTGGACTACAGGGTGAAACTGGTCTTCCCCTGTAATTCACCATCCTCCTACTTTCAGATGACTGGAGGGGAATCATGGAACATTTGTATAACTGGGCAACAGCTCTGGTCATGTCAAAGCCACCACATGAAGGTGTCCCTCTCCAACACCTAAACTGATATTGAATCATATAAACAACCACCTATGACACCATTTAACATTATTTATAATGTATACAGCTATAACACTAATTTACCATTTCTACAAGTACAAATACGGTACTTATGTACACAGGGGTACAGTATGAGCATGAGGTAATTGCATCTGAAACAGTAGTTTACCACAGTCTGTTTTGTTGTAGTAAAATTTAATTCTGTTTACACACTAAGAAAATCCATATTATTATTATTTATATTCGTTTCTTGGTTGTACGATTACAAAAAATGGTAAAATTAAATGAACGTCTTTCCTTAGATGTACTGAAGTCTGACATTTGTGAGGAACAAACATGCCTGAATACAGTACACAAGAAATGGAAAAACCAGTCCCTAATGACTTCAGTACAGTCAGCTCAACTACAACACATTCTCCCAAAACAAAAATCATATATAAAGTGCCAGACACTTGTTCAGGTCCTCAAAGCTACTGTAACTCAGTTATATCCACCACAACATGGATCACAGGCTCAAATATGCCCAAATATGGCATTATCTGTCACTGCATAGATGTATCTCCCACAGGATGGTACTGTATACAACTGCTCAGAGGCTCACTGGTGTGGGATGATGATTTGAGTCATGGTGTGGGGTGATGGTGTGGTAACTTTTTTGCACATTTAAGGCCTGTTAGTGGTGGTCACAACTGGCTGGGGAGGAGGGGGATGTCATTAGGGATGGTTCTGGAGAAGCTCTTGACAATGAAGCAGCTTTCTGACCAAGTGATAAATAAATTTTATGTATACTGAAAGCAATTTCATTAAGTATTTCAGGCTTTTATAACAATCACATTTAATTCACTTGCCATAGTTTAACAAGATCTTTACTCTGCATTTCTAAATCATGAACTGATTTCAATAATGTGAATTATGATTTCATTAATTACTGTAGCTATCTTGATCAAATTTGCAGTTTATAATAAATTGCCACTAATCTCTTATTGCTGCTTGAATATTTGCATTACGGTGTGTTCCATCACAAAAAGGAGGATTTCTGGTCTGTTTACAGTTACAAAGCCACACTTCCTTTGTTTCTGGTGCCTTAAATACTAAACATTTCTGCTTAATTTTCAGCTGTGTATTCAAGTGGGTTCCATCACACATTGGCTGAAAAGGAAAAAGACAACATTAGTGCTGTACTGCAATAAACATGATTTATTCAAAAATATACTTTTCCTGAGTAATAAAATAATTTAATTACTACTTTCAACTTAATAATTTTACCAATGGTTTCACTGAATCAGGATAATAAGGAACAGAGATGCAAGTAAATCATCAGCAGCAGCAACAAAAAAAAGTGGCAGCAAATAAGTAAATCTTATTGATCTGTGTAACTAAATGAACACAACAGTCAGTCCCTTACAGGCAAAGTAATACTGTCTCATGGCAATGGAATATTTTTAGAAAACTATCTATCTATCTATAGCTCGACGCCCTAATCCCGCAAAGGGTGGCCGCAGACAAAACGCCTCCAAGTCGCTCTGTCACCCACCATTTGACTACCCTCCCCCCAACTCACCCCCCCCTCTCTCATATACCTCTCTACTCCATCCCTCCACCTCATCCTTGGTCTACCCCTCCCTCTCCCTCCCTCCACCTCACCTACATACACCCTCTTAGTCAGTCTTTGATTCTCCATTCTCTTCACATGTTCAAACCACCTCAGTGTATTTCTCCTAATCCTCTCAACCACATCCACATCCACCCCACAACGTTCCTTCACTTCTTCATTCATTAACCTGTCCCTCCACGTCATTCCACATGCTCCTCTCAAGTACTGTAACTTATTTCCACTGCTCTCACTCCTGACTTGTTCCCCTCTTGCAAAGGTCCACGCCTCGCTTCCATACGTCAGGGTAGGGACTGTATTTTGCAGACGTAAATACTGATCCACTCCATAATGATATATAATAAGACAATAGGCTAACAACTTTTCAAACCCAGTGAGGGAATCTTCGGAGCCCAGCAAACTTTCCAAAGTATAAGCTAATCTAATATAATCTAAAGATGCTGCCATGTTTCCTCTTGAGGAAACCTCGTACTGGGGTTCGTCATAGTAGCGTTGATGTTTTCTATGAACTGAAAGCTAAAACAAATGCCAAAACCAGCTAATTTACTTCCCAACAGTTCCTGGAAGCTGTTGGGAAAAGAATATGAGATGTGTAATGAGACATGTAACAAGGTGAGAGTCTCAGCTTGGACTTGGACTCCATGTAGTCACTCAGAAAAAGGATCAATGAGTGACTGTACTTGTGGCTTAATGTTTCCTACCTAAAAGTGATGATTGTGTGGCCAGCCATCTAGCCTGTAACCACATTCCATTCTCATGGTAGTAACTTCCAGGGTCAAAGACAGCCACCTTCTACACCCTATTATGTATCAATTAAAAGTTTTATCTGTCTCCCTATCTACTGCCTGACTCCTTAATCCCATGATCTCGTACAAAATCCCCATATAGTATTGAGACTGGCTGTAGTATAACTGAAGTTTTCTATGGACTGGATGGCAAAGCTAGGGCTAAACCAACTAAACACTCCCATCAGTTACTGGAAATTGGGGGGGGGGGGGGAAGGAGGTGCACTGGTATAATAACATCTACAGTGGGGCACCAATTTTCGCACCTAATTGGGTCCAAAAATAATGCGCGAAAGTGGAATTAGCGAAAGTTGGGGCATTGTCTTTATGGCAAAAAGGCTAATTGGTTCCCGGTTATCCTAAAGTAACATCAGATTTTCATTTTCACTTGCAATACAGTACATCAAATCACTATTGTACATTGCATTGTGAGATACAAACAATAAAAACTGTACAGTACACATTATATGAGGAGAAACATACCACAGAGACCAGGTTGAGGTGTTTAATGGATGTTGGGGGTAAGTATCCGAGGCGCGTGGCAGGCTTATTTAGCCACGCCAGACGTATTGGTGCCACCTCTTGCTGCCTCGCTACCACCATGCTGTTTCCTCATACTACGCACTGTCGATTCTGGGATGTTAAATATACGGCAGATTTCACTGTTTTTTGCGCCCTTGTCCATGTGCTCAACTATCTTCCTTTTCATTTCATTATTATACTGCCGTTTCTTCACTCCAACACGATACTCTCTTTTAGCCTTGGCCTTTCCTCCCGACTTTGAATGTCCTGGCCACTTTTTATCACCACCACTGCCTCCCGGCCCTCCCCCCACACCACCAGGCTCTCCCCCCACACCACCAGGCCCTTTCCCCACACTACCAGGTATAGTAGAGGCCACTGAACCGTGAGAATCCAACACAATGGAGCTAGCACGCTCGTACACAATGGCGGGAATGGGTGGACAGAGTGTTGACATGACGTCATTCAAGATGGCGGTGGGTTGCGGGTGGGCGGTGCAGGAAATTCAAAGTTCAAAATATTGTCCCAAACCCAAAATTTGTGCACGAAAAGTGGAAGTTAGGGAATATTTGGTGCATGCCGCGAGAGTGGATTCCGCGAATCCTGCTGTAGCGAAAGTTGGTGCACTACTGTACAACAATGCTAGAATCTCAGCCTTTAACTCTTTTCTATCCAAAGATGTTTTGCTCACTTTATTCTTGTTATAAGCTTTGGACAGATATGAACTGCAGAGTTATATATGGCTTTTATTTACCTTTTCACTAGATATATACAACATTTCTATCTATCTCTCTGTAGCCAGATACCATAATCCCATAAGAGGTGGCTGTTTTTGTTTGAGTTTGTGGTTTTGCGGGGAGGAGCATTAACCTTCCACCAACAGACTTGTTGACACATAGGGAACAAGCATGGGTTGGTTACCATATATGGATACCACCCAGCACTGTAAATGGTTTTCTGGCTTATAAGAAACCATCTGGCTTGTCACTCAATGTAAAGCCACCTGAAAAGGAAGGAGGAATAATAATGTGACAGGAAAGATGGGAGAAATAGGAAGAGAGAAGTGCTGACACAGAAAAAGAATGATAAACGTGAAGGAAGAAGTAGGCAGCCCTGCATGAAGTGAGTGGATGATGGTCACCACCATCTACCACAATACAACATTTCCCTGGAGCTAAATAAAATTTCTGAGGAAAGGGAGAATAAAACACTAAACTGAATGAGCTAATACTGCCACATTCAACTACAAATATCAGATTATGATGATAATGAGAATGAGCACAACAAAATGTGTCCCTTGTTGTACGTCTGCATTCTGCTGCACTTCAGAAGCCAGGCTTGTTAGCACTGATTTCTTGGCAATATATTCTGAATACTATATAGCACTGATTTCTTGGCAATATATTCTGAATACTATATCTTAATATTCTCTTGTATGCTACTATATTTACCTTTTATTACTGTCAAGTTTGCATCAGTATCATATAAGAAAATATGAATATACCATGAGCAAATATTGTATGAAAGAGGTGTTACAGAGCTTCCTTAACTGACAAGACTAAAGGCCTTAATCTCACCTGTGATTTACTGTGTCCACAAGCACACCACAGATACCGCTGCCCTTCCTTCAATGTTATCCTGAAGGGCTTCTTGTCATATATCTTGCCCTTCTCCTTCTGGTGGAATTCCCTCTGCCACATTCTCTCCTGTAGCACTATATCTGGGGCCTTGATTGCTTTTGCATGGTACACTGCACTCTGGAAGGGCAAATTATCTTATTTCCTATTCATAATCTTTCCAAAACCTAGTACCAATACCAGAATATTATGCAACTAGTTATACAGAACAGTAAATGTAATTAAAATCGACAATTAGCAGCAGTAGCACTTGTAACCCAGCAATCTATCATGTACAACACAAACCAAACCCAAATGAACCTGTCAAATTACCGGTAGGCTAACTGTTAAAATAAAATTTGTTGGTTCTGGCCTTTGTCATACTAGGTATTCCCGCAGAAATTAGTGCTATTCTTTAATCACATAAGATATAGTCATACACTTTTCTACAATCAGCTTATTAGAGCTCTCCCAAAACAGTCAAAAATCACAGCCACATATAAGCACGTCACTGGAGGGGCCAGGATGAGTGTGCTGTTGGTTACGACGCCCATCAAGGACACTGGAACAAAAATATTACATTACATGAAAGTGTGAGTTCATTGTGACCTACCGGTACAGTTTCACTACAGAGCTGGTTTTGCTTTACATAACTTCAAGGACATTTACTGAAGCACCAGTGGCCGAGTGAACTGGTCCGGTAGTGAAGAACATATCACATATTCCAGTTATCCAGCTTTTTATTTATTACTAATATAATATTACCGAAGAAAATGATCGCGAAAGCCGTAGACACGGTAATCTTGCCGCAATCCAGGAGGCTGCCATGTTTTGATTGTTTGTTGTGGTCGCTTAGTATTAGAAAACGTATGGACAAGAGGCTGTATCAAAGAAAACGTTCATCAAATCAATAACTGTGTTAAAGATGACCATTTTTGTTATTCCTCGAAGGCCAGCGTATCCTACCTTAAACCTTTCTTTTATATACTTCATATTATTATCTATGCCATATACAGTTATTTACATAACACCTTACATCACCACAACGAGCCAGGAAATGTCGGCGTCCTTTTGATTGTGAGAGCACGTTCCAGAACTGCATGCTTCTCTCACGCTTTCAGTCTCAGCTTTAAGCTTCCTCTTCCTTCCGTCGCTTCGGCTGAGTGCTTAGCATCGCTGACTGCGATGCTTCCAGCCCATTAGCGCCAGGGTTGATGAGGGTAGCTGGCACTACTCGACTTGTGTCCAACCACCCTCTATGGGTTGTAGGTAAAATGAGTGCTAAGAGTAACACCACGGAAGTTTACTTTGGTAACCTTCCGGACAATGCAGTGGCCTTGTATCTCAGGATTGTAAACAAATAACTCAACACAGACTCAATTACGGATATGAACACCGCTGCTCAAGCCTTATGACGTCTCCCCCACCTTTGCTTTAACTTTGCTTTTTTCACACTAATAAGCCAGCTGTTAACGTGCCCATACTGTCCATAGCATTTCTCAACCCAGCCAATAATGCCACATATTCCACTTCTAAAAAATCAAATCCGGCTTACGTCTGCAGTTGTATCAAAAAAGATTATTCTGTAGCCTTTTAATCTAGGCGTTTTCATCCACTACCCAGGTTGTCTTCATATTTCTGTTCTGAATTAGGTTACCACATACGCATTACAGGAACTTATGCACCTGAATTTGAATTTAATATACTGAACACAGGCTTATTGTGTTCTAAAGTCGATTTGTCACATGCTTAAAGTGTACATACCATAACTGAAAAAAAAAAAATATTTATATATATCTTGTGCTTGTGTGTGTATGTGTGTGTGTGAGAGAGAGAGAGAGAGAGAGAGAGAGAGAGAGGAAGGGATCGCCAGTGACTAAAAAAACATATATATTTTGTATAAAGCTACCTTGTGTCGAAGTTAATATTATTATCGTGTATTATAGACGGATAGATGGATAGAGTAGATATAGACCTAAATAGATAGATTGATAGACATTGTAGATTGATAGAGAAACAGATACAGGTCAGTGAACACAAAACCAGGAAAAAGTACAAAAAAACATGTTCATAATATGTTGAGGCGTCCGGCAATAGATAGATAGCTAGATAATTAGTAGGTATATACACTCTGCCCTAGATAGATACATATGACTGATAGATTAACATTTAGAAATACATAGAGGTCCTTAATCAAATTCACTCCGAGATATAATACTGTGTTCTTTATATGGCAGTTCATTTACACACTAGGCATCATGAGATCAATATTCTACATGGATTCTGTGGCACTCTTTAGGTTTTAACTCTCTCTCTCTCTCTCTCTCTCTCTCTCTCTCTCTCTCTCTCTCTCTGGAATTAATCGTTCATTCCTTAGATCCCGTGACGTATTCTAAGTTACTACATTCTTCCAATCTTATGATAATTTTCCAAACGGTAACTTACGAGATATTTCGAAGGGAAGGGGTTATGCACAGCCTTCATTAAAATTATCTCTTTTTTTCCATAAAGAGAGGACACAGTATAAGAAATAATTAATAATAAAACAAATCACACCAAATACTGCACTTAAAAGGAAAATTGTGTTCATTTAGGAATTAATTTCTCCACTAATTCAACAGCTTCCTATCCCTTTGAATTTGGGAACATCATTTTCTAATTTCATTTTTGACATCTCGTGACAATTTTTTTAATGTCTAAGAGAATTTTTAAACTATTGAATTTATATATGGCCTTAATGAACTTCAGTTTGAATGAGGTGGTGGAGAGGGACTCCTTCATGTAGTGGCACTAACACTGCCTGGCTATACAAGCGTCCCTTAACTCCCTCCCTGTTCCCCCAAAAGAGGACGGTGGACTGTAGAAGGGAAATTTCAGTCTGTAGTCCACTGGGTTCACTTTTACATGAGCTTGGGGTTGCAACTACTACCAGTACTAGTATGAGAGGCCTTCCTAAATTAAGTAAAACGTCCATTAGTAGCAAAAATAAACAGAATTCAAGGTGTAATTCACTAGAGCTGGAGGATATTAGCCGATTCTAAGTTTTAATATCTGTTCATTAATTACAACATTAACCCGTTCTGTCTCATGATCTATTTTTCACTATTTTCATGCCTCCAGACGATCTTTCTTTCTCACAGGTACTCTCTACATTATTTTTCAGAAGAGTTCCTGTATACCTGAACTCGTAATGGCAGGAGGGGCTCGATTAAGGGTTCTCCACAATAACAGCGTCCTGAATCTCCTTCCTTCGGTGAGTACCATCGCAGTACGGGGGATTCTTGGTTTGTTTACACAGGCACATCGACGCCTTCATGTCCTTGGGGGCCTTGAAGAAGACTGGATGCTGTTTGATCTTGAGACGGAAGCGACTCCACAGGTGCGTCCCATCACAGAAGGGCTAAGGGAAGAAAAAAAGGGCTGTATGAGACTGACTAGGAGAGAGAGAGAGAGAGGAGAGTGAGAGGAGGGGAACCATGGAGGAGATGGAATGATGGAGTGGAGAGACATATGAAAGGGAGGGTGTGAGTTGGAGGGAAGGCAGACAAATGGCAGGAAGAACAAGATACCGGTACATGGGGAGTTTATATTTGCCTGTCTATCTGTCTGTCTGTCTATCTGTCGATCTATCTATCTATCCATCCATCCATCCATCCATCTATCCATTATCCATCCATACACCAACCCACCCACCAGCCCTCCCATCCATCTATCTATCTGTCTATCTGTCTGCCTATCTGTTTATCTATCTATCTATCTGCCTATCTGCCTGCCCCATTATCCATCTATCTATCTACCTGGATGCAAAATAACTCGCTAAAACAATTTTGCTATGAAACTTCCTATACTAATAATACGGAAAGCTAAGCGAACATGCACGGCCCCATGGCCCCAGTGAGGTGGCATATACAGACGGTTCGCAGCATTGTTCCTTAGGCGATTTACTTTGCTCAGTACTCCTTAAATATTCCTTTATTCTATGTATATACTTTTAATATCAACTTTGCAACAGTAACATACAAGAGAATACTGAGAATAATTTGCAGAATAATTCGCCAACTTAATGGTGCTGCGAAATCTCCAGATCCATTTGAAACACGGCCTTGAAATCATAATTGTCACTCTCTCTCTCTCTCTCTCTCTCTCTCTCTCTCTCTCTCTCTCATGTATGTCGATGTATAAAAACTAGGTAAGCATCACAATGGTGACTAGGTGCAATATGCAAAATAAATCGCTTAGGAAAAGGTGTTACGTAACTTCCTATGCGACTTGGCCACCCAATAGCGTCAGCATTTCTTTTTTTTTCTCTAGACTTTAGTGTGACTGGGCACAAAGTATCCATCCATCCATCATCCAGTCATATGTCGCCCCATGAGGAGCGTAGGAATCCGGGGCTAGACAAGTTGGTTCTGACATTTAAGATGAGAGTGACCAGCCTCACTCATCCCTGAGTGGCATTACGTGAGCAATAAACCCCAACCACCCCTTGGATATAAACCTACACTGGCTCAATCCGATCGGAGCGCCTTAATTACCCACTTAACCACCAGGCACAAAAACTTGGTTATATGGTTACCACCCAACGTAGTATATGGTTTCCTGGTGTACAGGAAACCATTTGGCTTGTCACTCAGTGTAGAGTCACCCATAGGCAAAAGGAAGAGGAAAGAATGAAGGAAAGAAAGACAAGAGGGAGTGTAAAGTCACCCGTAGGCAGAAGGAAGAGGAAATAATGAAAGAAAGACAGAAGAGGAAGGAAAGAAGAGAGGAAAGGCCAGACAACCAAAGCAGCACTACATCGAGTGAGTGGATGGTGAGCTCCCCCACCTACCACGAAATAAATCTTGTTAGTCACATACCTAATTCTTCCTGTAACCACACAAAGTCAAAATTTTAGCCACACAAAGTCCTTTTTTTTTTTTTTTTTTTTTCCACAGTCAATTTTTTTTTCCACACAGTAAAATTTTTTGCCACAAAGCCAAATAATTTTACCACAGCCAAATATTTAGCCCCAAAGTCAAAATTTTAGCCACATACCTGGTTTTTGCTGTATCCACACGCACACCACAGGTACCGCTTGCCTCCCTTCAAATCCACCTTCATGGATTTCTTGGAGTGGATGCGTCCCTTCTGCTTCCACTCCGGGTCCACTGCTTCCTCCTTTTGGGGGTTAGGGGGGTCCTGCGTTGATGTAAATCGGACGGGGTTCTGAAAGGGCGAAGAGCAGTACGTTCTTTATCATCATTATCGTCATCATCATCATCATCATCCATCATTATCATCATCATCATCCATCATTATCATCATCAGCATCATTATCATCCATCATCCATCGTCATCAGCATCATTATCATCATCGTCATTATCATCATCATCATCATCATCATCATCAATCTGTCTCAGGTTTGACTTTGCTCTGTGATCTTGACCTTTGACCGATTTTCTTAAGGACGACTTATTTTATCCATCCCTGACACTTAACTCTTCCTCCAAGATTACTAAAAACTGGATCAAGACTGCCTGAGATGACCTGACCTATAAATTTGACCTCTGATCCTTCCCTGTGACCTTGACCCTCGAGTGATTATTCTCAAAATCGAATTCCTTCGTCCTTGCCTTACCTTCAATCCTTCCACCAAGTTCGGTCTAAATCGAATTGACCACCACCTATTGCTAAAAAAGTCAGTCCCTTATTTGACCCTCATCCCTTGCACCAAGTTTGGCTAATCTTATAGAAACTTGGAGTTGTTTCACACACACACACACACACACACACACACACACACACACACACACACACTGAATACTAAATTACACTCCATCCCTTCGCAGACGTGGGTCTAATCATTCATCACACTGAAGCGATTAAGCCTACCGTGTGTGTGTGTGTGTGTGTGTGTGTGTGTGTGTGTGTGTGTGTGTGTGTGTGTGTTCATTTGAGGCCTAATCATGTACCCATTTCAGGCTCCACAGATCAATAAAATCGTCTGACATTAAGTGGAAAGTGATACCAAAGCCTCGACTATGAGAACTTAAAGTGGTGACAGCATCAACACTCGGACTTTGTAACTCCCTTGGCCAAATCAATAATCATCCGACGTTACGTGGACCATGACTGACAGAAATTAAACTTCAGGTTGCTACACTCGCTTTCCGCTAAATAAAATCGTCTGGCTTTAGCAGGAACAGACTGCTAGAGTTGTACGAACATGAGATGGTTAATGACTTAGAAAAATGAAAAATATTAACACGTTTAGGGAGAAGGAGGGAGCCCCCCAGCTATGTTTGTAATTCCCGCCAAAGACATGTGTTTATGCTCACAAGGTTCCAAGGTCTGTGGCTATGCATAAACCTTCTGAAATTAAATTGTGTATAAGAATGCATCTTTATAGTCTTATCTTCACTGATACTGCTATCACCTACTTAACAACCCATCTTGAGTGAATGATGACATGAACGCCGCTACATGACAAATTTATTCACGATAATATCCAGATGCTGAGTGGACTTGTTTAACGTATATATGGGCTATAAGATCGTTCTTGAGATGGCCTAATCCGGGTTTCAAAGTTCTCTCTCCCCTGCACCTCCTAGACTATTGATTAACATAACCCATACGTAACCGCAGTCTCTAGCATTCACCTCTCCTCTCCGTATACAGTAAACAGCTCCTTACCGTGGCTAGAACCCGTGATGATAAGAGGAAGGGCAGCCTCAGTACGGTTCTCACAGAAGCCATAGCGATACCTCCGTTCTCTCACCTCTCCAGAAGAAAACTGACGATTCATACCCTTGGTGACGGACGGAGGCTTGGGCAAATTCGCACACGCTAGTCACTTCGATAACATTTTGCTCTAGTGTACCCCTTCCTGCTTGGCCTTCTGCGGCAGTGTTCCCTAGAGGTTGGGTTTGTACTAAATGATAAATGAATGAACAGATAAATGAATAAAAACAAGTGTCAATTTGATGACATTTGCCCCTCGTATTTGTCATTATCCCTTTGCTCTCGTGTGCCTTTTCCTGCTTAGTCTACAGCAGCAATGTTCTCCATAGTGTTTGGGTTCGTACTAAATCAATCAATAAATAAACAGATCAATAAGTACAGAAATTAATTAGCGAACCCCCTGCAGGCAAGGACATACCAGTGGTCCCTCTCACATCCCTTCCTTAACCCTTTCCACACAGTGATTTAGGTTTCATTTAAGTTACTATCTCACAACCTTATTCAACCTGAGAGGGTCTGTGGCTAGGGAGAGGGTAATAAAGGCTGCATCTTTTACCCCAGTTCGCAAATCCCTGTTACTTGGCTCTCGCTATCTATCATCTGTTGGTTTCTTTGCTGGGGAGTAAGATCACACACAGATTTTTAAATTCTTCAAGATTTTGCGTGTCATCTTGAGCAGGAACCATGAAAATCTCCGTATCCTTCCAATCTTAGTATATGTACTGTCGAAGCAAGAGTTTCTTAGATTTTGATCCCTTCAGGTGATTTTATTCAGCTTAAGGAAGAGAGCTCGAGGTGAAGGAAGAGATCTCGTAGCGAAGAATGTGATCTCGTAGCGAAGGATGAGATCTCGTAGCGAAGGATGAGATCTCGTAGCGAAGGAAGAGATCTCGTAGCGAAGGATGAGATCTCGTAGCGAAGGATGAGATCCCGTGGTGAAAAGCTTTTACTACAAGGCATTTTTCTTTCTCCTCAGTCTGCCTCCCATCGATTATATTCAAGTTAAGAAGGACCTGTGTTTGTGAAGGGGTAGATGGACCTGTTAGTGAAGGGTAGATACCTTTTTGCTGTCATTAATATCTAGACGTTTTATGCAAATTAGACACTTTATTTCAGTCGAGGGAATTCCTGGCAGTAATGGAGAATGGTTAAGATACTGTCTGTCGCTTCCATGCACTCTATTTCGAAAATATTACCAGCTGGAAGAACACTATATCTCAGTATTCCCAGTTCTTTACACACGTCATTAAATCAACCAGTATATGGAAAACCTGTAGATAAAGATACAGTGGTGAGTTTTAAATTAGTGCCCCCAGGAAACACACCTTGTCGAAGATGTATGCGCCATGAACTATTAGGTAGTATGCATTCATGTCCTCATGGTCGACTTTTTTGACGTGCCTGTGAAGAGTATGGTTTGGGAAAGGAGTTTTTAGCTTATGTCCACCGTTGGATACACAATATATAGATACAGATATAGATTTAGATACATACATAGATAGATATACGGTATAAACTCTGATTGCAGTACGTGACATAAAATCTAGACGCTGAGATCTGACCTTCCTCTAAGCTATAATCTATGTAAACCAGGTGACGTCCAGGCCATGCGTCAAGAGCCAACAAAACCACACAGTCTGACAAATTCCTGGCAAACATATAGTCCTTGTTTGGGTACAGTTTGGTAGAGAGACGTGAAGGAGGGGGGAGGGGGATAAAAAGAGGAGGGTGAATGGAGGGGGATGGAAAGAAGAGGGTGAAGAGCAGGAGATAAAAAGAGGAGGGTGAGAAAAGGAGGGGTAGAAAGAGAAGCGTGAAGGTAAGCAATGGTTATACTTCATCTTCCCTTCTCAGGCTATGCAATATTTACAAAACTCAGCTCTTTCCCATGCAATGTTTATTAATTTAGACGCTTCACTATAATTTATACCAAAGAAAGAAAGCTATTATCACTCGTGCAGTCTTTACCATATAATTATCTTCTTTAAATATGATTACCACACATTCCTTATGCTTTTAAAATTACGAGACTAGCCTACAGAGGGCAGCACTAAGACTACCCACACATGGCCTCGCTAGTTCTATTTTGGCGCGAGGGATGGTGGTCGGTGTTTGCGTGTGCGTGAGTGTGTGTGAGTGGGAGTGTGTGTGCCGGTGTGGTGGTGGGGGTACACTCACCAGCTACACTGACACCCTCTCCACAGGTACACAAACACACCCATCTTCCGTAAACCATAACAAAGTGTATTTGTCCTGTTCCTCACCGCTTAAAGAGCCACGGAAATATTATCACACAGGTCATCTTAAGTGAGTTATAGTGGCAATTTATTTTCCTAGACACAAACCTTATTGGAAATCGCCTTGAGAGGAAAAATCGTCTAAGTATGCTAAAATTTTATTCCAAAGTGTGTTAACAATGGAAAAAAAAAAAATAGAGATAACTCGAAAAAAAAAAAATACCCTTTTGTGTTGGCCGAAATAAAATTCACAAATGCACGAACGGCTACGAGATTATGAAAATAAATAAATAAATAAATAAATAACTTCAAGGTGGAACGTGAAAAATATTTGGAATTTAAAAAGAATATGTGAAAAAAATGTGCAGTGTGACAAAAAGAATGTGAGGGAGTTCAGTTATTATTATTATTATTATTATTATTATTATTATTATTTTCGTGATCTGGGAATTTTCATGAACTCCGGCTGCATCAAATTCCTCCCGACATTACAACACAGTGACCCGTATTCTCGTCGATTGAGGAGGCTCCTTAACACCTTTTCCTGAGCGATTTATGCTGTTTATTACACCTTATTGTCCTTTTCTACGTTACATAGTCTTTCCATAATCACCATACTCTACATAAATAACGTACAAAAAGATACTAACCAACCATGTCCAAAAAATAAATCGGTAAGAGAGAGATGTTAGGGAGGATCCACATACATAAACAAGATACTAACCAACCATGTCCAAAAATAAATCGGTATGGAAGAGGTGTTAGGGAGCTTCCATAACTGACAAGAATGTGTCAAAAAATAATATCTTAACTCTATACGTTAAAGCCTCATTTTTTATTTAATTTCAACTAAAACCAGACGATTTTATTCAGCTGGGTGGGTCAGCAAAGCCAGAGAGTGTTAATGAAGCCACCGAGGACGAGATGGAGGGATGAAATGGAGAGGTATATGAGAGACGGAGGGGAAGACCGAGGATGAGGTAGAGGGATGGAGTGGAGAGGTATATGAGAGAGGGGGGGGTGTGAGCTGGGGAGGAAGGACAGAGAAATGGCAGGGGACAGGGTGAAATGGAGACGATTTGTTTGTGGCCACCTCTTACGGGATTAAGGCGTCTGGCTGTAGATAGATAGATAGATAGACGGATAGATAGATAGACAGGTAGATAGATAGAATTATGATCTATTACCAGACAAGATCAAGAACACAGGGATATTTTTCTCTCTCCTACCCTTGTTCGTCCTCCAAATAACAGACACAGCCAAACTTACGATAATTTTAATCTGGTAACTAAGATTTCTTTTCGTAGGAGGAACAAGGGATATGAGGAGTCTGTGCACCGTTTTTTTTTTTTTTTTTTTGTTACATTTAAAAATCAGAGTTACAAGAAATTAATTGTAAGTTTGCTTGTGAAATTTTGCCTTGCCAGCACATATATAGAGATGTATGGAGGCCACGTGTGTATGTGTGTGTGTGTGCGTGTGTGTGTGTGTGTGTGTGTGAGAGAGAGAGAGAGAGAGAGAGAGAGAGAGAGAGAGAGCTGTGGAAGCGTTTATGAATCATGTAACTATTTGTGTGTAAAGAGTAAGAGGTCTGGAGGCACTGTTTACTTTCTCTCTCTCTCTCTCTCTCTCTCTCTCTCTTTAATAAGGCTGTTAGACCAAAAATTATATTAAAATTAGGATGGATTTTTGATGGTGAAGAGCCTGAAGAATTAATTTTACCCCTTCAATCCAATGACGTGATTTTTTATATTTTTACTATTTTCAAGCGATTTTATCTATATATATATATATATTTTTTTTGAGTTGGGATTTTTTTTTTAGCAGAGAGAGAGAGGTGCTGATGTGCTGGAGAGGGACGCCTTCACGTGGTGGCACTGATATGACCGTGTGGCTCCACTGCCTGGTTATACAAAGGTCCCTCAGTCCCCTCCCCATCCCCCAAAAGGAGGATGGTGGACTGTATGAGAGTAGTTTCAGCCTGCAGTCTACCGGGTTCACATTCAGATGAGCCTGGGGTAATAACAACAACAACAACTACTACTACTACTACTACTACTACTACTACTACTACTACTACTGCTACTACTGCTACTACTATTACTACTACGTCTACTACTACTACTATTACTAACGGTCTCCTCGGTGCTAAGGAAGCTCCCTGACACCTCTTTCTAACCGATTTATTTTGCCTATTACACCTTACTGTCCTCTTCTGTGTTATACAGTATGAATCCTTCCAATATCGCCATGGTCCGTACAAATAACATATAAATGGAAATTAACCAGCACTCAAAAATAAATCGCCAAGGACGAGGCGATACGGGCCCAAGAGTGTTCAGACGCTGCTTTTGAACTCTCAGGGGTCATTCCTCAGCTGAGTAAAATCGTATGGCGTTAGACTGAACAAAAGAGTAATTACAGGCATGTGCAAAAGTTTACCGATAATCATTTATGAGTACAGTGTCTCGCAGTCTACATTTCACGACAGTATCCTTCCTTCTCGTATTTTTTTTGCTGTTTTGCTTTCCATATTTAAAGGCAGAGTATCCTTCCATCCCTTACTCCTTTGTTGTCTTCCCTTCCTTACGTATTACACTGATTTTAGGAACTACGTGAAGAACAGGGGTAACGGTGAGTGTGGTGGCGATGGGTGGTGGTGGTGTGTGTGCGGTGTGTGGTGGAGAGGCGAGCCAGTGGTGCGGTAGGTGCCACAACACCGCCTACTGTGGCAAGGAACACCAAAAGGAGCACTGGAAGGAACACAAACCAAACTGCAGTCCTTACAGGTACGTGTGAACTAAGATGTTACGTGTTCTCTCCTTAATTTACTTCCTGTACTATAGCTTATTACCCTTAGCTCAAATATTCTCATTTTTGCATATTATTCTGTTGTTATTATTATTATTATTATTATTATATTTTTTGCAGGATATGTGAGAGTGAGCAATTGGGTCGCTACCTGGAGGCTACTAGAGATATCAATCCAGGTGAAATAATTATGAAAGATCTGCCCATTGTTTTAGGACCGCGACAGGTAAGCAGATACACTCTGTCTCTCTCTCTCTCTCTCTCTCTCTCTCTCTCTCTCTCTCTCTCTCTCTCTCTCTCTCTCTCTCTCATATATTCATACTTAGTCACTTTCATTCATTCATTCATATACACCCATTTTTATTCTTAGTTCTCTTTCACTCACACATTCACTCACTTCTACTCTCTCACTCTCTCTTACTCTTCCTCCCAGGTACTCTCTCTCACTCACACTCACTCACTCTCACTCACTTTTCTCGGGACATCATTCTTATATTTAGACTCAGTTCTCACTCACTCTCACTCTAATTTTCACTTCTGATTCACTCTCACTATCACTCAGTCTCACTCTCACTCACTCTTACTCTCTCACACTCTCATTCTCACTCTTACACTCACACTCAGTCCCACTCTCACTCTCTCACATACTCAATTCTCACTCTCGCTCACTCTCACTCACTCACACGCTCACTCTCACTCTCTCATACTCAGTTCTCACTCTCACTCACTCTCACTCTCACTCTCACTCTCCCATACTCAATTATCACTCACACTCTATCACTCACTCACACTCACTCTCACTCTCCCATACTCAATTCTCACTCACACTCCCTCACTCACTTACACTCTCTCTCACTCAACAATAAAGGAATCAATACCAACTACTCTTCAGCCAGATTATTATTTTTTTTTTTTCAGCCTCAAGACGATTTTACTCAGCTTAGGATGGATTTATTGAGTGTTAGAAAAAGCCCTGCCCATACCCGTGAGAATAGTTCCCGCCCCGTGAGAATAGTTCCGGTCCCCGTGACAATAGTTCCGGCCCCGTGAGAATAGTTCCGGTCCCCGTGAGAATAGTTCCGGACCCGTGAGAATAGTTCCGGACCCGTGAGAATAGTTCCGGACCCGTGAGAATAGTTCCGGACCCGTGAGAATAGTTCCGGACCCGTGAGAATAGTTCCGGACCCGTGAGAATAGTTCCGGCCCCGTGAGGGTAAAAGAAATCATCTGTGCTGAGTAAAATCGCATGGAGTGGCTGGAAGGACGTGAAAAAACCGTCTTCAGTGGAGTTGATATTTCCACCATAATCCCTCTCGGTCAAAACGCCTTTAAAAATCTAGATCACTTAAAACCAGACGATTTTATTCGGCTGAGAGGGAGTCATGGGAGCCTGAGAATTAATGAGAATGTGAACAGTAAAGGTGTATTCTTGCTGGTTATGGAAGCGCCCTAACACCTCCTCCTAAGCGATTTATTTTGCTTCTTACCGTCTTGTGTGTTACTTAAGTCATTCTGCTATCACCATACTTTGCCTAAATAACGTACAAAATATAGTCATACGCAAAAATAAATTGGTAAGGAAGAGGTGTTAGGGAGCTTCCGTAACCGACGAGTGTTAATGAGATCTTATGTGTCAGGTAAAGGTGTATTCAAGGTTTAATCCAGGTGAGCATGAGTAGCAGGAGCCTGAGATTTTTTTTTTTTTTTTAATGCAAGGAAAAAGGAACCAAAGGCCAGATGCCCGCAACACTGTTCCCTCCAAGATAAAATAAAAACAAGATAACGGAGAGCCAGATTCAAGATCCCTTCCTTTCGAGATGCCTGGACACACTGCATTTGAAAAAGAGATCATAGACAGTAGGTAATTCAGAGGAAGACAATCCCAGAATTGACCTGTTGCATACCTGAAAGACTGTTAATGAAAAACAACAGAGAGTTAAATCAAGATCCATTCCTTTCGAGATGCCTGGACATACTGCGTTTGAAACAAGAGGTCATAAACTATAGGAAATTCAGAGGACGCCAGTCTCATAGTTGACCTGTTGCATACATGAACGACTGTTAATGAAAGAAAACAGAGAGGAATTACAGACAGAGGAAGACAGTCCCAGAGTTGATCTGCTTTGTACATGTAGAACTGTTAATGAAAGATAACAGAGGGGAAATACAGACAGGAAATAGTCCCAGAGTTGACCTGTTGTATACATAAATTACTGTTAATGAAGTGTCGTTTCTACAGGTGACGGTGGCTGTGTGTCTAGGATGCTTTACACCTGTCAATGGGTCGTACAAATGCGTCCTCTGCGGCTGGCCTTTGTGTGGACCCCAATGTCTTCAGTCCCCCATGCACCTGCCCGAGTGCCACATCTCAAGGAACAGGTGGGTTCAGTACAGACGGTCAGGTATTGGTGTCGAAGTGGTGACATGTGTATTTCATTAATGGTGATATGTTAGTGCAGGAGCAGTGACATGTGAAGGTATGTGATTAGCTTATATAGTTAATAGTTTGGTTTTAGTGCCAAAGTAGTAACATGCAAAAGTTCGTAACAAGTTCGTATGTGAGAAGGATGACGAAGCAACAGATGGATGCACGTGTGATTGGACCTCCCTGTGAATGTTCAGGAAAGTGCTTTGAAAAAGTTGGAGCAGAGAATGTGAGGAAAACTTTTGAGAACTCTTGGGGTTTGAAAGACCATAATGCACACTCGAACTACCTACATAGTCGTATAACATCCATTGGTGTGAAGAGAAGTCGAGAGAAATTAATTTGGTCTTTTTAGATTGGTGAGTGTTCATTATATAAAGGTATGCTAAAGTAATGTCCATGTTTCTATTACACATAACATTTTCAAAAGTACGTCTTACAAAAATCTTAAATTTCAAGATTTAGAAATTAATTTAAGAATTAATAAGAATAGGCTAATAAAAATTTTACAGTTTACTGCTTTCATAGGATAGCTTTTTCTGTTAAACTATTATCGTCGTACATTAATATTTTGTGTGGGTCAAAAAAGTAGGTATACCTATTTTTTTTTTAGGATGTCATAAAATATTTGTGATTTTTTTTATTTTACCATGAGTAAACAGAACTCATCAAGAACATTTAATTGATGTACACTAACCATCACTGCAGCCGTGAAATTACGTCACTGCAGGTTGTTGAGCTTTAACCTTCATTTGGCTATTGGTGTTTTGGCGCTTGAAACCCAAATCGTTATACTCTGCATCAGTAACGTACAAAAGTATATCAACTAGCCATATTCAAACATAAGTCGCTAAGGAAGAAGTGTTAGGGAACTTCCTTAACCTACGAGAGTACGAACCTGGGTCTTAAGAAAATTAATTGCTTTGGAAGACTGTGACTTAGCAAATTTGACTGACTGAATGAGCTTCTTACTGTTAATGAGGATAAACTTAAGACATTTCTCTCCTCCTTCAGAGGTTCCAAAGTAGAGGTTAAGAAGTTCATGCAGGTCAACGAGATGTACGAGTGCATCACGCCACTCAGGTGCTTGTGGCTCAAGGAAAAGGACAAGGCCAGGTGGAACGCACTGTGGTCCATGGAGTCCCACTTGAAGGAGCGCCAGTCCATCGCAGAGATCCAGGAGCACAACCAGAAAAATATCGTGGACTTCATCAACAAATACCTTAACACCACCTGCTTCACGGACGAAGAAATCCACACCGTCTGCGGTATTATTGACGTGAATGGCTTCGAGATCCCTGGACCCAACGTGGTGGGGTTATACGGGAAGGCGTGTATGCTGGAACACAACTGCATCCCTAATTCCACCCGCACCTTTGACCAGGAGTTTAATATCGTGATCAGGGCAGCGGTGAAGATCCCTAAAGGCAGCCACATCACCACCTCCTACACGGATCCGATGTGGGGCACGGCGAATAGAGAGATGCACCTCCTTACTACCAAGTTCTTCAGGTGTGTAAGAAGTTGTTTATCATCATCATCATCATCATCATCATCATCATCTACACGGATCCAAAGTAGTGCACGGCAGATAGATAGCTGTACCTCCAGTCGAAAAAAACTAATAGTAGTAGCAGAAGTAGTTGTAGTAGTAGTAGTAATAGTAGTAGTAGTAGCAGTAGTAGTAGTAGTATTAATAATAATAATAATAATAATAAAAATAACAAAAGCATAGCAGTAATAAAAACTCCCGACAATACCTGACAACAATAAACACATTACATATCGTCCAAATGAGTTATAATCCAACCTGAACCTTTCCCCAGATGTACCTGCACCCGCTGCAAGGACCCCTCTGAGCTAGGGACGCACCTGAGCAGTCTGAGATGCTGCCAGTGTGGGAGTCAAGCTGTCCTCCCTTCACCCTCCCCGCAGGACATCCAATTCTGGCAGTGTTCCACCTGTCCAGGCAGGCTCACTGAGGAACAGGTATCGTTCTCGTCTTTGCATTATTTTCCCAGACGATTTTTATGTGAGAGAAACACATTGAGGTGGTTTGGCCATGTGGAGAGGAAGGAGAGTGAGAGACTGACGAGGAGAGTGTGTGTGAGTGAGGTGGAGGGGGGGGAGAGGGAGGGGAAGGCCAAGGATGAGATGGAGGGATGGAGTGAAGAGGTATATGAGAGAGGGGGGGGGGTGAGCTGGGAGCAGGGCAGTGAAATGGCGGGGGACATGGCGACATGGAGGCGATTTGTTTGTAGCCACCTCTTACGGGTTTAAGGCGTCTGGCAATAGATAGATAGATAGACGATTTTTATATAAAGCTCTAGAAAGACTGAATAGAGTCAAATAGAGCCTCGAGAAGCATCCCTCTATTTTTTTTATTTTTTCATTTATTTATTTATTTATTTTTTTTTGCGTGTGAGAGAACTATGCCACTTATATAACTTAAATTCTTCGTCAGGGTTGCGTGAAATGTGATAGGTCTTAGTTACGAGGCAGGAATGAGTCTCCTTGGTTGCTAGTAAAATTTATCCACCAATCTGACTACATCTGACCATCAACGGAGCAGGAAGAGGTTATGGATGACTAGACTAGGTGAAACAGATTATAGTGATGAAAATGGTTTGGCAGCATCAAAAATAAAATGAAAATAAAAACAGAGGCGAAAGACAAGATGGTGATGAGGAGGAGGAGGAGAAGGAGGAGGAGGAGAAAGGGGAGAAGGAGGAGGAGAAGGGGGAGGAGGAGGAAGAGGCAATGACGATAATAATGATGATGATGATGAAGAAAATGAAAGTGATGATAATGATGATAGTAATAATGAATATGAAGATGATAATAATGATGATGAAGATGATGATGATGATGATAACGATGAGGAGGAGGAGGAGGAGAAAGAGACAATGATAGTAATGAATAAGATGATAAAGATGGAAATGATGATGATGATGATGATGATGATGATGATGATGATGATAAGCTCTCTCCCTCAGGTCTCGTCGTACCTGAAGGGCACAGGGGAGAAGCTAGTGACCCTGAAGGACCTGCCTCTCTCCGCCTCTGAAGCCTTCCTGAAATCGACAGCAAACAGACTTAGCGAAAACCACTACTACCGGAGCGACGTGAAGCTGGCCCTTGCACAGATGTATGGCCGCACCGGAGGACCCAAGCAGCCCGACCTCAAGGAACTGGCCAAGGAACAACTCGAGAGGAAGGAGGCGCTGTGTCGAGAGGTCCTGAAACTCGCTACCGTCTTCTGCCCAGGTGAGAGAGAGAGAGAGAGAGAGAGAGAGAGAGAGAGAGAGTGAGTGTTTATGACCTTCCTTTAGGGGATAGGTGTAAAAATAAATCTTCTTTTTTTTCCTAGGAGAGACACGGCTATTGTATTAGAGGAGTTTAGAGTGAGAGAGAGAGAGAGAGAGAGAGAGAGAGAGAGAGAGAGAGAGAGAGAGAGAGAGAGAGTTTATGACCTTCCTGCAGTTCATAGGTGTAAAAATAAATCTTCTTTTTTTTTTTTTCCTAGGAGAGCCACGGCTATTGTATCAGAGGAGTTTATGATTTCTTGTACTGGACAGGTGTGACAATAAACCTTCTCTTTTTATTCCAGGAGAGACACGGCTGCGAGGGCTTCTTCTCTACGAACTTCAGGCTTCATGCAGAGAGAAGCACCGCAGGCAGCCCAAGAAACTGAAGTACACTGAACAGGCCAAGACAGTGCTGAAGGTAGGAAGTTCAAGACCCCTTTCCCCTCTGTTAAGACTATGCTAAGGAAGTGTAGGCCTGTATGTAAGACTATGCTCAAGGAAGAGGATGTAGACAAGACTGTGATCAAAGTAGGAGGTTTAGGTAAGACTATGCTCAAGGTAGATAGTCTAAGTATGACTATGATCAAGGTAAGGAGGTTTAGGTAAGACTGTGATCAAGGCAGGAGGTTTAGGTAAGATTATGCTCAAGGTAGAAAGGTTTAGGTAAGATTATGCTCAAGGTAGATGGTCTAAGTATGACTATGATCAAGGTAGGTTTAGGTAAGACAATTCTCAAGGTAAAGATCAATTCTAGGAAATTTAGTGAGCATATTAACTCTCTTTGGCTCCTATGACTCACTTAGATGAATTTTATCGTGTCACCTGGAAGAGAAAACAGAGAAAGAGTTGCTCCGACGACGAGAGGGGTGCTATACTACTCCTTTTACTCTATCTTGGCTTAAAATTGGTATCCCTCTAGCTTGAATACTGAAGTGTAGCAACAGATTAACAGAACAAAATGGTGCAAGTCACGAAGAAGTGCTGTGGAAAGGATGTAGAGCCACAGTATTTTTCTCTGCCAATATACTAAGGGAAGAAAGCAGTGCAGGGATAAACGTTAATGCAAGAGTTAACCATTACTCCCAGTCCTTCATTTATGCAACGGGTCAACTCTGGAACTGTATCCCTCTGTCTGTATTTCCTACTTCCGGTGATCTCCAGTCTTTCAAACGCAGTGTGTCCAGGCATCTCGAAATGAACGGACCTTGAATTTGGCTCTTCGTTTGTATTGTTTTTGTTTTGTTTTTTTCATGGAAGGAACGGTCTGCGGGCTTGTGGCCTTTGGTTCCTTTTTTCTTGCATTAAACAAAATAAAAAAGTGTAGTGGGTGATGAATTTTTTGGTAATTTTCAGGAGTGTGAGGATGCACTGAGAGAAGCCAGCAGAATACTTCAAAGGGAATCGCCTCTACAGCAAGAATACCACATAGGTTTGCAGGCTGAATCGGAACTGGCAGAGGTTACGGCACAAGTTGCCAAAATGCGGTGAGATGGAGAAGGGGGGAGAGGAAACTGATGACGAGGAAGAGGAGGAGGAAGAGGAAGAGGAGGAGTTGGAGGATATGGGGGATGAGGAAGATGATGAGTTGGAGGATAAGGAAGAGGAGGAGGAAGAAGAAGATGTTGACGAGTTGCAGGATAAAGAAGAGAAGGAGGAGGAGGAGGAATTGGAGGATACGGAAGAGGAGGAGCAGGAGGAGGAGGAAGATGATGGCGAGTTGGAGGATATGGAAGAGAAGGAGGAGGAGGAGGAGGAGGAAGATGATGGCGAGTTGGAGGATAAGGAAGAGGAGGAGGAGGAGGAGGAAGGAGAAGATTACGAGCATAAGGAGGAGGAGGAAGGAGAAGATTACGAGCATAAGGAGGAGGAGGAAGTAAAGGAGAAGGATAATTATGAGCACAAGCAGTAAGAGGAGAAGAAGCAAGAGATGAAGGAAGAGGAAGACCAGCTGGAAGGCAAGAAAGAAGAGGAAGGGAAAGATTACGAGCAGAAGGAGGAGGAGGAAGTTTACGAGAAGGAGATGGAGGAAGAGATTTGGAGGAAGAGTGAAATTTGAAGATGATGATGATGATGATGATGAGGAAGAGAGGGAGGAGGAAGAGGAGGAGGAAAAGGAGGAGGAGAAGAAGAAGAAGAAGAAAAAGAAGAAGAAGAAGAAAAAGAAGAAGAAGAGGAGGAGGAGGAGGAGGAGGAAGAGGAGGAAGAGGAAGAGAAAGAGAGGAGGCGCAGGAGGAGGATTTATATGCCCTAGTCTCTGATAATGGACCCCTTCAGTACGGTGACTTTTTTCATTTAATTTCGGCTCCTTTCAGACGATTTCGCTCAGCTTAGGAGGGATTTCAAGAACTGAAGGGGTTAAATACACTCTTCATTAACCCCCTCATCACCACAAAAATCTTAATAAAAAAAAAAAAATCGTCTGAAGGAAGTGAAAATAAAAGATAAAATTGCATCACTGAATTGAAGGGACTAATTCAGAGGAAAAAAGTATATTGCATTTTTTGGGCCAAAATTTTTGCTTTTTTCGGAGTCAAAAAAAAAAAAAAAAAAAAAAATCACACCTTTTTCAAAATTCTGCCTTACCTTCAATGGACATAAATTTTTCGATACCTTTATATTAATATTTTTATTCCATTAATTTTTTTTTTTTTTTTTGGATAATTTTTTCAGGTGAGGAATTTCAGTAAAAGTTAAAAATTTATGTGTCCTTTTTTTAGCATTTCCTCAAATGCGTCAAAATACAGAGTCAGTCAAAAGTAGTGTGGGGATTGGGTGTAGGGATTGGGTGTGTAAGGATTGGGTGTAGGGATTGGGTGTAGGGATTGGCTGCAGGGATTGGGTGTAGGGATTGGGTGTGTAAGGATTGGGTGTAGGGATTGGGTGTAGGGATTGGCTGCATGGATTGGGTGTAGGGATTGGGTGTGTAGGCATTGGGTGTGAGGGATTGGGTGTAGGGATTGAGTGTAGGGATTGGGTGTGTGAGGGATTGGGTGTAGGGATTGGGTGTGAGGGACATTTGGCATATCATAAAGGCTTAGATCAATTATAACTCGATTTTTTAACATTCTTCTTCATCTTCCTCCTCCTCCTCCTCCTCTTTCTTCTTCTTTTTCTTCCTCCTCCTCCTCCTCCTCTTCCTCCTCTTCTTTCTTCTCCTTCCTCCTCCTCTTTCTTCTTCTTCTTCCTCCTCCTCTTTCTTCTTCTTCTTCCTCCTCCTCTTTCTTCTTCTTCTTCCTCCTCCTCTTTCTTCTTCTTCTTCCTCCTCCTCTTTCTTCTTCTTAATATGATTTTAAAATATTCAGAATTTTTTTAGTAATTTGAATATAGTTATGATTAAAAAATAAAATCATTCAGGACGACAATGGAATAATAAGTCAATAAAGGAAAAATTGTTTTATTTTCCCATTTTCTTTTGGGAATTGAAGCTGGAACTGAAGAAGACCGAGAAAGCCTGGGGTTGGGTTGTAGAGTAGGGTGGAAGCGAGTTAGAGAAAGAGAGAGAGAGAGAGAGAGAGAGAGAGAGAGAGAGAGAGATTATGACTGTGTGTGTGTGTGTGTGTGTGTGTGTGTGTGTGTGTGTGTGTGTGTGTGTGTGTGTGTGTGTTATAAATCAATATTCAAAATGCTGAGATGTCAGATTTAGGCCAAGTTAAGGTGAAAAAGGTATAGTCAGAATGAAAGATAAACACTAAGCATAATCAAAAAACCATTCATTTATCTCGAACTGGAGCTCAGTGAACCATAGAAGCTTCGAATCCTGTCAGTCACCCTCTAGCCGCGAGAGGGGGAGGACGCAAGAGCTCTGGGTCTATATTTTCTCAGTGATACAATAGAGTGTAAACAGCATCGCCAACTTCCTCAGATGAACAAAGGTAAGAGAGGATATTGTTCGTTCGTCCATTGGTAGCTACGATTTCCTTCAGCTGTGCCAAATCGTCTTTATAAATATGATAAAAATTAAGAAATGGTGTGGTGCTGATGTAACTGTACTGACGAAAAAATCTGATTATTGGGAGAGAAAGGAGAATGAGTGATCGACTGGGAGACTGCGTGTGAGCGATGTGGGGGGGAAAGAGTGGGAGGGGAAGACCGAGGATGAGGTGGAGGAATAGGGTGGAGAGTTATGTGTATATGAATAAGGGTGATGTGAGATGAGATGGGGCGGTCTGATGCTGTGGACAGGGTGACATGGAGGCGATTTGTTTGTGGTCACCTCCTTCGCAAATAAAACGTCAGGTTGTAGAAAAGCACAGATATCTATAAACAAATTGAGAGAGAGAGAGAGAAAGAGAGAGAGAGAGAGAGAGAGAGAGAGAGAGATTCACACATACGAGTACCTACATACATACGTACATAAAGACAAAGATAGTGGTTGAGGAGACAAAGGGGAAGACAGGAGGAAGCAACTCATGTGAGAAGAGTGGAGAAATTGCAAGATAGTGAGAAAATGACAGAGTATAAGAGCATAGTGGAAGAAAGACTGGGAAGGTATGAGCTAGAGCAGATGGAAGGGGTGGAAGACGTATGTAAGATATTCACGGAAGAGATAGGCGCAGCGTGTGAGGCGGTTTGTGGAGTGAGGAGGAGATGCAAGGGTGTGCAAGGGACAGCATGGTGGAATGATGAGGTGAAACGAGCTGTGGAACAAAAGAAGAAGGCATATAGTGAATGGTTAGCGAGTAGAGGTAGGGGAGAAGATGAGAGAGAGAAGAGAGAGGTATATGTGAGCAGGAGAAGGGAGGTTAAGAGACTGGTGAAGGAGAGTAAAAAGAAAGTGGATGAAGAGTTTGGGAGGAATCTGAGTGTGAAATGGAGGGAGAATAAGAAATTGTTTTGGAAGGAGGTAAAGAAAGTAAGGCAGTGTGAAAGGGGAAATAGTAGGGGAGTGAAAGATAGGAATAATAGATTGTTGGTGGAGAAGAGAGAGAAACTGAGGAGATGGAAGGAGCACTTTGAGGATTTGTTGAATGTGGAGAGTGAGAGCAGTGCGAGTATAAGTGGTTGGGGAATGGCTGGGAGAAGAAGAGATGAGAGGAGGGAGGAAGAGATCAGCAGGGCGGAAGTAGTGGAAGCGATGAAGAATATTAAGTTGGGAAAGGCCCCAGGAATTGATGGAGTGTGTGGTGAAATGCTTAGGTATGGGGGTGAGATTGTTGTGGAGTGGATATGGAAGTTGTGTAGATTGGCTTGGGAAGAGGGAAGGGTTCCAGAGGAATGGAAATCAGGTATAATTGTTCCTTTATACAAAGGAAAAGGAGAGAGAGAAGTATGTGGTAACCATAGGGGTATTTGTCTACTTAGTGTGACTGGTAAAATATATGGTAGAATACTCATTGATAGGGTTAGGCATATGACAGAGGAGCTAGTTGGAGAAGAACAAGGGGGATTTAGGAAGGGAAAAGGGTGTGTAGATCAGATATTTGTTCTAAGATGTTTAGTGGAAAAGTATCTAGAGAAGGGAAGGAAAGTGTATGCTGCCTTCATGGACTTGGAGAAAGCTTATGACAGAATAGATAGGCAAGGTATGTGGAAGGTATTAAGAATATATGGAGTGGAGGGGAAATTGTTGAGTGCTGTGAAGAGTATGTACGAGGGAGCTAGGGTTACGGTGCGAGTGGATGGTGAGCTGAGTGAGTTCTTTGATCTCAATGTGGGACTGAAACAGGGTTGTGTGATGTCTCCATGGCTGTTTAATATATACATGGATGGGGTTGTAAAGGAGGTGCAGGGTAGGGCAGTGGATGTGGGGGTGGCTCTAATGAATGAGGGTGAGATTTGGAAGCTTCCGGTGTTGCTGTTTGCTGATGATACAGTACTGTTGAGTGAAGATGAATGAGAGTTGCAAGGTTTGGTGAATGAATTTGGGACAGTGTGTAGGAGGAGGAATCTGAAAGTTAATGTAAACAAAAGTATAGTTATGGTGTTTGAGAGGAATGAAGTCACAGAGTGTGCAGTGAGGTTGGATGGTGAGG
Source organism: Coenobita brevimanus (assembly GCF_032717465.1). Classification (NCBI taxonomy): domain Eukaryota; kingdom Metazoa; phylum Arthropoda; class Malacostraca; order Decapoda; family Coenobitidae; genus Coenobita; species Coenobita brevimanus. The sequence goes on from NC_137059.1 coordinate 3,842,953, forward strand.
ATATGGAGAATGTGAGTGCATTCAAGTACTTGGGTAGTGTGATGAGTAAGGATGGAACTTTGGGGGATGAAGTGCGTGAAAGGGTACAGCAGGGAAGGAAGGTTGTTGGTACACTGAAAGCAGTGATGAGAAATAGGGAGGTGAGTATGGAAGTTAAGAAGTCACTGCATGATAGTACTGTGATCCCTACCCTGACGTATGGAAGCGAGGCATGGACCTTGCAAGAGGGGAACAAGTCAAGAGTGAGAGCAGTGGAAATGAGTTACTTGAGAGGAGCATGTGGAGTGACGTGGAGGGACAAGTTGACGAATGAAGAAGTGAAGGAACGCTGTGGGGTGGATGTGGATGTGGTTGAGAAGATTAGGAGAAATACACTGAGGTGGTTTGGACATGTGAAGAGAATGGAGAATGAAAGACTGACTAAGAGGGTCTATGTAGGTGAGGTGGAGGGAGGGAGAGGGAGAGGTAGACCGAGGATGAGGTGGAGGGATGGAGTTGAGAGGTATATGAGGGAGGGGGGGTGAGTTGGGGGGAGGGTAGTCAAATGGCGGGTGACAGAGCGACTTGGAGGCGTTTTGTCTGCGGCCACCCTTTGCGGGATTAGGGCGTCGGGCTATAGATAGAGAGATAGATAGACATAAAGACAGACAGACGGACAGATGGACATCCTCCATCACATTGCTCTGAGCTGAACTACCACACAGATTAAGTCTATGATCACCAAGTCTGTAACATTTAGATATCAATGCAAAGTATAAGGAACCAATATTATAAAGAGTACAGGAAACAATTACATTTTTGTGTGAGTCGACCAAAAGGTAAGAATTATCATCATTATTATCATTATTATTTCTATTATTGTTATTATTATCATTATCATTTATAGCTTTTTAGGGTTTTTATCGAACAGAAATGAAGATGCAGGGAAGGAGTTGCTTTGTTGATGAATGAAGTGTGGCAGAGTGGAATGAGAGATTACAAATGTGTCAGCTCGAGATGTATGTATGTCAAGTTCAAATTTGAAAAGGTGAAGAGGGAGTGATTGTAGAGTATGCACCGTGTGAGGACTGGAGTGAGAAAAAGACAGGTTTTAGGATGAGCTGGATGAAGCAGTGGGAGGAATGCCCAAGAGCTATAAAGTGATCGTAATGGGCGATATGAATGGAAGAGTAGGCATTGGTCCTGAGGATGACATAATGGGTTTTAATGGTGTACCAGGAGAAAATGATGATGGGAAGCGACTGAAGAATTTTGTGTCAGGAAAGGAGGTTGTGTATTTGTAACTCGTATTTCAAACACAAAGATGCACATCAATATACATGGTATAGAGGGAACGGAGATCGTGTTGAAAGGAGCCTGATTGATTACGTGCTCGTAGAGAGGTCGATGCTGGGAATGGTTGCTGATACGAGGGCCGTGAGAGGACGACGTGGAGGTCTGTCAGATCATATGAGTGTGGTATGCATGATCAAGCTGAGAGGAGTGAGGTGGAGACTGAAATATGGTGAGAGTTCAAAATACCTGAGTACAGTGATAGAAAAGAAGGGGAAATGTACAAAAGAAGTGGAAAGTAGAGTGACAAAAAGAAGGAACGTAGCCGATGCTATGAAGGCCTTGATAAGAAACAGAGGCTTGAGTGTTGCAGCTGAGTGAGGCTTACATGAAGGAGTGTTAGTGCCAACTTTAACATATGGATGTGAGACTATCGAGTGGCATGAAAATGAAAAGTCAAGAGTGAGAGCTGTGGAGATGGGACTACTGAGGAATGTATGTGGAGTACAGAGAGTGGATAGGATACGAAATAATGTGATTCGTGAAAGATGAGGAGTAAAGAAGTCTGTGGACACCAGAATCGATGAGAGTGTACGGAAATGGTATGGTCATGTGGAGAGAATGGATAACAACAAAGTGGTGAAAAAGGTATATCTGAGCAAATTTGAAGGAAGGAGGAGACAAGGTAGGCCAAGGAGAAGGTGGAGGAATATGGGTTGACGACTGTGCGAGGAAGAGAGGTATGGAAGTCGGTGAAGCTAGGGAAATGACAAGAGATCGAGCTGGCTGGATGAATGTTGTGAGAAGAAGTGGGTGATCAGGGATTTAGCATCCTTTTTTAACGTGACAGCGTTCGGATTGACTCTATCAGATACATTTATGTGAAGCTACAGTGTGGTGAAAGTTTTTGGCATATCAGATAGAGCCAGGATTCCGGGGGCTTGAATAATGAGTGAATGGAAGCGTGGCCCATTGGGCTGGGCAAACTTGGTCTGTCTAGATGTTGCTACTCCTCACCCTGCCCTAGGGTAGGAAAAGATGATGATGATGATGAATGATGATATATATAAGGAAAGAAAGCTAACAAAATGGTCAGAAGTTATCGATTATAAGGTTATTATTTTATATCTCCACTGTATTCATAAGCTTGGAGCATCGTGTGGTCTAGTTTGTAGACCGTGTGCGAACCACTTTTCCAAACCTGGGGACAATCCCAACCGGAGGCTGACATTTAAGTGGGTACAATAATGTACGAGAACCTTTCAAGATTTTTAAGTACGCACCCTGTCGAATATTTCCTCCATGACATACACATGTACAATTATTAACAGTTACATTACAAATATCCATATATATACATCGTACATATACCTGTACATAAACGAATTCTCTCACTCTCAAACACAGCTACTCCAGCACAGTTTCCACGTACTCTGTCTCACCCATCACTAAGAAATCCTTCCACCTACAGGGTACCGAGGCGTCAAGCACTGGGTGGAGGGATGTGCCTTTCCCAGACACATAAAGTGGTGTTCCTCGGCGCTGCGGTTCAGCTGCCTTTCACGCCACCTAAAACACGTCTTCACCCTGTATGATACACCTCCTCATCCATGTCAGGCCTGCGTATGCCGACCGACATAGTGCATAAGGTAATAATTTGTGGTGCAGTTTAACTTTTCCTAACCTACCCTCCTCTAGTCCATCTCATACTGTAATCTTCTCTCTTTTATTCTGCTCTGCACTACTTTATTCCACTCTACCTTATCCTACCCTAACCTTCCTTCCCTTACCCTACCCAAATTTAAATTACCACTCCCTACCCTGACCTAATCTAACCAGTCCTATCCTTACCTACCCTAACCTCCCTATCTAATCCTAGTTCACTTTGCCCTGTCCTGCCATTTTACTAACCCTACACTGCTCTAACCTAGCCTAAACTAACCTAACCCAACATAACCCAACCAAACCGAACACAATATAACCTACCCTTCCAAAAGCTTACCTAATTAATTTTACCTTAACCCTAACTTACTCTACTCTATCCTACCCTACCCTACCCTACCCTACCCTACCCTACTCTACCCTACCCTATCCTGTGCTGCCCTGCCCTACCCTACCCTACCCTACCCTACCCTATCCTACTCTACTCTCCCCTGACCAACCGTGCCCTACCCTTACCCTACTCTACCTTACCTGACAACATATCTAAACTTACCCAACATCGCTTCCCCAGCCACTCCATAACGCACGCAGGTGATAACATTTTCATATCATCCTCTTTTAATATTTTTTGAAGAAATTTTTTGGAATAAAATTTTCATAGAAGTCAGGAAGCTGGACACATTTCATAACTTGTATTTTCATGTATATATTTTGATTTATTATTAGTGTTTTTGTATGCATTATTTGTTTACTCTTATCGCTTTAACTTGACCTAAAAATACCGTCACTCCATCTTGATTGCTGAGTTGAAAGATTAACACTGGAGTATGATGCCGGTCACGAAGAAGTGCATTAGAAACAGTACTGAGATTCCGCTGTCATTCCATTATGTGTACTGCCTTGTAACGAAAGATTAACACAAGAATATGATGACTGTAAAAAACGAAAGTCCATGAAAAGGATTATAAACTCGTAACACAATCTCTGCCACTGAGATATGATACATGCTCTTCAAAGGGAGAAAATTCTGCGTCTGGGTACTGTGCAGTGGGGTAATGGCGGTGTTGGGTGGGTACAGTGGGGTAGGATTGGGGTTGGGTGGGTTGCAGTGGGGCAGAATCGGAGTAGGGTGGGGTGCAGTGAGGTAGGATCGGGGTTGGATGGGGTGCAGTGGGGTAGGATCGGGGTTAGATGGGGTGCAGTGGGGTAGGATCGGGGTTGGGTGGGGTGCAGTGAGGTAGGATCGGGTTTGGGTGGGGTGCAGTGGGGTAGGATCGGGGTTGGGTGGGGTGCAGTGGGGAAGGATAGGGGTTGGGTGGGGTGCAGTGGTTTTAGGATTGGGGTTGGGTGGGGTGCAGTGGGGTAGAATCGAGGTTGGATGAGGTGCAGTGGGGTAGGATCGGGGTTGGGTGGGGTGCAGTGGGATAGGTCGGGGTTGGGTGGGGTGCAGTGGGGTAGGATCGGGGTTGGGTGGGGTGCAGTGGGGTAGGATCGGGGTTGGGTGGGGTGCAGTGGGGTAGAATCGGGGTTGGGTGGGGTACGTGGGGTAGTATCGGGGGTGGGTGGGGTTCAGTGGGTTAGGATTGGAGTTGGGTAGGGTGCAGAGAGGTAGGATCGGGGTTGGGTGGGGTGCAGTGGGGTAGGATCGGGGTTGGGTGGGGTACAGTGGGGTAGAATCGAGGTTGAGTGGGGTGCAATGGGGTAGGATCAGGGTTGGGTGAGGTGCCGTGGGTAGGATCGGGGTTGGGTGGGGTGCAGTGGGGAAGAATCGGGGTTGAGTGGGGTACGTGGGGTAGTATCGGGGGTGGGTGGGGTTCAGTGGGTTAGGATTGGAGTTGGGTGGGGTGCAGAGAGGTAGGATCGGGGTTGGGTGGGGTACAGTAGGGTAGGATCGGGGTTGGGTGGGGTGTTGATGGTTGGAGTGGGGCTGGGTAGTTGCAGTAGGGGAGGACCGGGGTTAGGCGGGGTGAAGAGAGGTAGGATCGGGGTTGGGTGGGGTGTTGATGGTTGGAGTGGGGATGGGTGGGGTACAATGGGGTAGGATCGGGGTTGGATGGGGTGCAGGGGGTTGGAGTAGGGTTTGATGGGGTGCTGATGGTTGAAATGGGGTTGGGTGTAGTAATAGTTTGAACAATGTTAATAAGTCATCCTCAGTCTGGGAGTTTACGAAGACTGTTTCTGTCCCAGCATCTTGAGTCTTTTTTTCTTTTTTTCTAAGCTATTTTATATCGTTTCAAGCCTAGCAAAGAGAAAGAGTAAAAAAATGACGTCAGCAGATGGAATGCACTGGTCTAGACGCCAAGGATCGAGTCCAGGAGGTGGAAAGATGTTTTTATATCATGTAGACGTTTTATGTTTTATTTTTGACATCTCCAGACGATGTTATTTAGCTTTAGGTAGCCTTGTCTTATGGAAGGACTCAGTGAAATTTTTATCTAACCTGTACATTTCGAAAAAAAACAGATATGCGTCCTCGTACTGAAATGCCTGAAATTCTCGCATTCCACGCATAAGATGGAGCCACCTCTGCACTGCTGCGACGGGAGGAAGTCAAGCGAACGACGTCTCTCTTTTTACTCTAAATTGGCCTAAAACTACCATCTTTCTCCATTTTAAATGCTGAGTCGTTACAATTGATTGACTGGGTGGATTTTTTTGTCCTTTTGTAGGTTATTTCCCGTAGCTCAGAGGCAGAGTGAGACAATACTACGGCCCTGCAGCCTTTCCACAGCATTTCTTCGTTGACTTGCATCATATTCTATCCTTAATGTATTGCTACAGGTCTGAAATCAAGATGGAGAAGTGGCAAGTGCATTTTGAACCAAGTTAAAGTGAGTAAAGTATCGTATTATCTCTCTCAGGCTCCTATGACTCACTCTCAACCCAATAACATCGTCCCCCCCGTCAGCTGGACATAGAGTACGTCCGATCATAAAAGGGTTAACGCTGGCATTTATTAACCCCTTTATGTTCGGGACAATTCCAGTGTCATTCCAGTTAAACCAGACGATTTTACCGAGCTGAGAGTGAGTCATAGGATTCCTAGAGAGGTTATGCACCATCAGCATCAACCCCTGCATGACTGGAACAACTCTACCATTTCTTTACAGCTGATAACAGGTGATTTGGTCCAGTCGACTGTCATAGGATCCTGAGGGACTCGGTAAATAAAAATAACAGTGAAGGTGAGGAAAATATTGTAAATTAATAAATAAAAATACTGAGCTCCAATTTTTATTTGCTCCTTATACTGTATTTAAGTCGATACACGATACTCTTCTTCGTGACTAGCATTAAATTACAGTCTTTTGTATTCTAAGAGGTTCTAGATCGTAACAACTCTTCTTTAGCAACTTACATTGCATGCTACACTCTATTTTTTTTTTTTTTTTCAGATAATAATTAAGGAAAATACAGTAGAAGTTCCGGACGAGTACTAGATGTGACCGTGATGGCTGAGTCTGTATAGACTTGGCTTGTTACACGGGAGGACCCGGGTTCGATTCCCGGCAGATAGAGGTAAAAACAATTAATAAATATTGTGGCAGTGTCCGTAGTGACCTGCAACACACACGTGCTTACACTAACATAGACACACCACAGGCATACACGTACATGAGACACAGAGGACATTTACAAAAGCGTGGGGCGTGGAAGGAAGGGGTGGGGTGTTTTATTTCGAAGTCCAAAAAGTCCATTAATGGGTTTTTTGGACTTGGAAATAAAAACCCCCGTCATTCCACGCCCTACCCTGATGCATATGTTCTGTGTGTATGTCTGTCTTCGTATGTGGGACCAGTGTGCGTGTGTGTGTCTCGTGTATGTGTGTCTTGCGTATACTTTTACATTCCCCCCTAAGGCAGGCCAACTACGTGACTGCCCAACACCCCCGCCACACCCCAACAGGCAGACCATTAAGTGACTGCCAAACTGCCTTAATTAACCTCTAAGTCAACCGGGAGTCGAACCCGGGGCCAAATGACAGGCCACTACGGACACTGCCACATTTTTAAATACCTCCCGGGATTCGAACCCGGGTCTTCTTGGTGGCAAGCCACCACCATACTCACTCGGCCACCACGGCCCCACTAACGTTGCGCCCAGAACTTGTACTGTATTTTCGTTATTTGGAGTCAGTAATAAACAAGGGGAGACTGAACTGTATTGCATATATTAAGTCGCTAAGGAAGAGTTGTTTCGATATCCCCAGACCCACTTAGAATATTAAAGACTAATTTAATGCAATGCTAGTCACGAAGAAGTCGAGTATCATGTACCTGGGCCACATTTAGAGCTGGTAATAAGCTTTGATAAGGGGACAGTTTCTACTTAATAGCAAAACCCTGATGGATTTCGGCAAGGATGACTATGACAAAAGCTTGGAACTTAGAATTTCTTTGATAATAATGCAAAAGGTGTCAAAGGAATCGGTATTTTGATCTCCTTTAAGGCATATGTCAAAGGAATCGGTATTTTGATCTCCTTTAAGGCATATGTCAAAGGAATAGCCATTAAGTACACTGATAATGGCTTGCATAAAAGGACACCGCTTGTAAACTACCTACAGTGGGTTTGATAACATAGGCAGCCCTCCTCCTAACACAGGCAGCCCTCTTTCTAACACAAGCAGCCCTCCTTCTAACACAGGCAGCCCTCTCTCTAACACAGGCAGCCCTCTTCATAAGTCTTAATCTATCTCATTCTCGTTCTCCTCCTCTCTAACTCACACTTCTAGTTAGTCTCTTACGCTCCATCTTCCACACATGCCCAAACCTTAGTGTATCTCCTAATGCTATCACAAATCAGGAAATTGTCCCTAAGTAGCAATGGAAGTTTTAATAGTATTTTTGCTCCACTATAGGCCTAAATTATGAGGACTTCCTCTATACATTTGTTACATAAAATTGTTAAACTGGAGGAAGCTGGCAAATCTGTTCCATAGGCAGCACTGGAACTTTTAACAGTATTTTGCTTCACTAAAGACCAAAGTTACGAGGACATTCTGCATACTCTGGTAACTGAAGAGCTTTAAAGAAGAGCTTTGATAAACATATAAGAAACTGCTAAGTGTCCGGATAACTAGACATTGCTGATATAAAGGTATAAATAGTGCTGGTATGTAGTAGTACTGGTATGGAGCAGGACATAAATAGTACTGGTATGAAGTGGTATTATATAAAGCATAAACCTTAGTAGTTACAGATAAATGATGACCTGGAGGACTAGTCTACAGGGGCATCACCAGGTATATCTCCTAAGCTGTAAGAAGTAGCCTGGTAGTGGCAAGAAATACCTCAGGTACGAAAAAAACTAGCACTGTGGAGGGTAATGGATCCAGCCCAGTTCCAGGCACTTAACATGGCAATAAACACCATGCTCCATAGGGTATCATGCTCCACAGGGTATCATGCTCCACAGGGTATCATGCTCCACAGGGTATCATTCATGCTCCACAGGGTATCATGCTCCACAGGGTATCATGCTCCACAGGGTATATCATGCTCCATAGGGTCTCAAGGATGTTGAAATGTGGGCTCTATAACCTTGGACAGTTACCCAGTTCCAAATGCTCTCAAAACTAAGTTGGTGGGTTATTGTGGCACTAGAGTTTATATGAAGCTCTGGATCTCGTTAGTTTCCTGCAAATATTGTGTATTCTCTTGTAATTCACAGTTTTTTTGTAACCATACCATAAAAGGTCTAATAAACTTAATGTGCACCTTGTTCTTTTATTATCTTTCCCTTCAAGTGTTCACATTTGCACATTTACAAAGTATATTAGTAGCTATGGCGGCAGCATCTAAAGTTACTCTGGAAGGAGGTGGTGTTATCTATAAGGATGCTAAAAATGTATCGCTAAAAAGTTCCAAGTATGTCACGAAAGGGTTCAGGTATTAGCAGAGTTTATCATTTTAATGCAGTTAGCTACCTCCTCCTCCAACTCGCTTGCTCCCCTACCCTTCTCTGCCCTGCTCTCCTGCTCCTCTCTGCCCTGCTCTCCTGCTCCTCTCTGCCCTGCTCTCCTGCTCCTCTCTGCCCTGCTCTCCTGCTCCTCTCTGCCCTGCTCTCCTGCTCCTCTCTACCCTGCTCTCCTGCTCCTCTCTACCCTGCTCTCCTGCTCCTCTCTACCCTGCTCTCCTGCTCCTCTCTACCCTGCTCTCCTGCTCCTCTCTACCCTGCTCTCCTGCTCCTCTCTACCCTGCTCTCCTGCTCCTCTCCACCCTGCTCTCCTGCTCCTCTCCGCCCTGCTCTCCTGCTCCTCTCCGCCCTGCTCTCCTGCTCCTCTCCGCCCTGCTCTCCTGCTCCTCTCCGCCCTGCTCTCCTGCTCCTCTCTACCCTGCTCTCCTGCTCCTCTCTACCCTGCTCTCCTGCTCCTCTCTGCCCTGCTCTCCTGCTCCTCTCTACCCTGCTCACTCTAGAACAATACACACAAATCACAACCTAAAGGAAAAATATAAAGAAAAATACACCTGTAACCTGTCCTGTCTGGTGCTCTTTCTCACTTGGCTTCAATCCTCTCTCTCTTCTCTCTCCCTAGCATCAGTCTATAGCCTGGAAAAATACGGGATTATAAGTCTCTCAGCCGCCTCCAATTCTCTCTCTCCTCTCTCCCCAGCATCAGTCTCGCCTCTCCTCTCCTATCCCAAGCATCGATATCTCCTCTCTTCCTGGCATCAGTCTCTCCTCTCCTCTCTTCCCCCTTGTATCAATATCTCCTCTCTCCCTAGCATCGGTCTTCTCTCTCCTCTCCTCTCCTCTCCTCTCCTCTCCCTAGCATCAATCTCTCCTCTCTCCCTAGCATCAATCCTCTCCTCTCCTCTCCTCTGCTCTCCTCTCCCTAGCATCAATCCTCTGCTCTCTCCCTAGCATCATTCCTCTCCTCTCCTCTGCTCTCCCTAGCATCAATCCTCTCCTCTCCTTTCCTCTGCTCTCCCTAGCATCAATCCTCTCCTCTCCTTTCCTCTGCTCTCCCTAGCATCAATCCTCTCCTCTCCTCTGCTCTCCCTAGCATCAATCCTCTCCTCTCTCCCTAGCATCAATCCTCTCCTCTCTCCCTAGCATCAATCCTCTCCTCTCTCCCTAGCATCAATCCTCTCCTCTCCTCTGCTCTCCCTAGCATCAATCCTCTCCTCTCCTTTCCTCTGCTCTCCCTAGCATCAATCCTCTCCTCTCCTCTCCTCTGCTCTCCCTAGCATCAATCTCTCTGCTCTCCCTAGCATCAATCCTCTCCTCTCCTCTCCCTAGCATCAATCTCTCCTCTCTCCCTAGCATCAATCCTCTCCTCTCCTCTCCCTAGCATCAATCCTCTCCTCTCCTCTCCCTAGCATCAATCCTCTCCTCTCCTCTCCCTAGCATCAATCCTCTCCTCTCCTCTCCTCGCCCTAGCATCAATCTCTCCTCTCTCCCTATCATCAATCCTCTCCTCTCCTTTCCCTAGCATCAATCTCTCCTCTCTCCCTAACATCAGTCTCTACCGCCTCGGGAAATGCAGAACATAAAAGGTGCCTAAGAAGTGGATTGCCTACCAGAGAAGGATATGCAAGTGCCGCCATAACTATTCCCATCATCCCTACTACATCATCACCTACAAATACACACTACAGGCTAGTAATCTGTACGGCTTTGTTGGCTTCATAACAACCCTTCCTTAGCGATTTAGTCTACACATTTCATTTCAGTCTCGTTATGATGCAAAGTATCGATCTTAAAACTATAAACAGCGTGTGAGAGAAACTTGGGTGTAAAGGAAAGTAAATCGCTAAGGGAAAGGTGCTACCAAGCCTCCTACGCCACTATTGACCCAGACGCTGATGGCTTCTCTTGGTTGTCATTCTTGCTGTCCAGGGTTGTCATCTTGTTTTCTTGAGTTTTCTTCTATTGTTGCCATCTCGCCGTCAAAGGTTGCCATCTTGTCTTTGGTTGCCGTCCTTCTAATATTGCGGGGTTGATTTTCTGCGGTTGCCATTGGTTTCTGTGAAGGAAAATAGTAATTAAGCAATTTTTTTTTTTATTTATCTTATACGCTACGCCACATGCACTTTGCCCCAGCTACCTAGTGGTGGGACTTGATGGGAGGCCTGATGTGGCTCTGTCGGTGCAGTTAATGGACTGGGATGGGATGGGGCTCTGATCTGTGCCAGAGGGTACAGGGCATTGCAGTTCCCAGGCTGTGGCTTCTGCGCAAAAGGAAGGGGCATGAACCTGGGAGTAGTGCCCCAGGATGCTGCCCTATCATTGGCTGTATAATGGCAGGACAGCTTCAGTGCCAAGGCACCTTTGAAGGGTGCCCCTATAGCCGTCCTGGCAGGGTGACCTGAGGCCACTGCCACAGCCACTGGCCATGGCTGGTGGGCTATCGATCCTTGACCCCCTGCCTGGACTTGGAGCTGTACGGGTGGGATAGGCCTGTGGTCCATCCCCTCTTTTATTTATCGATCATGACTAAATCAAAGCTAAGCATAAAAAGCAAGCCTGAGGAATCCAAATCACCCAAGGAGTTCAAAGGAGTATCTTCTAATGTAGGTAGCTGGAAGGTTAAAGGTGGGCAAATGGTGGAGACTGACCAGGATGCAAGTAGATGTCTGCTGCTTGCAGGACGTTAGGTGGAGGGGAGGGTCAGCTGGGATGATTGTTGGGATGGATTGCAGATATAAGTTATTTTGGAAAGGAAGTGTGGACGGATATGGTGGTGTGGGTGTGCTGGTCGAAAAAAATAAGTGGAATATGATATGGATGTAATGAGAGTAAAATGAAAAGAGTTATATCACGAAAAATTTTGTTTGGAAAACTCCTGGTTACATTTATATTGGCTTGTGCTCCACAGTTGACTTGGGTGATGAAGAGAGTTACAGATTTTGGGATGATTTGATGGGTGTGGTTGGTGGTAAGGGGGATGATGAGATTATTGTTTTGGATGGGAATTTAAAGGTACGTGTGTGTAGTAGCTGATGGATATGTAGGGGTGCACAGGGAATGCGCATATGGTCAGAGAAATGCGGAAGGGGAAAGGATATTGTAGTCTGAGGAGATAATGAACATAATTGTAAGCGATATCTTTTTTAAGGAAATGAGAGAGTATGCTGATTACATATGAGTCTGGGAGTAACAGTAGCGAGATCCATTATTTCCTGGTTTAGGAGGACTGACACGTTAGTGAAGGATGTACGAGTTATAGGGAGTGAAGTGTGTGTCCTGCAACGCAGATTACTGATATGTGACATGGTGCTGAAGGAGCGGGTAATGAAGATGGAGGACCTATGCATCCAGGAGGAAAATAAAGTTGAAACACCAAGCAGTAAGGGATGCCTTCTATAGCGAGATGTGTAGAATGGTGGCTGAGCAGGGAGCTACAGACAGTGTTAACAAGCAGTACATAGCTCTGAAAAACAGTCTCTTTAAAGTTACTGATTCAGCGTGGGTGGACAACGGGCCTACCAGGACAGAGTAGCATGGTGGTGGGATGAGGGTGTAGAAGTCGCTGTTAAGGAGTAGAGAAGACTTCCGGGATTGGATAATGGGTTGTAAGAGAGAGAAATACTTGGATAGCCAAGTGTAGGGCCAGAAAGGAGGTACACAGAGCAAAATCGGAGTCTCAGATACTTCTTTTGGATAGCCTCAATAGTGCCTAAAGGAAGAACGTGGTATTTAAAGAGGCAAAGATGATGATGAGAGAAAACAAGGATATCATAGAAGGGCAGCGTGTGAAGAATGATGAAGGAGAGGTAGTGGTGAACAGCGAGAATATTGAAGACGCAGGATGCAGCTGGGGGGGGGGGCTGGGTTTATTTGGGTTGACTGTTGAGTTGTTGCAAGCTTCAGGAGATGTCGGAGTGTTTAGTTACTGTTTTAATGAATTCGAATATATATATGTGTGTGTTGTCCCAGATGACTGGCTGAAGACAGTGATTGTAAATGTGTGGTAGGGGTAAGGGTGAGGCCCTGCAAAGAGGAAATTAGAAAGGCATAAAATTTTTGAACCCGATAACGATGGTATGGAATGTCCTGGAAGTTATGGTAAGGGAAAGAGCAAATATTGATGAGACGTAGTTTGGTTTTATGTCAGGCAAAGGGGCTACTGATCAAATCTTCACTCTCCGACAGTTTCAAGAAAATATGTAAGAAGGAAGAGGGATATGTACTTTGTTTTTGTTGATTTAGAGAGAGCCTAGTGTTACGAGTTGGGATTTAAGAAAAGGTTTAGCGTACAGCTTACCCAGATCCCAACAGACAACAATAAAACAACAAACAAGGGCAATTGGACTAAAAGGGTAGACAAAGGTGATGAGTTTTTTTGCTGTGTTTACTAATCCTCCCAAATGCATAGCTAAATTAAACAAAACATTCAACTAAATATAATGTTCCCTTGACCATATTCTTACTTATACCCTTAACCGTTCCAAATCACTTAACACACAACGCTTAACCTATATATTCGTACGTATACCCGTATTCTCAACCTATACATATAAAAGTACAACATGAATCACTGAAGCAAGTGGAGGTGGGAGGTTATAGTGGCAGACTACTCAAGTGCGGTGCTGAAGTGCCTGACGTGTGGACTGGAAAACTGAAGAGCAGGGTGATAGGTATTCACTGTGCTGGAGGTATCCGTGATAGGCAATCCTAGAGTGGTCACTTCCCAGAATGAACTGCCTCTCCCAGCTCGATTGACTATAAGAATACCTCAGTTACGGAGGAGCAACAGAGGGACGAGGTAGTATGAGGGGGGTGACCAAGACAAGAAGATACAGAGAGACGAAGCCCGGGTTGAGGAGGGAGATGGGTACGATGCCAGTCCTGAGATGGCGATGCTCAGTAATTAGGTCTTCATACAGTCCATAGATGGCGTTGTTAAGAGTTGGGATGTAACGCTAGGGAGAGGGTAAAGTGGGTAATGAGTGTTTGGAATCGAGGAATGGCTGGCTAGAGGCGATTTATTCAGGCTGAGAAAGCAGTAGTGAAGAGAATGAATGCTGTGGCAGGTATTTTCTCGGTTAAGGAGCCCCCTAGCACTGTTTCCTAAGCGATTTATTTTGCCTGCCACTCCTTACTGTCCTGTTCTTGGCTATACAAATCCTTCAAACATAGCCATAGTCTGCATAAATAACGTGCAAAACGATCTTAGTCAGCCTTATCCAAACAAATCGGTAAGGAAGAGGTGTTAGGGAGCATTGAATAGTCTCTCTCTAGCTGAATAAAATCGTCCGGAGATAAATAATTAAATGAGAAAGCACTGAGATGATACTAAGGAAGCACTGAGATTATACTAAGATTATACTAAGATAGCGATTAATATTATTCCTACAAACTCAAGACGATTTTATTCAGCTTTTTTTTTTTTTTTTTTTTAAGATATAGGCATGTGTTCTTGTCTGGTAAGGAAGCTCCCTAGCACTTCTTCCCTAGCGATTTATTCTTTTATATATACCAGGTTAATATCCTTTTGTCCTTTATCTATGCAGAGTATGGCGTTATTAGAATCCCTTAAATAACACAAAAGAGAGCAGCAAGGTGTAATAAGCAAAATAAATCGCTTAGGAAGAGGTGTTAAGGAGCTTCCTCACCCGACGAGAAATGGGCTTAGAAGTAACATTGTAAAAAAATAATAATAATAATAAAGCTGAGAACAACTATTTAATTTATTCCTGTTCAATCCTGTTCATTTTACTCAATTTGGGAGAAAATGATTTGTTTTGGGAATGAAATGATTGTTGGAGATGTAGCAGAAAAGGGTGTAGTAAAAATGAAGAACTAAAAGAACAAGTTACATTCAGTCCCCCCTATTCCAAAAATCTATCCTGGTGGGACTAAAATCGTATGCAGATACGAATGCAATATAGATCATCGGGGTGAAGGGATGAACAGGTAGGCAGGTGTGTATGGCAGTGAAAATATTGATGAATGGAAAGGCATAAGGATGAACGTGTGTATCCGTGTGTATGTGCGTATGTATGTGCATGTGTACGTGTGCATTTACGTGTACAGTATGCATGAAGTCAAGTGTATATATGGAGATGTTCATAAATGTATGATTGTGTGTAGGTATGTGTGTGCCTGCCTACGTGCATTTGGGTATGTGTATGTATGTAAGTACGCAATGATTTGCATACAAAAATATATACGCATATATATCCATGTGTTCATATGTGTATGTGTATATGCAGATATGTGTGTGTGTGAATTGATGTGTATAGCTACGTGTGTATTATGTACGTATGTTTTTATGTATGCACGAACATATGTATTTGTTCAAGAATATATGCATTTATTTATACCTTAATGCGTGCACGTATGTATGTACGTATGTATGTACGTATGTATGTACCAGTGTACAGTACTTATGTTGGATTATATGCATGTATTAAAGAAGGTATATATGAATGTGGCAGGTGTATGTGAGTATGTATATAAGAATATATATGTGATTGTGTGGATATAATTATATATAAAGGTGCTTTTGTTCGTGTATGCACGTATGGTTGTGTTTGCGTGTACGTTTATATTTGCGTATACATGTAATTTATGTGCGGCACATATGTATTAAAATATGTATGCAAGCATGTCAGTGCGTGTTAGTGTGTTTGCATATTGATACATGCATGTATGCATGTGTTATGTGTATGTGGGTGCATGGGGTCATGTGAATGTGTCTAGTTTGTGCGTCTGGACGCGAGGCGCGTTTGCGCGCGTGATTGTGTCAGTGTGTGCATGTGTGTGTGTGTGTGTGTGTGCATGTGTGTGTGTGTGTGTGTGCATGTGTGTGTGTGTGTGTGTGTGCATGTGTGTGTGTGTGTGTGTGTGCATGTGTGTGTGTGTGTGTGTGTGTGTGCATGTGTGTGTGTGTGCGTGTGTGCGTGTGTGCGTGTGTGCGTGTGTGCGTGTGTGCGTGTGTGCGTGTGTGCGTGTGCGTGTGCGTGTGCGTGTGTGCGTGTGTGCGTGTGTGCGTGTGTGCGTGCGTGCGTGCGTGCGTGCGTGCGTGCGTGCGTGCGTGCGTGTGTGCGTGTGTGTGTGTGTGTGTGTGTGTGTGTGTGTGTGTGTGTGTGTGTGTGTGTGTGTGTGTGTGTGTGTGTTCACGTGTGAGTGTGTGCGAGTGTTTGAAAATACATTGGACACTGAGTATTAAAAGATATATGAAACGTACGTTGCCAAAATGAAAGATATATGGCTAAAGGGCAAAAAGTGTCATTGAATGATATATATACAAAAAAAATCCACTTTCAAAACTAACCAAATCAGGGCGACAGCCACAGTACAAGATACCTGCAAGTAGAAGCCAGGAGAACAACCTTAGGCTACCTGTGACTGGTGGGGGGGGGGTTGTGATAGTTGGGGTGGTGGTAGTTGTGGTTATTGTGGTTCTTCCCAGCTTCTGTCTTCTGTGCTACTGTCTTATATATCATCTTGTCTTCTCTTTCAACATCCTCAACTCTTCAGGCCCAAATCAGTCTGAAAAAAATCAATTCAAATTAACAAATGCTCTTCAGACAGGTAATAGGGACAGAATATCTCCATCCAAACGATCCCAACACAATTTTAGGAAAGGTAAATGATATGCTTTGACTATCATTTCAACACTACATTATTTTATAGAAGTGGGAAAGGCATGGAAATAATAATAACAATAACGATGATAATGCTTGTGGTGGTGTGGTGGTAATGATGGGTGGGTGGTAGTGTGGTGGTGATGGTGGTGATAGGGCGGTAGTGTGGTGGTGATGGTGGTGATGATGGGGGTGTGGTGGTGATGGTGGTGGTGATGGGCGTATGGTGGTGGTGGTGATGGGCGTTTGGATGTGATAGTAATGGGCATGTGGCTGTGGTGGTGATGATGGGCGTGTGGTGTTGGTGGTGGTGATGGGCGTGTGCTGGTGGTGGTGGTGATGAGGGGAGTGTGGTGGTGGTGATAAGGATGGTGGTGGTTGTGGTGATGGGGTGGTGGTAATGATGGTGGTAATGACGGGTAGGTGGTGGTGGTGGTGGTGGTGATGGTGGTAAAGATGGGCGGGTGGTGGTGGTGGTGGTAGTGGTGGTGGTGATGATGATGATGATGGTGATTGCTGTGACTCTAGCTTTAATACTTCATGGTATATTAGGTGACATCCGGGATATCTGTTAAAGTTCCAAGTTTTGATGATCGTGTGCTCATTCAGAAAAGCAACTAGCACTCCTTCCTCCACAACACGGCTTCGGCTCAAACTTACATTTCACTCATCTCCCTGGCTTGAATTAACGCATATTGGCTCACACGGGTATTAACTCAGTGTAGATTAATATACTGTGAGGTTTTATACACATTATTTACCCTTAATGAAGAAAAATGTATCGTAGAAGCCGTCGACATCCTTCCCCCTCGACAGCACGGCCTACACTGAGCATCTTCAGTGTGACGTCATCAAAAATTCGCCTTGCTTCTCGGATGCCTCTCCGTTTGAAAATTTAAACCGTAACGCCTAACCGACAACTCAACCAGACGATAAAAGAAAACGGGGGAATAAGAGTGAACGTGGTTTTCCTGCAGTCCTCCTTCCCATGTCACCACTTCCGCACTAACACCCACCGTCCATATTGAATACATGCCAGGATTGGTGTCTGGA
This sequence comes from Coenobita brevimanus, assembly GCF_032717465.1. Taxonomy (NCBI): domain Eukaryota; kingdom Metazoa; phylum Arthropoda; class Malacostraca; order Decapoda; family Coenobitidae; genus Coenobita; species Coenobita brevimanus. The sequence continues at coordinate 3,860,481 of NC_137059.1, forward strand.
GGGAGGGTGTTTTTATGACATGTAGGTGGGTCTTGTGGGAGATCATTATTTCTTTTACGGAATTCAGTTCCTCAGACTATTCTTTGCTTTTGTTTGCGATCGAACATGTGTCTTAATCTGTCTGTCTATCTATTTGTCTGTCTATCTATCTATTTGTCTATTTGTCTATCTATCTATGCCTATTTGTACAGTATCTGTCTATTTGTCCATCTATCTTTCTATTTCTTTATCTATCTGTATGTCTCTAATTGTCTGTCTGTCTATCTATATGTCTATCTATTTATCTGTCCATCTATCTATCTCTAACCAGACGTCTTAAATCGGCTTTCCTGTCATTCTCAGACTAAATATATCTGTGCTGTTTACTTATCTCCTAATTCTACTGACTATCAAAAATTCTTCAACTGTCTTACTTCTACGATGGAACACATTCTATCCATTTCTCCTTACTCTGAAATCTCCATTCTAGGAGATTTCAATGTTCACCACCACCTTTGGTTCTTCTCTCCTCTCCTTTCACTGATCCACCTGATGAACAAGCCTACGTCTTTTCTATCCTTAATGGCCTGGAGCAGCTTGTACAGCACCTTACCCGTGACCCTGACCACCTTGGAGAGAGCTCCAACATACTTGACCTCTTCCTTACTACTAATCCTTCTGCTTGCACTGTTAATCTTTTCTATCCATTGGGCTCCTCCGATCACAACCTTATCACCTTAACCTGTCCTATCGCTCCTGTACGACCTGTGGACCATCCAAAGAAACGTCGTCTCTGGCACTTTGGAGTTGTGGATTGGGAGGCCCGCAGGCAGTACTTCTTTGATTTTCCCTGGAATGATTATTGCTCCCATGGCCGGGAGCCATCTGAATGTGCCTTGCGCATTACGGAGGTTATTCTCTCGGGCATGGAAGCATACATTCCTTTCTAACATCCTTTGACTAATGCAAGAAAGCCTTGGTTTAATCACGCTTGTTCTAATCCTGTCCGCAACAAGGAGAGGGCCTACAAAAGGTACTGGAACCAACCCACCCCTGAATCACATCATTTTTATGTTTCTGCCCGGAATCGTGCTAAGTCTGTTCTTCGCTCTGCTAAAAATAATTTCATCCGCACTAAATGCTCTCAACTCTCCAACTCGAATTCTTCCCGCTCCTTCTGGCACCTTGCCAAAAACCTTTCTAACAACTTTACCTCATCATCCTTCCCTCCTCTTTTCTACTCTGATGGTTCTGTAGCTATTTCTTCTACTGATAAAGCAGATCTCTTCACTCAGACTTTCTCCTCCAATTCCACCTTAGACGATTCCAGTGCTGTTCCTCCATCACTTCCCCCCTCTGACTTCCTCATGGCTGACATTAAAATTTCTTCAGCTGATGTATTTTCTGCCATCACAGGCCTCAGTACTAACAAGGCATATGTGCCTGATGGAGTTCCTCCTGTTGTTCTCAAGAACTGTGCTTCTGTGATTACACCCTGCCTAGGCACTCTTTCGCCTTTGTCTATCGACTTGTACCTTTCCTTCTTGCTGGAAGTTTACTCCCATTCAGCCAGTCCCAAAGAAGGGTGACCACTCCCAACACTCTAACTATCGTCTAATTGCTTTAACGTCCTGTACTTCAAAAGTTCTCGAGTCAGTTTTTAATAGAAAAATTTTAAAGTATCTTTCCTCTCACAACCTTCTTTCTGATCGTCAGTATGGGTTCCGTCAGGGACGCTCCACTGGCGATCTTCTCACCTACCTTTCAGACTCCTGGTCATCCTCCTTTCGGGACTTCGGGGAAAGCTTGGCCATTGCACTTGACATCTCCAAGGCTCTCGATCGAGTCTGGCATAAATCTTTAAATTCAAAACTTCCCTCTTACGGTTTCTATCCTTTTATCTGTGCCTTCATCTATAGCTTCCTTTCTGGTCGTTCTATAGCCGCTGTTGTAGACGGCCATTGTTCTTCTCCTAGATCTATCAACATTGGTGTTCCTCAGGGCTCTGTCCTATCACCCACTCTCTTCCCTTTATTCATCAATGACCTTCTAAGCTGTACATCTAACCCTATCCACTCGTACGCTGATGACTCCACTCTTCACCTTTCCATTCGGTTCCCGCAACGTCCATCTCAACAGTTACTTCAACAAACAAGGTATGAGGCTATGGCACACCTAATGTCTGAGTTGGCTCGTATCTCTGACTGGGGTAAAAATAATCTTGTTGTTTTTAATGCATCAAAGACTCAGTTCTTACACCTGTCAGCCGGACAAAATCTTTCACAGGTATACCCACTAATGTTTAATAATATTCAGCTTAATCCTGCATCATCCTTGAATATGCTTGGGGTTTCATTCATTCGGGACTTATCTTGGAAAGATCATATTACGTCTCCTGTAAAATCCGCCTCCAAGAGATTAGGTGTGCTAAGCCGTCTCCGTTCCTTCTTTAACCCTGCACAATTGTTGACTCTATACACGGGTTTTATCCGCCCCTGTGTGGAGTACAACTCTCATGTGTGGGGAGGTTCCCCACATACAGCTCTTCTCAATAGGGTGGAGTCAAAGGCCTCTCGTCTCATTAACCCTCCTCTTACTGGCTCCCTTCAACCTCTGTTTCTTCGCCGCACTGTTGCATCTTTATCTCATTTCTATCGCTACTTCAATGGTCATTGCTCCTCTGAACTGTCTGCATGCGTTCCTCCACCTCTACGACGGGCACGTAGCACTCATCTAGCAGCAAACTCTCATCTCTTTTCTGTCCAACTCTCTAATGCAAGAGGTGGTTCCGTTACTTCCAGTCCTTCATTTATGCAACAGGTCAACTTTGGAACTGTCTCGCTTTGTCTGTATTTCCTGCTTCCAACGATCTTCAGTGTTTCAAACGCAGTGTGTCCAGGCATCTCGAAATGATCGGATCTTGAATTTGGCTTACTCCTTTGTATTTTGTTTTTCTCTTGGAAGGAACAGTTATTGTGGGCTCATGGCCTTTGGTTCCTTCTTCTTAGCATATAAAAAATAAATAAATGAATCGTGCCATATCCTTCTGTTCATCGTCAATAGGATGCCCCCTCTCCAACTCACCCCCCTCTTACTCACACTGGATGCCCCTCCACCCAATCCCTCCACCTCATCCTCGGTCTCCCCCTCTCCCTCCCCAATCCCGTTCCTCCATCTCTTATTTTCTTCTCTTTATCAAAGTTGCTCTTTATCAATTAAATCTTTTCCAATCATTTTCTGTTTCTTCTCTCTCTCTCTCTCTCCTCAGTTCACCTTATCACTGGAACGTTGTATGTCTGCAGAATACCATCTCTCTCTCTCTCTCTCTCTCTCTCTCTCTCTCTCTCTCTCTCTCTCACACAGCAAGGATAAAAGCCCACAACACCAGTGATAATAAATTCTTTGCTATAATTCACACCAAATATATTTTTAACACACATATTTTTCCATTTCAAAGTAGCAGCATTAATAAATTTTTCTATATAAGAAATTTAAGTCATTTTTTTTTATATATAGAAAAAAAATCCATTATATAGGCAGAGATAATAAAAAATAGGAAAAGAAAATGGAAATAAGAGAGTGAAATGAAGGGGAGACTCTCTTAAATGTCTGATATTTGCAGGTGATGATTTGCTGCTAACAGTCCTGCCAACAGTAAACAGATTTGCAGACTAATTATGTGCCTGGTGTCTGTAAGGGGTGTGTGACGCGCGTACGTGGTTGGTGTCTGTAAGGGGTGTGTGACGCGCGTACGTGGTTGGTGTCTGTAAGGGGTGTGTGACGCGCGTACGTGGTTGGTGTCTGTAAGGGGTGTGTGACGCGCGTACGTGGTTGGTGTCTGTAAGGGGTGTGTGACGCGTACGTGGTTGGTGTCTGTAAGGGGTGTGTGACGCGTACGTGGTTGGTGTCTGTAAGGGGTGTGTGACGCGCGTACGTGGTTGGTGTCTGTAAGGGGTGTGTGACGCGTGTACGTGGTTGTGTGTGTGTGTGTGTGTGTGTGTGTGTGTGTGAGAGAGAGAGAGAGGGGGGGGACTGTGTGTGTGTGTGTGTGTGTGTGTGTGTGTGTGTGTGTGTGTGTGTGTGTGTGTGTGTGTGTGTGTGTGTGTGTGTGTGTGTGTGATGTGCCTGGGAAAGGAGACAGATAGTAGTAAATGAGTAAAGATTTTCTAGGTAAAGGAAGAGAAAGGAGACGTAATTGTGTAAAAGACTTCGAGTGAATTTGTGCGAGTGTGTGTGTGTGTGTGTGTGTGTGTGTGTGTGTGTGTGTGTGTGTGTGTGTGTGTGTGTGTGTGTGTGTGTGTTTCGATAGCTAGCTTGACTGATTGACTGAACGACAGATAGGTAGATATATAGACAGACAGATAGACGGATAGATAAATAGATAGATAGATACAGATAGACAAAAAATACAATTCATAAAAAAAAAAGCTTATAGACAGTAGTAGGAAGTTACAAGGACATTTAGCCAGTAATAAAGGAGAATAACTAATAACAACTTTCAATAAAGAATATCAAGAGGACTTCAAGAGGACATAGCAAACTGTACATTATTTATTTTTACTCTTGATTTCTCACTGATCTAGGAAAATATTGCAGATTTATTTAGCTCTGCATTTATACGTTGATGGAGTAGGGAACTTTATGTGACTTTTTCTGTACCAGTTGGGGCTGTTGCTGCTGTTCCTGTTGCTGTTGCTGTAATTTGTACCCCTGTTGCTGTATTTTATAACCTTGCTTTTGTTCATACTGGTTGAGTAATGTGAAAAGTTCCAAAGCCAGATTGTCATTCGTGGTGCTTGCTGTTGGGTGGACTCCTGGCTCTCCCTGTCTCACCTCCCTGTCACACTCAGCCTCCGACAGCTCCCGAGAGTCAGAGAAAGCCGACGGAGGGTGCAAGGGGCGTGGGGGTGTGAGAGGGGAGCTGTCACTTGAGGTTGAATCTCTCGCCGCTCTGAAAGGGGAGAAGAATTTATGTAGCTTTTTTCTCTTTTTTTGTTCTTTTTTCTTCCCCCCCTCCCTCTCTCTCTCTCTCTCTCTCTCTCTCTCTCTCTCTGATTACATGCCTGGGAGGTGGGTGGGGGTAAGAGACTACTGCTCAATAAAGGAAGAGTCTCATGGGACAAAGTAAATAAATAACTACATTATAAAATAAAAAATAAATGGCCACATGGAGAGAAAGAACATTAAGGGGGAAATGAAAGGGGTATATGTGAGTGAGTTTGAAGGTGTGAGGAGGCGCGGGAGGTCAAGAAGAAGGTGGATAGGTGTGGTAAATGAGTGTGTGAGAGAGAGGTAGGGAGGTTTGAAGGCAGGGAAGATAAGAAAGCTAGCAAGGGGCCTAAACAAACAGACCTTAGTATTTCAGTCTCCGTGCATCGTTGTTTTTAGGCCAAATGGACAAAAATATATACATGAGGCAGTGGCAATGTACACTGATGAGAAGACTGAGAACATGAAGATGTATTAGTAGTAGTAGCAGAAGTAGTAGTGGTAGTAGTAGTAGTAGAATTGTAGTAGTAGTAGTAGCAGAAGTAGTAATAGCAACCCAAGGCTCAGCTGTGTGTCAACCTTGTGGACTGTAGGCTTCAACCTCTCTCCTGCAGTCCACCATCCTCATTTCAGGGGATAGGGACGTAACTGAGGGACGTTTGTATATCCAGGTAGTTGAGTTACCAGTTATATCAGTGCCACCACATGAAGGGGTCTCCATCCAACACCATAAGAAGATGAAGAAAAGAAAACAAAACACTGCATCTTTTGGAAATGTAAATACTGGTGATTCTTTTACACTCCCATGCTGTCACCTTCAAAAATACAGAATGACAAGAACAATACGATGGGCAGCGGAGCAGGGGTGATCTGGGAGTAACAAGAATGAGACAAAAAGACACGTCATACATTTGAAGGAGTTTTTATAAAGTTTGGTGTTATAAGATGAAGAGGAGGCCAGGGTAAGGGCAGTGACGATCTCGAGGTGAAATAAAATACAGTTTTAAATCACATGATAAACATTATTGAAAAGAGTCAAGGATTATAGAATGGAAAGAGTGCAAGGGTAAGGGTTTTGGCGATCTAGAGGTAACAGGGATAAAATACAGAGCTAGTATAGGTGTTTAAAGTCGAGAATTATAGAAGGAAGAGGTTGCGTGGGGAAGGGGGTTGTGGCGGTCCGATTCAACGCGGTTCCACCTACATGTCTCAGCCTCCTCTACCTGAGACTACCTGGCATGGTGGACAGGTGGCAGAGGGTGAGGGGCCACGCGCACCCCTCCCACCGTAGATGCTACTGACGGGGGCTGCTTGGCGGGCTGGAGCTGGTGTAAGTAGCGGACGTGTTGGTACGGCGCCCGGCGTTCCGTGGGTGGGGAGGAATCGTTGCTTTCGTTACTTGAGTCCCGTCGTGTCACCTCGCCTGGTGATACAGGAATAGATTGTTGCAGTATCATCATCATCAGTATCGTCACAATTATTATCCTGATCTCTTTACCCACTTAAGGAACGGGTGAGGAAGAGCCATCATCCTCATCATCAATATCATCACAGTTTTCGTAACCCTCATCACTTTTCCTATCTAGTGGAAAATGAAATGCAATGAACACCAAAAAGCCCTCTACTCCCTTTTCATCACCACTTGAAATTTCCTAACTATGGGGAAACGAACTGCAGTAAACACAGACAAGAAAAAAACTAGCAAACTCTCACCTTTTTTCAACTCCTCTGTCCAGTCTCTCTGCTCCGTCGAATCGCTAGTTACAGGGCAATTATCCAGAGTCCCTTGATCGTCTGTAATTGATTTGGGTCGACTGCCGTATTCTCCCCGACTCCGGTTACTTATGTAGGATATTTCTGTAAGATGAAGGGCGATTTATTGATGGATTTGTCTCTAGAACGCGCGCACACAAGCAAGAAGACACACACGCAAGCACGTAAGCACACACACACACACACACACACACACACACACTGAGAGGTAGATAAACAGAATAAATAGCCTAAAAAAAGGTCATAAGAAGTCTCCATAACTACTCTTGCTGTTCACATATTAACGTAATTAGTGTACCAATTAGAATAATGGTAATGATGATGATGACCATGATGATAATGATGATAATGACTGATGGTGATGGAGATAATGATAATAATAAAATTGATGATGATGATGATAGTAATGTTAACGCTGATGATGAGATTGACGTTGATGATGGTAATGACGATAATGATAATGATGATGATGATGTTGATACTAATGTTAATGATAAAATGGTGATGACGATAATAAAAAAAATGATGACGCTGATGATTACGATAACAGTAATAACGGGGACGATGATGATGATGATAATGATGATGACGGGAATGATGATGTTGAAGTTACTATTGTTGATGATGATGACGACGATGTTGATGATGACGATGTTGATGATGACGATGATGATGTTATTATAATTGATGACGATTATAACTACACCCTACCCAAGCCCTCACCTGCATCCTTATAGTGTGACTGCGACCTTTGCCTGCCGACCTGTCCATACGCTGGCGGTTGTTGCTGTTGGGAGCGCCTGTCACTGCGGGGATGCGTGGGATGGTCCAGACAGTCCCGGGAGTTGAGTGTATGGAGGGATAGTCCGTATTCTAGAGTTCCATCAGAGCTGCCCACGCTACAGACAGCAATAAAAGGACAGTGGATAGCAGAGACAGGATAGAGATTTGAGGAGAGACAGCACCGAACAGACAGGGTAGAGCATTGAGGAGAGACAGCACTGAAGAGACAGGATAGAACTTTGAGGAGACAGCACTGAAGAGAGAGGACAGAACTTTGAGGAGACAGCACTGAAGAGACAGGATAGAACTCTGAGGAGACAGCACTGAAGAGATAGAAGCAACGAAAGGACAGGATAGAGCGTTGAGGAGACAGGACTGAAGAGACAGTGGCAACGAAAGGACAGGATGGAGCTTTGAGAAGACAGAGCACAGAGGAGACAGAGAGTAGAGGACTGAAGAGAGGCAAGGAAGTACACAGACCATAGAGACAGACAGACAGTCAAACAGACAGACAGACAGAGACAGAGAGACGCAAAAATAAAGAGCAGAAGGCTGAAGGCATACATATTTTTTATTTTTTTTTTTTTTTTAGGTTCTTTACCATTCAGTACAAGCCCCAACACTCTGGGGAACACTGTCCCTGAAGGCCAAGCAGGAAGGGGTGCATGAGGAAAACAAAATTGGTATCATAGGGCATAGAAGGTATAGAAGTAAATATCATTACAAGCACAATAATGAACGAAAACATACAATGGCACATACATGGTACAAAGTTGTTACAGTAATTATCATTACATGTTTTGAGATGAGTAAAGTGGTACATAGATACAAACATATGTACATACGTATGCAGAAAGAGGCACACTTGCACACATACTATACATATTCGTATATATCTATCTATCTATATATATATATATATATATATATATATATATATATATATATATATATATATATCTATACATATATGTATATATTCACACACCAACACATACACAAATTAAGCGTTTTACGCTCAATTACCCATTTTCTTTAATAGACTAACAAAGAAAACGTACAATAGTTGGTTTTCTTCATGGGTAACTATTAGATTGAGTTGTATGTTATTGTACAGTATGTGTTCACCATCGTGCTTGCAACGATAATCACCTCTATACCCCACATGCCCCAAGACACAGACAGAGAAATAAAAAAGATGCTTGTTATAGCTACACAGAGAGACATCGTTTCCTATAGTTCCTTCAGCGTTTTCTTCACAATCTAATTAATCAAAAGTAATAATTAAGAACTTTATACTTTTTCAAAGGAATGCATGATGGTCTCCACACAGCTACAAAACACTTCCATATATCTATGCAAATTGCCATGATGATTAACAAATATGCAAACACATATGATCCCAAATATGTTTTTATATGATGTGACATTTGACCCCATGTGGTAGGTGGGGGAGCTCACCATCCACTCACTCGATGTAGTGCTGCTCTCGGATGTCTGCCCTTTCCCCTCCATTCTTCTTTCCTTCCATTCTCTTCTGTCTTTCTTCCCTTCATTCTTTCCTTGTCCTTCTGCCTACGGGTGATTTTACACTCCCTCTTCTGTCTTTCTTTCCTTCATTCTTTCCTCTTCCTTCAGCCTGAGGGTGACTCTACGCTGAGTGACAAGCCAAATGGTTTCCTCTACACCAGGAAAGCATTTACTACGCTGGGTGGTAGCCATATAACCAGATTTTGGCGTCTGGTGGTTTAGTGGGTAATTATTGCGCTCCAGTCGGATTGAGCCGGTGAAGGTTTATATCCAAGGGATGGTTGGGGTTGATTGCTCATGTAATGCCACTCAGGGATGAATGAGGCTGGTCACTTTCATCTTAAATGTCGGTACCAACTGCCTAGCCCAGGGCTCCTACGCTCCTCATGGGGCAATGTAGGATTGGATGATGGATGGATGGATGGACATTTGACCCCACAAATCCCTTTATAAAATAAAATAAAATAAAAATAATTAGGTGTCTGAGATATTTGTCCGAGGAATAACTATACATAATTTAAAATGAGTTGGTGAAAGAATAAGGAACGGTACCAAGATGAGGAAGTGTTTGAAAGATGAAAAAAACAATAGGAAAAAAATAGTTAGCAAATACAATAGTTCCCCATATTATTGTGTGAAGCCCAATCAAAGAAAACTTCAACTTTGCAAACGTAAACAATTATTAAATCCACTGTACTAAAAGACTTCATTTTTTTTCCATATATCAAGCTTGTTTTTAGGGCCGTTAGCTAAATAGATGACAAAAATATCCAAGTTAAGGTGGACAGTCTATATCATACAACTGAACTAACCTGAAAGTAGCGTAGGGGCAGATCTCGTAGGGGTCTGAGGCTTCGTCCTGTGTCTTAAGAGAGGCGAGAGACCCACGAGGCTTCTTGGTCGGGGTGGGAGAGTAGAGATGGCCAGCACGAGTCAGCTCACAGTTCCTGGCGTTGTCGTCTTCTCCACTACCACCCTTCTGATCTATACTCTCCCCCTGGCTGTTGGGATTAGAAAAAGGACTTGTCGTATCATGTAATAAGCTTCCAAGAGGTTTACCACGCTGCTCGATCTCTGGCAGCCTCCCTATTCAGTCCTTTCTACTTGAGATCACACCCTATAACCTCGTCCCAGTTTTTTTTTGTCCTTATTTATTTATTTATTTTTTATTTTTTGTCTGCCTCTCACAGCCCTACCCTCGACGTTCACATTTCTCAACTTCCGCACTCAATTGTCAACTTCCATCCTCTCCACATGCCCAAACCATCTCAGTCTACCCTTCCTCATCACAACACTAACACATTCAAGTCACATCCTTCCTCTCAGCTCTTCAAGCGCAGTACTAGTATATATATTAGTGATCCAACAGGAGAGAGACAGAGAGAGAGACTTTTTTTTCTTTTTTACTGAATCTCGTACCTATATCCTCCATATCTGTGTCTTCCAATGGCCACGCAGACACAGATAATGACCGCCACTGCCAACAGGAGGGCACTGACGACGCCTGCCACCACATGCGCGTCCACCCACCACCCACCGCCCACTGGACTGCTCATCACCACCTCCTGGATGGACTCAGCTGCAATGAACCCTGCGGAGATGTTGTAAATAATTGAAATGGAGATATAGGGTGGTTCAGATATAGCACGCCTCTTGCACCACAGCTAAAAATTGGCATAAATCGACCCCATCAGCAGCTAAAAAGGGACAGACTAACCCCTACTGACAGCTAAAAACAGGCATAAATGAGCTCCACCAACAGCTAAAAAAAAAAAACAGCTATAAACAAACCCGAATATCAGCTAATAGCACACATAAACCTTCCCCCACTGACAGCTAAAAACAGGCGTAAATGATTTCCACCAACAGCTAAAAAAAAAAACTATAACCAAATCCCGAATATCAGCTAATAGCACACATAAACCTTCCCCCAATGACAGCTAAAAACAGGCATACTGACATCTCCAAAACAGGCATACTGACAGCTAAAAACAGGCATATTCACAGCTTAAAACAGACATAAACTAACCTCCACTGGCATTCCTGGTGGCCACACGATAAACAACGGTGGTGTCGCCCGCTGTGGAGGAAGCTGTAATTCGAATCAGGCGCCAGGAACCCAGGGAGAGATCGCACATCCCCAGGTCCGTCTTGTCTCGATTTACGCGCGCATAAAATGGCTCCCACGACTTCCCCGCTTCGTTGGTGTCGCGTTCAACCTGCAGGATATATGGGGTGGTTCGCGTACAGTGCCTTGTATGCTCAGGGAACGGCTCAGTCTGCTGGTTTGGGCAGCGCAGACACTTAGCTGTTTCGTGAAAATACTGGTGAAATTAGCAGTAAGTGGAAGTGGTATGAGACAACACGCTTACTTGTACAGAAAGTTATTAATTTGTCATGGCGAGATGGCAATTTTAGACCAAGTTAGAGTTTAAAAATATATTGCTTAGACGAACATGCCTCCTTTCTTTTCAGCTTTGTAATTTACTACATCCTCTAACCAGGGCTGAGATACATGGAGATCATATAAACAGTGATCATTGCTACATTACCTTCCAGTGTGTGATAGGGCAGCCCAGTTCCGGCCACACGTACAGCCTAAGAGTGATACACGTAGCATTCACCTCCACCAACGCTGCGGGGTCAGGGCGTCCGGGGGCTGAGGAAATGTCATTAGATTATTATGAGACTTTTAGCTTCATAATGGTGGCTTACGCTACTTTACATACTGCAAGACAGTACCCTTAAAATCAAACAGTACTGTGGATGAAAACAAATTAAGTAAGAAAATAATAAAAGTAAACAAGACAAAGAACACCTTTAATGGTCACACCCACCCCTGCAGTATGTTAAGGGATAAAAACAATTATTTAGTAGGAAAGTATTTAAATGATATCCTTCTGGTTCACACGCCATTTCCTATATCCAAGTGCCCAGTGCACTATCATGTCCCTCTGTGTCATATTTACGACAATTCCGCCTGACACAGGTGCGTGGTCGACTAGTATTCATGTATTGTGTATTTCTCTGTATGTGTGTGTGTGTGTATGTATGTATGTATGTGTGTGTGTGTGTGTGTGTGTGTGTGTGTGTGTGTGTGTGTGTGTGTGTGTGTGTGTGTGTGTGTGTGTGTGTGTGTGTGTGTGTGTGTGTGTGTGTGTGTGTGTGTGTGTGTGTGTATGTTTGTATGTATGTATGTATCTCCCCTCAACATTCCCTCCATGAGGCCTACATCCACCCTTCAAAGAGGTAGAAGGACGCAGTGAGTGAGTGAGTGAGTGAGTGACAAAGTGAGGGACATCCTCGTATTTGGCCGCCTCTAACAATCTAACCTAACAACGGAACAACTTAATTACTGGTAGGGCTACATAATCTAATCTAACCTAACCTAACCATAACCATTAAATAACCTAATTAAACCTTCCCTAACCATTCTCTAACTTAACCAAACTTAACATGTGGACCTCTGGCACAGACTCTAACTTACTTTAACCTAACTGTAACCTATCTTAACCTAACTTATGGACTCTGGCATACTCACGGCTGCCTAGCGTACTGGCGACGAGGACTGGACTGGGTGGACTGGTGCCCTGGGCGTTCCATGCAGTGAGGTATATGTGGTGTGGCGCTCCACATGCCAGGCCTCTCACCACCACACTACCCACACCAGGATCCACACGGGTCTCCACCCACTCCCCCGCACGACCACGGTGGTGCACGGTGTACCCTGAGAAGAGGACGTGCACAACTGTGAAATCTACAGTACTACAGTGCACGTGAACTGTTGTAAAGTCCCTCATAGTGCACGGTGTAACATGGAAAGAATACGTGAATAACTGTGAACTCTCTTTCGGAGCACTGTTAGCCTGTAGGGAGAAGAAAGTGGTAAAGCAAACGCAGCCAGTCTCACTTTACCCCTTTCGAAACGTAGGGTCCCAAGGCTAGGCTAAGGTAGGCCACTTTAAGGATAGATAACTGGCCTACTAACCTTCGTGGCATTACAAGAACGAAAAATATATATATATATAGCCACCTCTTGAGAATCAAATTTATGCAAGGGTGACACTCCAGTTGGGATGTTCTGACTACTGTGTAAGCTTCTGAGAGAAATTGGGCAACTGTGTTATCGTATACTGTGTATTGTGTATGGCCGGAGACAAGGATGCAACTATTATTTCATCTCCTCCACTTGTCGTCTTCGTAAGTTCGCTAATATTCCCAGACTGAGAGAGGCTTCATGTCTCTCTGTCCATAGATGATTCTCTTTGATATGATGCGTCAGAAAGGAAAGTGACGAACATACCCTTACGGTGAAGCAAACTTTACGCCAATTTTATGACCTCACCGTACCCTGAGTGAGGACGTGGACAACTGTGAGGTCTCTTTGGATGCACTGTGTAGTCTGGGGGGTGTATGTAGATGACGGTGAAATCAATAGTAGTCGTATTTAAATGGTCTTCAACTCGTCTCTGCATCTTTTCCTTAGCAACGTAATCCCTAATTTTCTCTTCTCTTTTTTTCTTAACATTAGTCTATCTGGCTGAGCAAACCCATCGACCACAGGTAAGTCACTGCTTCAATAGTGCGAAATCTAACACTGTATTTCACTTCCACAGTACACCTCTATGTAATTCTCCGTCGACGCTCCTCACCCTCTCTCCACAGACCCTTCCGTTCCCCTCCCCCCCTCAGGGTGAAATTCTCCCCCTCCTCCCCAATTTGGAAGCCTCTGTCCTACATCTTCTAAAATATATTCCATTATTCTTGTAACATACCTAAAATTGGCGCTTAACATACCTAAAATTGGCGCTTAACATACCTAAAATTGGCGCTTAACATATCTAGAATTGGCGTTTAACATACCTAAAATTGGCGTTTAACATACCAAAAATTGGCGCTTAACATACCAAAAATTGGCGCTTAACGTACCTAAAATTGGCGCTTAGCATACCTAAAATTGGCGCTTAGCATACCTAAAATTGGCGCTTAACATACCTAAAATTGGCGCTTAACATACCTAAAATTGGCGCTTAACATACCTAAAATTGGCGCTTAACATACCTAGAATTGGCGCTCCTCCATCGCCAGTGGGGGAGATGGTGAGATTGAGAGTTGCGTGCGTTGCGTGTGCGAGTGAGAGTCCTGGTGCTGTTGGTGTGGTGATGGCGATGACCTGGTGCGTGAGGCTGTCTGTACCAACGCCATTTCGAACCCAGCAGGTGAAATTGGCGGAGTCACGTACAGCTGAAAGTGATACGGACAGGTGATAGACAGGTGATATAGATAGGTGATAGACAGGTGATATAGACAAGTGATATGGACAGGTGATACAGACAGGTGATAGACAGGTGATACAGACAGGTGATATAGACAGGTGATACAGACAGGTGATACAGACAGGTGATACAGACAGGTGATATAGACAGGTGATTCGGACAGGTGATACAGACAGATGATATAGACAGGTGATGCGGACAGGTGATACAGACAGGTGATACAGACAGGTGATACAGACAGGTGATAGACAGGTGATAGACAGGTGATTCGGACAGGTGATATGGACAGGTGATAGACAGGTGATAGACAGGTGATACAGACAGGTGATTCGGACAGGTGATACAGAGGTGATAGACAGGTGGTACATATTTGTGTTTTTTTTTTTTTCTGTTTATCTGTAAAAAAAAAAAAAAAAAAAAAAAGATATTCCGTACATAGCGCTCTACTGTAGACTCACTTCGCTGCATCTTGTGTGTTCAGGGGACGGCTCAGGCTGCTGGTGTGGGCGTGGGTGTGTCAGGGGGAACAGGGAATGAATAAACGATACAGGAGAGACACTGAAAACACCTACAGAGCCGTCCCCTCAAAACACAAGTAATGGCCGAGCAGAATGAAAGAGAAGCGCTACATTTGGACTACCCTATGCATCAAATGTTAAAAATTAGCATCTTTGCACTTGAAAATTTTCTTAGGAACCACCTCTATCACTGAAGAGATTTGATGATGATTGTGTACCAAATTGTTAAGTTTGTATTAGAAAACTGTGGTTAATAAATATCTATGTATCCATTTATCTATCTTTCTATCTATCTGTCTGTCTATCTATCTGTCTATATATGTTTGTCTATCTATCTGTCTATCTATTTTTCTGTCTATCAATCTATTTACCAGTCTGTCTTTCTACATATCTATCTATCTATTTGTCTGTCTGTCTATCTGTCTCTTTGTGTGTATGTATATATATATATATATATATATATATATATATATATATATATATATATATATATATATATATATATATATATATATATATACGTGTGTGTGTGTGTGTGTGTGTGTGTCTATCTATTTATCTGTATGTCTATTTATCAATCTATCTATTTACATGTCTGTCTAATTATCTACCTCTCTACCTATCTATCCACCTACGAATAATTAGTTCAACAATTAATCTATAAAGAAGAATAAGGGCATCTGGAGATCAAACAACACATACCTCACACATTTACCTAATCACTACCAGCTTGCTATCATTTGAGGGAACTGGGCAAGTCACACGAATTTGAATACTGAGTTGTTACATGAAATTCGACGATGAGCCCTGGAATGGATCTCCTTGGTTACTATTGCATTTTTTTTTACCTGACTGAACTAGCTCACTCCCCCAGCTGCAGTACGATAAGCCTTATTTATGGGAGCACTGAATCTCCTTGGTTACAAGTCAAATTAACCTTTCAATCTGTCTACCCCTGGCCATGAACTAAGCCGAATGGGGTTACGGATCTCCTGGTTAAGAAAAATGCAATACACCCTAACTTTCAAAATACACTCATACTCGTATACTCCTTCACATTACAACATATACAATCCTTCAGCATAACCTCAATAAAGAAAAAAAATCTCTGGGAGCACCTGGCTGAAGTGGCCGGTTTCCTGTTGTCCAGTGGGTTCAGGTTCAAATGAGTCTGGGGTTTCAGCACTAATGACGTTTTAAAATACAATAATTGAACGTGTTAGATGTAGGTCTCTCTTTGGCCTAATCTGTGAAATATCTATCTATCTATCTATTGCCAGACGCCTCAATCCCGTTTGGGATGGCCACAAACAAATCGCCTCCAAGTCGCCCTGTCCCCCGCCATTTCACTGCCCTGCTCCCAACTCACACCCCCCTCTCTCATATACCTCTCCACCCCATCCCTCGATCTCATCCTCGGCCTTCCCCTCCCTCTTCCTCCCTCCACCTCACTCACATACACTCTCTTCGTCAGTCTGTGTCCTGTAGTGAAAAGATCCGAAAATATTTGACTATACTTGGCCATTAGATAAGCAGGAAAGGGTTAATTATCTCCTGCTTAGAATAAACACGCGATACACAAGCATTCAAAGCACCAGAATCTAACCTGAAAGATGTAGGTCTCCCCCTGGCAGAACTTGGGTGAAGTGTCCTGTGGTGAGGGGGTCGCCATTCTTCATCCACGTGATTGTAGGTGTAGGTGT
The DNA here is from genome assembly GCF_032717465.1 of Coenobita brevimanus. Classification (NCBI taxonomy): domain Eukaryota; kingdom Metazoa; phylum Arthropoda; class Malacostraca; order Decapoda; family Coenobitidae; genus Coenobita; species Coenobita brevimanus. The sequence continues at coordinate 3,877,032 of NC_137059.1, forward strand.
GCCCAGCCCCCTACACCCCAGCGTCACACCCGACCCTACACCCACACGCCACACCCGCTCACCGCCCACTGCCACGGGTGTGTGTGTGGATGTGGGTTTGGGCACTGCGGTGAGCCTCGGGGACTGACTACCCTCACCGGCAACTGTTGTAGCGGTCACCCACACCTGAACCACACCCAAAAGTGCAAAACAATATTAGTATTAGTAACAGGAGTTGTAGTGGCAGTTGTTGTTGTGGTAGTGGTGGTTGTAATAGTAATAGTATTAGTCGTAGATTCGTCCGTGATGTCCTAGCGTTACACCCAACTCAGCCCTTGAAATACTAGCATCATACCCAATCCATCCCACAACACCCCAGCACCACATCCAACCCATCCCGCAATACTTCAGCATCACATCCGACCCAGCCCTCTGCACCCCAGCACCACACCCTACGCCACACCCACATCCCACACCCATAATTGCCCACTGCCATAGGTATGTGTACGGGTGTGTTTTGGGTACAACAGTAAGCCTGATACCTGGACTCTGGACGCTGGTGTGAGGCCGGTCAGCTCCCTCCACGTAGTGTCTGAACCTGTTGCTCCCACCAGGTCCCTCACCGTCATCTGCAACAATACATACATGTTTAGAATCCCAGGGTCTCATTTCACAAACAAAACATTAGTCAATGAATTATTCCCACTTATATAAACGTTTACTGAGAAGATACTTGAACTGTCTCGACCCAAGCATATGCCGTAAAAAAGGTCCAGGTTGGGCCAAAATTTTTACATCTTCTCAATAAATTGTACTTCCATATGTGTTGCTCATGTTGTTAAGTAATCTTAGTCCGTCTGACCAAGCAGACCCAAGCAAGCGACTGTCCTTGCAGGGCTGTCTCGTGCAGTGAACCGATATTTTCTTGTGGTAGGCAGCGCCCCGCCACAGTGAGGTGCAGGGAAGAGCGTGAAGGTTTTGTTCCTGGATGATTTCCTGGGTTACCTGGTGTTACCTGTGTTACCCGTGTGTGGCCTGTAGATGACCTGTATGTTACCTGTATGTCGCCTTGTTACCTGTATGCTACATATCAGTGTATTGCCTACTTGTGCGCCCCTGATAAAGCAGAGCGTACAGTGTAGGTATTATTAGTAGCAGTTGCAAACCCAGGCTCATCTGGACGTGAACCTGGTGGACTGCAGGTTCACCATCCTCTTTAGGGGGATAGGAAGGAAGCTGAGGGACGTTTGTATAACCAGGCAGTGGAGTCACCTAGTTATATCGGTGCCACCACGTGAAGGCGTCCCTCTCCAGCACATGTAGTGTTGGATGATGGTTTTAGATGGACAGCAAAATGACCACGACACAAACTCCAAGATCTTTAGTTCCATCACCTTAACTTGGCCCAGAATCTCGTTCTTTTGCAGCTTATTTTACGCAGCTCAGTGGCAGAAAGAGACATCACAACGATTCCACATCACTTGCATAGCACCTCTTCGTGACTACCATCCTATTCTAAAGCTAAGCCACTGTTACACCTCAGCATTCAAGATGGAGAGATGGCAATTTTAGGCCAAGTTAAATTGAAGAGGGTATTTGTCACAGTCTAAAGCTAATCTATTGCTACAACTCATCATTCAAGACGGAAAGATGGAAGTTTTAGGCCAAGTTAGAGTGGAAAGAGTGTACTTGTCATGTTCTACAACCAAACCGATTAAACCATTGTCACAACTTAGTATTTAAGACGGAGAGACTACAATTTTGAGCCAAGTTAAAGTGAAAGCAGTGTACCTGGCAGTTAATTACCTACCTGGGCGTCCCTGGTGGAGTACAAGGTGTAGTGGAGGATGGTACCAGTGTGGGGATAGGGAGGGGCCCACGACACAAGTACAGTCCTGGCTCCTGTGACGGTCACCCTTACTTGGCGCGGTGGACCAGGCACTGCGACAAAAAATAAATGAATGAATGAATGAATGAGTAAATGAATGAATGAATGAATGAGTGAATGAATGAGTGAATGAATGAGTAAATGAATGAATGAATGAATGAGTGAATGAATGAATGAGTAAAATAATGAATGAATGAATAAATAAATACAATAAAATAAGCAGATAGATAGACAAAAATATACATTTAAATAAGCAAAATATACAAGGACATAGATAGACAGATGAACAGATAAAAAAATAAATATATAAGTATAAATTTAGATAGGCAAAAAATATACAATTAAATAAGCTTAATAAATACAGAAATAAATAAAAACATGATATGAGCAACTTAGACCTGCAGCAAAAATTAGCAAGTCACAACACACCTTGCGTTCGTTAGAGTCGCCTTTACCTGGAGGGGTGGATCTGCCTCTGCTGTAATAAATAAATAAATAAACAAATAATAAAGTAAAACAAAAGTAAAGATAAAAATGTAATGAAATAAAGGAAAAAATAAGGACTTTATCATTCTTTTTCTGTGCCTGTCCTCCTCTCATCCTATTTCTCCCATCTTTCCTGTCACTTCTTATTGCTTTTCTTTCCGTTACAGGTGGCTTTACATTGAGTGACAAGCCAAATGGTTTCCTGTACGCCATGAAACCATTTACAAAGCTGGTTGGTAACTATATAACCAAACCATACGTGCTCCCTAAGTGTCAACAAGTGGGTTGGTGGAGGGTTAGTGCCCCTCCCCGTAAAACAAATAACTCAAAGTCAAATGGCCACCCCTTATGGGATTATGGCGTCTGGCAATAGATAGATAGATAGATAAGGAATAATTCTGATAAAAGTCTTTGCATCTTCAATCAGACGAAATTTGTACTTCTCTCCTACAAATTATTTTACTAATTTTAAGGAAACTTTGCAAAATACTGGAATTGGATACAGAATTTAACCACCACCTCTATTATAAATTCTTCCTGAGTTGAACGGAATGGTTAGGCAATGGTAGGAATGAATTACTATACTCTTATTACTCCAATTTGGCCTAAATTGCCCTCTCTCCCCCTTGAATGCTGAGTTGTAACGATGGATTAAGAGTAGAATATGATGCTAGTCACGAGTAAGTTGTGGAGAGGATGCAGAGCTGTAGTATTGTCTTCTTCTGCCATTGAGGTACGTGAAATAATAATAATAATAATAATAATAATAATAATAATAATAATAAAACTCAACAGGACGAAACTCTGGGCCAAGTTAGAGTAAAAAGCATATAATGACTGAATGAAGAAGACCACCTGCGTAATGCAATGACTTCGTTTTAATAATATATTCTTGTTTCCTCTATACAATTTTACTTCACTTTCTAAGACGCTGATGAGGAGCCTTCACGTGGTGGCACTGTGCACCCTTGGTAGAGCAGCTGCGGCGTTCATCCGGGAACCAAACCTCTAATTTCCATGCACCTCGCAGTGGGGAAGGACCCTGGTGAGGCTCTGTCTACCACAAGAGGGTATCGATTCCGTACCCGGTGTATATATAGTACTGTACCTGTAGAAAGGCCCCACAGAAACAGTTGCCTACTTGTGGTCGACGGGTTTGCTCGGCCACACAGATCGGGGTTAAGTAGCAACAAAAACTTAGTAGCTGTCTTGCAAATCATCTATAGTTCACTTACATTAACTTGGCCCAGATTTTCGTCCTTTTGAAGCTTATAATACGTAGCTCAGTAGCAGAGAAGGAGAATACAAAGGCTCTACATCCTTTTCATGGCACTTCTTCGTGACTAGCATCGTATTCTAGTATTAATATATCATTACAACTCAGCAATCAAGATAGAGATGAAAATTCTGGGCCACGTTAGTGTAAAAGTAGTATATAGTAGTAGTAGTAGTAGTAGTAGTTGTAGTAGCAGTATAGTCGTATAAGCAGTAGTAGTTGTAGTAGCAGTATAGTCGTATAAGCAGTAGTAGTAGTAGTAGCAGTAGTTGCAGTAGTAGTATTGATAGTAGTAGTAGCAGTATAGTCGTATAAGCAGTAGTAGTAGTAGCAGTTGTAGTAGCAGTATAGTCGTATAAGCAGTAGTAGTAGTAGTTGTAGTTGTAGTAGTAGTATTGATAGTAGTAGTAGCAGTTGTTATAGTCGTGGTAGCAGTAGTAGTAGTGGTAGGAGGAGCAGAGTAATAGACTAATAGTAGTAGTGGCAGTAGTAGTAGTAGTAGTTGTAGTAGTAGTAGTAGTACTCGACTAAATCTGACGGTGAGTTGAGAGGGGGAGGATAGTTGTGCATAGTAATGAAACAGCTGTAGTAGTAGTGGTGATGGCAGTAGTAGGCATTGAGCAGCACTCCCCTGCTCACAAACCAAGCAGTGAATTACCATCATCCTCAGTGACGCAGAACACAGGGTGGTTTGCCGTGCTGACGCCCGCCTCGTTGAACGCCCTCACGGTGACGCTCATGTTGGTGGCGGGGGGGAGGGAGACCAAATTCTTCTCCAGGTTCGTAGTGCTTGTCTCCCAGCGGCTTTCTGAGGACAAGGCAGTTTATAAGACGCCTCAATCCCGTATGTTAAGACAGTTTATAAGACCCTTCAATCCCGTATGTTAAGACAGTTTATAAGACGCTTCAATCCCGTATGTTAAGACAGTTTATAAGACGCCTCAATCCCGTATGCTAAGGCGGTTTATAAGATCCTTCAATCCCGTATACTAAGGCAGTTTATAAGACACTTCAATCCCGTATGTTAAGGCAGTTTATAAGACACCTCAATCCCGTATGCTAAGGCAGTTTATAAGACCCTTCAATCCCGTATGTTAAGACAGTTTATAAGACGCCTCAATCCCGTATGTTAAGACAGTTTATAAGACCCTTCAATCCCGTATTCTTAAATTATTCTTGTTGTCCTCTGATGATTTTTTTGATGTATTGGGAAAGAATTTGGTTTTTAAGACGTCATTGGAGACTTTTTCTTGTTTAATATACTCTTCCTTTTAACTGAGTATTCATGATTTTATTTTTAGTACACTCAGATTTTTACTTATATTTGAAAATGAAATCTGGTGGGAAAAAAAAGTTACCTGAAAGAAATTTGGAAGATGTTATTGCAGACTTTTTTTTTTTTTACCCATCAATACGATTTTTTCTCAGAGTTAATTAGATCACCTGGAGATAGCAAGAGTCATTTAAAACTACGCTCCTTTCACCTTAACTTGGCCTAGAAGTTCGTCCTTTTGCAGATTATTTCACGTAGCTCAATGGCCCAAAATTAAAAATAAATACTATTGCTCTACATCCTTCCCACAGCTCTTCTTCATGACTAGCACCATATCCTAGTGTTACTACCTCGTTACATCTCAATATTCATAATGGAGAGATGGCAATTTTAGGCCAAGTAAGAGTGAAAGGAGTATAGAAAGGGCAACCACAAGAGATGCTGACGAATATCAAGCTAATTCCAGTATAAAACAACACAAAAACATCTAACTTTGACCTTATCCTATGACCTTGACCTCTGACTGGTTATTCTCAAAATCGACTCCCTTAATTCTTGGCTTATCCTGAACATTTCCACCAACTTTGACCTAAATCGGAGAAGGATTGTTTAATTTGAGCTTGTTTCTCTAAATATCTCTAAATACACACGCCTTCCTAAGCTGACCCTCAATCCTTCCAGTACGTTTGGTTAAAATAAAAACTGTTCGAGTTATATTGTTAGCACACACACACACACACACACACACACACACACACACACACACTTTTGCCACTCTATATATGTCGAACACCACACACACACACACACACACACACACACACACACACACACACTTTTGCCACTCTATATATGTCGAACACCACACACACACACACACACACACACACACACACACACACACACACACACACACTGTCACATACTGGCAGAGGTGTACTGGTAGGTAGTGGGTGTAGCGAGAACACTGTAGCCGTCGACGGGGGCCAGGACGCAGTGTGTAGGAGGGGGCGACCACCACACCCTCAAGCTGCCCTCCCCCGAACCACGGCACGACACCCCAGCAGGAGGACACAGTGGAGCTAATCCAGAAGGTGGCATTAAATGAAAAAATAAATAAATACACACTGGCTGATTGATTGAGTGAGTGAGTGAGTGATTGAGTGAGTGAGAGAGTGACTGAGTGAGTGAGTGAGTGATTAACCGACTGATTGACTGAGTAATTGAGTGATTTATATTAACAAGAAATTACCATACACGACTGTCAAAAGTAAACGTGATCGAGGGTATGAATATCTGACTGGGAAAGATTACGAGAAAGATGGAGCACATTTCTGCAGTTACTGAGGAGCGAAAAATGGGAAGATGAAGTGAAAAAGAAAAAGGGACCAAGAAAGAAAGATGGCTGTTGCTCTGAAGGCCTTAGTAGAGTACAGAAGAGGAACTACTACTGTTACTACTATCACTACTACTACTACTACTACTACTACTGCTACTGCTGCTACTACTACTACTACTCCATCTCACCATCCGATTTAGTGGCATCAACAATTCTAGGTGAGGATAAAGGTCCCTGCCCAGCTTTGTTAAACGCCCTCACTGCTACTTCATAAAGAGTTCCAGCTGTCAGTCCTCTCACTTCATATTGCTCAACCACCTCCCCGTCATCTGTGAAAAGAAGCATTATTATTGTTATTGTTGTTGTTGTTATTATTATTATTATTATTATTATTATTATTATTATCATCGTCACGCACTTCGTATTATTTAGCTATTTCACCGTCATCTGTGAAAAGAATTATTATTACTATTATTTTTATTATCATTATTATATTGCTGGTTCTTTGAAAGCAGTGATAAGAAACAGGGAAGTGAGCATGGAAGTGAAAAAGTTACTACATGACAGTATTGTGATACCAACTCTAACGTACGGAAGTGAAGCTTGGACGTTGTTGGGAGGACACAAGTCAAGAGTGAGAGCAGTGGACATGAGTTATTTAAGAAGAGCCTGTGGAGTCACGTGGAGAGACAGGCTGACGAATCAGGATATAAAGGAGCGTTGTGGTGTGGATGTGGATGTGATAGGAAGCGTTATGAGGAACACACTGAGGTGGTTTGGCCATGTGGAGAGGATGGAGGGCGAAAGACTGACGAAGAGAGTGTATGTGAGTGAGGTGGAGGGGGGAAGAGGGAGGGGGAGGCCGAGGATGAGATGGAGGGATGGGGTGGAGAGGTATATGAGAGAGGGGGGTGTGAGTTGGGAGCAGGGCAGTGAAATGGCGGGGGACAGGGCGACTTGGAGGCGATTTGTTTGTGGCCACCCCAAACGGGATTGAGGCGTCTGGCAATAGATAGATAGATAGATTATTATTATTATTATTATTGTTATTGTTATTATTATTATTATTATTATTATTATTATTATTATTATTATTATTATTATTATTGTTATTATTATTATTATTATTATTATTATTATTATTATTATTATTATTATTATTATTATTATTATTGTCATCCACCCTTCACAGGATGATGGTGTCTGGCTATATATAGACAAAAAATCTGAAAACCCATAATGCATACCTGTAGCTGCTGTGACAGGCCTGGAAATAAATGTAGGCTGTCCTTGTAAATTCTGGCGCCTCAGAGCGACAGTGTAGCCTCGTAGGGCCCCGTTGGTGAGGTGTCTGAGGGGCGCCCGCCAGGTGACTAGCAGGGAGCGTGGACCCCCTGCTGTTACCTGCACGTCGCGGGGGGCTCCTGATGGCGCTGACGAAGTAAAGGGGAAGTATTACTGGAAGGTATACACACACCTAGGTCATTAAGTGTTATATCTTTACTTTGTAGGTATTTATGACAATGAGAAAAAAGGCTTAGTATATGTATAAGAGAATTAGAGAGACAGCTTACCCTCCTCAGTCGTGGTGAAGGTGCGTGTGTCTGAGGGCTGTGACACACCTAGGTCGTTGTGGGCCATGAGTCTGACTTCGTAGGTGTTGTGTGGAGTGAGGCCTGTCAGTACGTGTGAAGCCGCCCATTGCCCCACACTCACATTGCGTCCGTGTGCAGACCAGGAGTTCTCTTGGGCACCTAGACAAAGGAAGAAAATAGTGGTGGTAATAGTAGCAATAGTAGTAGCAGTAATAGCAGTAGTAGTAGTAGTAGTAGCTATCACAAGAAAAAATTCGTCGGGTACTTCGCTGCCAACTCTGACGATGGAAGATGCTGCATAAAATATTTTCCTGTGACTGCAATAATACTTTCGAATCAGATGGGGTAGCTAACACGACTACAAGCCACACTTCAGGTCATGGGTTTCTTCCAAGGCTCATTTCTTTGCAACTTCAAGGAAAAATGCCCCACAAGATAAGCCTAGGTTGGTAGGGCCCTTCCCAAAGATTTCGTGATAATTGTTCTATTGATGCTTGTGTTGGTGGTTTGTTCTCACGCCATTCGTGAGTGTGGAAGGGAAAGAGGGCATTGATGGTTTAGTTGGTGGGTTATCTATCTATTTAGTCATCTACCTGTCTGTCTATCTATCTAGCTATAAGTCTGTCAGTCTACCCATTTATCTATCTATCTATAGAGAGATGCCTTAATCCCAGAAGTTGTGGCCACAAAGAAATTGCCTTCACGTTACCCTGCCCTCCACCATCAAATTGTCTTCCCTCCACTTCACACCATCCTCACTCATATACCACCCCACCCCATCAAATACCCCTCCACCCCATCCCATACCTCTTCACCCCATCCCATACCTCTCAACCCCATCACATCCCTCTCCACCCCATCATATACCTCCCCACCCCATCCCATACCTCTCCACCCCATCCCATACCTCCCCTCCCCATCCCATACCTCTCCACCCCATCGCACACCTCCCCACCTCATCAAATACCTCCCCACTCCATCCTAATTGCAATATACCTTTCATTTACCTTTATACTGAATGGTGACGGCTGCTGGTTGGGGGAGGGTCCACGAAACACGAACGGACCTGCTTCCCACTTCGGATATTTCCACCCTCCCTGGGGGGGTCGGCGGTTCTGTGAGAGAGAGAGAGAGAGAGAGAGAGAGAGAGAAAAGATAGAGAGAGAGAAATAAAAAAAAGAACATTATTATAAGCACTGGGTAAGAAATGCAAGTTAAAATTACGCGATAAGAAGCATCATCATCATCATTATCATTATCGTCATTATCATCATCATCATCATCATTATCGTCATTATCATCATCATCATCATCATTATCGTCATTATCATCATCATCATCATCATAATAATCATCATCATAGTTTTCGTCTTCATCATCATCATCATCATCATTACCATCATTATCATCATCATTATCCCGACCGCTCTTCCCACCCTAAGATAGGATTAGGTAGGGTCCAGAGAGCAAGGAGAGAGAGAGAGAGAGAGAGAGAGAGAGAGGGAGGAAGAAATCGCACTCCCAATGAAATTAATCACACAATTTCCGTTCAAATCAGCAAAGACAAAAATTACAGAACTAGAAACACTTCCAATGAATAAAAAATAAAAACATAAACTTTTCTGATATTCAAATCTTTAAACACTGTCGTAGGTGTGACAGGTGAGTTATTAGCACCTTTTCTTTACCGATTTATTTTGAGTATTAAGCCTGAAATGTCTTTGTGTGATTTATTGGGTTTTAAAATACTGTACACATACTTTGCATCAGAGGGGAATACTGTGGTGTGTTGTGCAGAATAAGTCGCTAAAGAAGATATATTACGGAATCTTCAAAGTTGCTTGATTACCGCCCATTTTTGCGTGGAATATCGCTGAATCCCTTCACTCTGATTACGTCCTCCACCAGACGGTTTTTACTTATGAAAGGTGTATGGTAGTAGTAGTAGTAGTTGTAGTAGTAGTAGTAGTAGTAGGGGCCGTAGTAGTTGTTGTTGCTGCTGTTGTAGTAGCAATAATAGAAGTAGCAGCAGTAGTAGTTGTTGTTGCTGTCGTTGTAGTAGCAGTAATAGAAGTAGCTGCAGCAGCAGTAGTAGTAGTAGTAGTAGTCTTTCATTTATGCAACAGGTCAGCTCTGGAACTGTCTCCCTCTGTCTGTATTTCCTGCTGCCTATGATCTCCAGTCTTTCAATCGCAGTGTGTCCAGGATCTCAAAATGATCGGATCTTGAATTTGGCTCTCTATTGTATTTTGTTTTTCTCTTGGAGGGAACTGTTACTGCAGGCTCATGGCCTTTGGTTCCTTCTTTCTCGCATAAAAAAAAAAAAAGTAGTATAGAAGTAGAAGTAGTAGCGGATTCAGATGCATCTGACACGTGAACCCAGTGGACTGCAGGCTGAAGTTGTCCTATTAATACGGCCCACCATCCTCTTTTCGGGGGATAGGAAGGGGCCTGAGGGACGTTTGTATAATCTGTGCTACCACGTGAAGGCGTCCCTCTTCAGCAACGATTTAAAGACAAATGGTTAACTATGTCCACATCTAACCACGTAATTGGGTACCTCTCACCTTAGCAAAGAAAATCACCTGTTTGTTTTGAGAATATAAAAAAAACAGCATCCTTGGTCTGCAGGGGTTAAAACTACATATACTCGGAATAATTTTACCTGGTCTATAATTTAGCGTATATAATGAGCACCTGTTAATTATGAGAACCGTATTATTAAACTGTGAGACCAGGTTTATTACGGTAATTTTAGAAACAGTTTTATTAGGTGTGGGTAGGTGTGTGCCGCGTTGCTGGTGGTGGTGGTGGTGGTGGTGGTAGTAGTAGTAGTGGTGGTGGTGGTGGTGGTAGTAGTAGTAGTAGTGGTGGTGGTGGTGATTGTAGTAGTAGTAATGGGAATAGTAGTAGTGGTGGTGGTGGTGGTGGTGGTGGTGGTGGTGGCAATTAGTAGTAGTAGTAGTAGTAGTTGTTGTTGTTGTTGTTGTTGTTGCTACCCCAGACTCATGTGAACGTAAGTCCAGTGGACAAAGGGCTGAACTTTCCTTTCCTGCAGTCCAGCATCCTCCTTTCAGGGGATAGAGAGGTAGTTCAGGGACGTATAAATGGGCAGTGGAGCCGTCCCAGTATAAATGTGCCACCACGGGAAGGCGTCCTCTTCAGTGCACGTTTCGGAGGTAATTCAGTTCCAAGGCAAAAAAAAATATATATATATACGTCTTATTATCCCTGCCACGCAAAGATAGGCTGAGGTTATGTATTCACTCATGTTTGCCTGTCTGTGTGCAAAATATCTCAAAAAGCTGCCATCGGATTTTAATGGAATTTGGTGGATAGGTGGCCATTGGGTCAAGGAAGAGTTGATTAGATTTTGAGGTGGATTCGAGTTTAGGAATAAATCAAAATCATAATTTTTATTGACATCGGAGGAGGTATGCCTTCTCTGAGATTTTTGAATGAGGCAGACTAAGACCGTAGACTAAATTATCTCCCCCAAAGACGCTGAACGGAGGCTGGTCTATTAATCATTCATCCTATTGACTGTGATGGAGGTATGCGCTCTCAGAGTTCATTGTAGTTCTCACTGAATGTTTAAATCCTTGAACCTGATGTGCTACTTAACATTTTGGTCCTGATGCCCTCCCGGACGATTTTATTCAGCTTAGAGGAGACTTTTCAAACAAGATGAGTTAATTTTTAGCATCAGCGAACTCCTTTACCAGTCGGCTGCTTTCCTAAACTGAATAAAATCGTCAGTATATATGAGGAATATGATAAATAAGATAATCGTCCTTGAATTAAATAGGTCGACCAGTAACTCCCGAAAATAGGGACCTGTCTGCTCCTTCGTACAGCTGGCCTCTGAAACACACAGAATTACAGAGCCTATGACGCTTGTTATAACTCAGTGTTCAAGATGGAGAGATGGCAATTTTAGGCCAAGGTGGAGTGAACGGGGTATAGTGGACCCTCCCATTTTAACACCAATACAGGTCTAATGAAACTTATTGTAGCTCAGAATTAGAGATAGAGAGATGGCAATTTTAGGCCAAGTTAGAGTGAGCAGAGTATAGTGACCTTTCCATATTGACAGAAACGCAGGTCTCACGAAACTCATCCCTCAGAATTAGATATAGACAGCAATTTTAGACCAAGTGAAGGTGAAGAGCGCATATGTAAACAGCCCAAAGCTCACCGATGACAGCACGAAACCCATACCTCAGAATTAGATATAGACAGCAATTTTAGACCAAGTGAAGGTGAAGAGAGTCTATGTAAGTAGCCCAAAGCCTCACCGATGACAGCCACCGTGTAGACTTGTGAATGTTGTCCGTGCGTATTGGTAGCCAGGCAGGTGTATGGCCCGGCATCAGAGGCAGTGACGCCCTTGATTTCCAACACCGTCCTGACAACATCTCCCACCACTGTGCTCTCCTCAACCACTGTCCTGAAAGGGAAGGTTTGAGTTATCTATCTTCCTGTCTATCTATCTGTCTGTCTGTCTGTCTACCTGTCTCTCTATCTATCTGTCTGTCTATCTATCTATCCGTAAATGTGAGTTGATTTTAGTGGTGTGAGGTGTTTTCTAGTGACTGTGAGAGGGAGGTTACCAGATGTGTGTCACCCTTACCTTGTCCATCCCACCATTCATCTATCTATCTACCCATCTACCTGTCTATCTATCTGTCTATCTATCTATCTCTCTCTCTCTATCTCTATCTATCTGTCTACCTATCTATCTGTCTATCTATCCGTACCTGTGACCTGATAATACCGGTGCGTGGTGTCGCTTCCAAGCCAATATGAGGTAATATCTATCGACTTACCTACCCACTTACCTGCCACCCTGTCTATCTATCTATCTATCTATCTATCTATCTATTCTTACCTGTGGCCTGATAATACCGGTACGTGGTGTCGCTTCCATGTTAGGGTGAGAGGGTGATCGCCAGTCGCCTCACACGTCACCCTCACCAGCTGTCCTGCATGCACTGTTACACGCCCTCCCTCCGTCACCACCCGCGCAGGAGCTGTTAATTCGGAAAAAAAAAAAATCACGTTACCCTTGCTGCTTCTCTCTCTCTCTCTCTCTCTCTCTCTCTCTCTCTCTCTCTCTCTCTCTCTCTCTATCTATCTATCTATCTATCTATCTATCTATCTCTATCTATCTATCTATCTATCTACCTATCTATCTGTCGTCAAACGCCATAATCCCGTAAAGGGTGACCACAGACAAATCATGTCACCCAGTCTTCTGCCATATACTTGCCCTCTCTCTCTCTCTCTCTCTCTCTCTCTCTCTCTCTCTCTCTCTCTCTCTCTCTCTCTCTCTCCAGGACTTTCAAAATCGACTGCACAAAACACATCTAAAAGGTAAACATGATCAAAAAGCTTCATTCTACTCACGAGGCTGCCAGGTAAGGGTCACAATTTAGCCTATTTTCTGTGGCACAAATTAACCCAAAAGTGCGCAAGGTTCCTCTCTGGGGGATTTTGACTGGATGGGCACTTAGCAGAACGTCCCTCTCCTATCGGCTCATAGTCAGGAAGTAGTAATGAAAACAACAACGATGGTAACCTCTAAAGAAATGAAGTTACACGTAATGGTCTTCCTAACTATGAATAAAAATAACATCAACAACACCACAACCACAATCACCACCACCACTAACACCACTACTGCCACCACCACCCAAACAACAACAACCTCAAATTAACAAAATAAAACTCTTACTAACCATGTACCGTGAGCTGTACAATGGTTGCCAATGGGTCCCCCACACCATTAGAGGCTCGACATTGGTACCATCCCCCGGTGTCTGGATTGATGCTGTGGAGGAGGAGAGACCCGTTGCTGGCCTGTGACACCCTCAATCCATCCACTACCACGGGCTGGAAATCTTGAGCTGCCTCGCCTGGGGAAATATAGTAAGATTAGTGGGGAAAATTCACCTATAAAACTTCATTTTCAATTCACTCATTTCTCTCTCGCGATTTTGATTTTGAGACCCGCTGTTTGCTACGAAATCTCAAACGTCTCGGAATGAATCGCTAAGGAAAAGGTGTTACGAACTACCCTTCCTCACCTGGCGCATTCATCCAGGTAATCACGGGCTTGGGATGACCTCGGGCACTGCAATCCAACACCACCGTTGACCCGACCAGTGTAGTTCCGCTCGAGGGCTCCACAATCCACTTCGGAGGCACCTTGAGTACAAATTAAAAGAAAAAAGGAAGGTTCATCATCTTCATCATCATATTCATCATCATCATCATCATCATCATCATCACCATCATCATCATCATCATCATCATTATCTTCTCTCACCTAAGGATGGATTGAGGTAGGATCCAGAGAGCAAGGATCTTAGAAGAAGGTGGTGCCAAGATGCTATGGTGCTTCCTATCTCACCTCGAATACGTCTCTCTCTCTCTCTCTCTCTCTCTCTCTCTCTCTCTCTCTCTCTCTCTCTCTCTCTCTCTCTCTCTCTCTCTCTCTCTCTCTCTCTCTCTCTCTCTCTCTCTCTCTCTCTCTCTCTCTCTCTCTCTCTCTCTCTCTCTCTCTCTCTCTCTCTCTCTCTCTCTCTCTCTCTCTCTCTCTCTCTCTCACCTTCACCCTGACAGTGGCCGTGTGGTTTGCAGTTGCAGCTGCATTGGCTGCCTTGCATGTGTACGACCCGGAGTGATGTTCCTGCAGCTTCGTAAACAGCAGTACCTGGGAAGTAAAAGTGGGTTATAGGAGCCTGAGAGTGTTAGAACCTATAGTAGTAGTAGTAGTAGTAGTGGTGGCAGTAGCAGTAGTAGTAGTGGTAGTAGTAGCAGTACCAGTAGCAGTAGTAATAGCAACGGTGGTAATAGTAGTAGTTGTTGTTGTTGTCGTCGTCGTCGTCCTCCTCCTCCTCCTCCTCCTCCACCTCCACCTCCTCCTCTTACTACTACTACTGTTGCTACTATTACCGCTACTACTACTACTACTACTACTACTGCTACTACCACCACTAATACTACTTCTACTACACTAATGCTACTACCATTGCCATCATTACTACAACCACTACCACAGTCTCCCACTAACCTACTTAGGTTGCAAAAGAACGAAAAATCTCCCCCAAGACAAAGTAAACAAACTCAGGTAAATCCATAAATCCTCCTCCCCACTCACGACCCACGATTTACCTTCGAGTAGGGATGGATCTGCTTGTTGTTGATGTCAGGGTCGTGCTGAAGAGGTCGTCCATCCTTCAGCCAATTAATGGTCATCGGGAGGTCACCGGAAATCACCATGCATGTCAGCTGTGTCCTGTCCCCCTCGTGCAAGTTGCTTCGGAACTGGAATGGCTCTATGGATGGGGGCTCTGTGGGATGGAGATTGAAGATGAGAGAGAGAGAGAGAGAGAGAGAGAGTCGCAAATTTCACTGGTCTATAACCTTATCATCCACACCTCTAACTTTTCCCATTAATAAGCTATAATTCATTGCTACTACAACATACGAGTGTGAGACTATGGTTTGGCATGAAAGAGGAAAGTCATGAGTAAGAGTAGTGGAGATGGGACTGTTAAGAAATGTGTGTGTGGAGTGTGGAGAGAGGATAGGACAAGGAGTAATGTGATTCACGAAAGATGTGGAGTACGGAAGCCTGTGGACACGAAAATAGAAGAGCGTGTGTTTAGATGGTATGGGCATATGGACAGTGGATGTGACAGGAGTGGTAAAAAGGGTACAACTGAGCCACTTTGAAGATGGATGAATGTGGTAGGCCTCGAAGAAGGTGGATAGATATGGTAAATGAGTGTGCAAGAAAGAATATAGGAATTAACGAGGCCTGGGAACTGACAAGCGATCGAGCTGGCAGGATGAACTTTGCGAGAAGTATATGACCAGGTTTGGCCCCCGTGACGCTCCTCGGATTAACTTTGACAGATAAGTGAATGTGAAGCTACGTAGGGAATGTTTCTGATCACACGTAAATAGATAAATAATAATATAAATAAATAGGCTCACTAATAAGAATATAAATTAATGAATAAATAGACTTACTGAGAACTTGCAGGAATGTGTGTGATGCGGCGGTCTGTCCCTGTCTCCCGGTCACTACACACGAGTACCTCCCGGCATCCTTGCGGTCTACCTTCTTTATAACCAGCGTCCCATTCGTCAGCACCTTCTGTCTGTGGAATGAACACTGATTAGGGACGCCTTCATGTGGTGGCATCGATATAACCAGGCGGCCCCACTGCCTGGCTATGCAAACGTCCCACGAAGGAAGATGGTGGACTGTAGAACTACAATTTTAGCCTCCAGTCCAACGGGTCCATATCCAGATGAGCCAAGCATTGCAGCTACTACTACTACTACTACTACTACTACTACTACTACAACTACTACTATTATTCTCTGCACTAAAGAAGGGTAAAGTAGGAATGCATATTTTACTTTAAGCAAGGAGAAAGAACCCAAGACTGATGACCTGCAAAAGTTGTCCCTCCAAAATAAACCTGAACAAAGAGAAAGCCAAATATTTTAAGACCCATTCATTTAGAGATGCTTAAACTCACTACGTTCTACAAGCTGGAGATCATAGACAGTGGGAAGACAAAATGAGCAAGTAAGTTTCTAATCTGACCATGTGCATAGAAGAAAGACTAAGGCCGCTTCCACACCAAGTACTTGCTGGTGAGGTGCGTATATCACACCCAAGCCCGCAAACATCCACGCCCTCAAGCTTCTGATATGGACGCACATTATGCTCCTATTCTTGATGGTTAAGGAATCGTCCTAACAATTCTTCCTTACCAACTTTTTTTTTTGGATACAGCTGGCTAATATCGTTTTGTACGTTATTTATTCAGAGTATGGTGATATTGGAGTAACTGGAGTAACACAGAAGACGGCAAGGTGTACTAAGCAAAATAAGTCACTTTGGAGGAGGTGTTAGGGAGCTTCCTTAGCGACGAGATTAAGTGTATTAAAAAGAAATTATGGGAGGTATTCCCGTAAGACAAGGAAGCTCCCTAACACCTTTTCCTTACCTGTTTATTCCTGCATGTGACCTTTTAACAATTGCATTGATCTTATTTATGCAATCTATGTCGATAATGCAAGTAAATAAATATGATACAAAAACCTGGCATGGCGTAAAAGGCAAAATAAATCGCCAAGGAAGAGGTGTTAGTAAGCTTTCTCACTCTACTAGAACAAGGACCTAAGTGGACGCTGGATGGGGCCGTCCTCTTACCTAAGTGACGCTGCAAGGGTCCTGCCTCTTACCTAAGTGACGCTGGAAGGGTCCTGCCTCTTACCTAAGTGACGCTGGAAGGGGTTGTCCTCTTACCTAAGTGACGCTGGAAGGGGTTGTCCTCTTACCTAAGTGACGCTGGAAGGGGTTGTCCTCTTACCTAAGTGACGCTGGAAGGGGCCTGCCTCTTACCTAAGTGACGCTGGAAGGGTCCTGCCTCTTACCTAAGTGACGCTGGAAGGGTCCTGCCTCTTACCTAAGTGACGCTGGAAGGGGTTGTCCTCTTACCTAAGTGACGCTGGAAGGGGCCTGCCTCTTTCCTAAGTGACGCTGGAAGGGGACTGTCTCTTACCTAAGTGACGCTGGAAGGGGCCGTCCTCTTACCTAAGTGACGCTGGAAGGGGCCTGCCTCTTACCAAAGTGACGCTGGAAGGGGCCGTCCTCTTACCTAAGTGACGCTGGAAGGGGCCTGCCTCCTCTTCGCCAGGTAACAGAGGGTGCAGGATAGCCCCCAGCAGGACACCACAACTGCACGTCCTCCCCTGCCACGGACGACACGTTGGCCATGGCACGGACGAACGGCGGACCTGAAAAGCACGCCACGATAATAAGGACATTGCAGTGGGATTTAAGTAAGAAAATAAAGAAAGAAAGAAAGAGACTCAAGGACATGTAAGAATGTGTGATGCGGCCGTCTGCCCCTGTCTCCTGGTCACTCCCCCTTCCCTCCCTCTCTCTCTCTCTCTCTCTCTCTCTCTCTCTCTCTCTCTCTCTCTCTCTCTCTCTCTCTCTCTCTCTCTCTCTCTCTCTCTCTCTCTCTCTCTCTCTCTCTGATACACGGAAGAAACACATTGAAATACAGGACCTTTTCACCCTATATCATATCACTAGAAATACATAATGCTACAAGATACAGAATATTTTGTAGCCAGAAATACTAGCTAAAGGGAGCCATCTGTCTCAAGAATTTGTTTATTTGTATCAACATTTAACTCGAGTGGATCTTTACAAATTATGATAGGTGTACAGTCGCAATCAAAAGTTCTGTCGTCAACTCAGTCTTTTCTTTCTTCGGATTTCGAAAATAAATATAGGTAATGAGAAACAGATTATTGTTATTATTTTTTTTTTTTTTTCAAAGTTCATGGAGATCAAGGCAGGACTGGCGACAGGACTTTTGTTGGCTACTGTACACTCAAAGAAAAAGTAAAAATGAAAATAAATCGTTTAAGAAAAGGTGCTAGGAGGCTTTACCTTGAACTTGACCATGACCTTGACCTTGACATTGACCTTATCCTTGACCTTGACCCTTGACCTTGATCCTTGACCCTTGACCCCTGACTTTGACCTTGATCTTAAGCTTGACCTTGATCTTAACCTTAACTTTGACCTTGAACTTGACCCTTGACCCCTGACCTTGACCTTGACCCTTTACCTTGTACGAGAACTGACCGTAAACGTTAAGGTGTACGGAGTGTGCCTGTGATCCATGGGTGTTGTGTCCCGTGCAGGTGTACGTGCCGCCCTCACGTACCGTCACGTCACTCAAATTCACGTGGCTCACAACCTCACCCAGGGCCGTACGTAGGCTCACCACGCTAAGTCTGGCGATGCACGTAGAGAGAAGAATCATTAAATTTAACAGTCTATCTGTCTATCTTTTCTGTCTGTCTATCTGTCTCTGTCGGTCGGTCTATCTATCATCTGTCTATCTATCCCTCTTATATCTATCTACCAACCTGTGTACAGATTGGTAGTTGTTGTTCACTTAATAACTATCTATTTATCTGTCTATCTATCTATCTATCCATCTATTTACCTATCTGTCTGCCTGTCTCTTTTCATCCACCCATCCATCAATCATTCATATAATCAATTAAGCTACTGTATCTATCCATCTGTCTACCTGTCTATCTATCAGTACATCTACCCACCTGTGTGAAGGAAGCAGTGGCTGGTGATCCCTCGTCCAGGTAATTACAGGTGGAGGTGACCCCGTGGCAGAGCACTTAAGTGACACTGACTCCCCAGGTGACACCGTCTGCTCACTGGGGGTGTAGCGGAGGCGAGGTGCGGACTCTGAAGAAGGGAAAGTGTTAGGAAGAGAAGTCATTGTGTGTGTGTGTGTGTGTGTGTGTGTGTGTGTGTGTGTGTGTGTGTTAACTAAAGGAGGGGCGCTGACTCTGTAGGGGAAGAAGTATCAGTAAGAGAAGATTTGTGTGTGTGTGTGTGTGTGTGTGTGTGTGTGTGTGTGTGTGTGTGTGTGTGTGTGTGTGTGTGTGTGTGTGTGTGTGTGTGTGTGTGTGTGTGTGTGTGTGTGTGTGTGTGTGTGTGTGTGTGTGTGTGTAGACAGACAACTTCAGCCTGCAGTCCACCGGGTTCACATGCATGTGAACCTAGAGTGGCAACATCAACAATTACAGTATGAGAGCAGCAGACCTGAGTGAGACATCGGAGCCTAAAAGATTTAATTCCTCAGTTGAGAATTACTTTGTTTCTACTACTACTACTACTACTACTACTACTACTATGACTACTACTACTATGACTACTACTACACACCTGGATGTACGTAGTGGTTGAGTCCTAGATCTCTTGATGGCCTCCGTAACCCTACTTCCTCCTTGCCCTCTGCCATGTCCCCAGCACCTTCCGCTCTCTGTGCAAAAAGGTAAACACAGAAGCTCTTATCAGTAAATCTTTATTAATGTATAGATAAATTCACACACACACACACACACACACACACACACAAAGTTATAGTTCTTTTTAATATAACTTCTAGCATTAAGCACAAAATTTCTTAATAAAAAAAGTCCCTATTTAAGGAGATTGCTGTACTGAGTTGTGAGTTAGATATATTAAACTTTGTGAATGGGTGTTTAAGTGTGAATGAACTGTGAAGTGTTGAGTCACCTGCATATGAATGAATGGGATTATGGGTGACAGATAAGAGATGATTAATATGAGTTAGGAATAGGGTTGGCGCCAGAACTGATCCTTGTGGCACGCCGTTGTTAATCGAGTGGAAATTGGAATATACATCATCTACTTTGATCTTTCTGTCGCTGAAGTATGAGGAAATCAGAGGAACAAAAGATGATAGGCCGTAGCGAGGGAGTTTGGATAGCAGGGAACGGTTCCACGCACTGTCAAATGCTTTAGAAATATCAAGGGCAACTGAATGAGTTTCTCCATGTTGATCAATTGACTGATGGATGGTATGAGCCAGGAGATTGAGTATGTCAACAGTGGAGCTTTTGTGGCGAGAACATACTGTCTATCACTAATTAAGTTGCTGGATTCAAGATGTTTAACTATGTGTTTATTAATTATAATCTCAAATACCTTACCAAGAGAAGATGTGATAGCTATTGGTCTCTAATCAGAGGGGTCAGAGGAACTTCCTTTCTTCGGAATTAGGTGGATATTAATTTCCTTCCATGAGTTAGAAAATGAAGAGGAGCGTATGCATAGTCTGAATAATTTGGTTAGAACAGGAGCACATTCTGGGGAACACTTTTCCAAAACAATTGGATGATTTCCATCTGGACCTGGAGCTTTGTTGGTTGGTAAGTTCCCTCCCTATCCCCCAAAAGGAGGAAAGTGGACTGAAGAAGAAGGGCAGCCCGCAGAGTTTTACTACTACTACTACTACTACTACTACTACTACTACTGCTACTACTACTACTACCTTTTCCATAGTTTCCTCCTGTGTATCTGGCTGCCTGAGACGTATATCATCATCATCATCACCCACGCTACTCGTCGTTGCTACGGGAGCGTATTCGACCTCGCGTTCTCTCGGCTCTCCAGCATGTCTCCTTACCACCGTCATCTGTTTAGAAAATTTCGTGCTGTTGGTATTGATATGTAAGTTGTTACTAGCACGGCCAAGATGAAGAAGAAGAAGAAGAAAGAGGAGGAGGAGGAGGAGGAGGAGGAGGACGAGGAATACGTGATCAGGGTGAAGTGGTTAACAATGGAACAATTTGCTGAACCGCTAAGCTAAGACTGGAACAAGCTGGAACAGTTTACTAAGCAGACTGGAACAATTTACTGACTACGAAGCTAACTCTGGAACAGTCTGGAACAATTTACTGACCTTATTTCCGTCGTCTGTGGAGAAGTGGTTGATGTCTTTGATGAATTGTTTTTTGTCTCCCGTAACACCATCCCATCTGCGAATTGTTTCGACAAAGTTTGCTTTAATAACAAGCATAATCATACTAAGACGTAACATGCAGAATAAATCGCTAGGGAAAAAGTGTTACATCTCCAAAGCCATTTATATCACGACCCTCTGACATTTCGATGGCAACCTACCCTTGTGTTTGATCCCACGGCCTTTCCCCCAGCGCTGTCGCAAATCCCACAGGTGTGCTTGGCTGTAATTTTGCCTCTGGGTTAATTTCGGTGCTTGAGTGTATTTCATCTGATTTCTTTAAGGCTGACTTCTGCAACTTCATTTTTGCCTTGAAGTCATGTAATTCATCTTCTGACATCCTAGAGAAAGAATCCTGCAACTTCTCTCCTGTCTTGAGGTGTTGTTCATCCTCCAACTTCCTCAAGACATCCTGCAGTTTAACTTCATCTTTATTATTCATTTTACTTTCCAGCTTTCTTGATAATGGGTCTTGTAACTTCAATCTCTCCTTGAATTGATACTCCTCATTCTTTGATTCCCTTAAGATTGAGTCCTGTAATTTGACATTATCTTTGTTTTGATTCTTTTTACTTTCCAACTTCCTTGAATATGGATCTTGCGACTTCAATCTCTCCTTGAATTGATGTTCCTCATTCTTCAACTTCCTTGAGATTGATTCCTGCAGTTTTACTCCATCCCTGGGTTGATGCTGGTTGGGTGAGGGTCGGTGGAGGCGTGGATGAGGTTGTGGATGAAGGAGACTCAGATGCTCAGGACAAAGAATCACTGCTTCATTTGAGAGGCTCCTGTTGCTCTCCACATCAACACAATCTGCAACACAAACAATGATATTAAACACGCATCATGAATTACTTTTTCTCACAACGTCAACACCATCTGCAACACAAAACAGTGATATCAAAAACATGTCAATGATTTTTTTTTTGCTCCGTACATCAACACAATCAATGCAATCTGCAACACAAACACGTATCAGAACAATGTCATTTATTACGTTTGCAACATCAACGCAATCTGCAACACAAACACTGATATTAACACCTGTCGATGATTAGCGAATTTTTGCCTTGGGTGAAAGTGATATTTGTGCAATACTATTATCCTTCTCCTGATAACCAT
Organism: Coenobita brevimanus; assembly: GCF_032717465.1. NCBI lineage: Eukaryota > Metazoa > Arthropoda > Malacostraca > Decapoda > Coenobitidae > Coenobita > Coenobita brevimanus. Next base: position 3,899,396 of record NC_137059.1, read on the forward strand.
AAAGCACCACTACCGTACAAGTGATGATGATGATGATGATGATGATGATGATGATGATAATAATAATAATAATAATAATAATAATAATAATAATAATAATAAAAACGATGACAATGGTGATGATGAGGAGGAGGACGACGACGACGACGATGATGAAGAAGAAAAAGAAGAAGAAAATAACGATGACAACAACGAAGATGACACTGACGGTAACGGTGACGATAAGAGAGAGAGAGAGAGAGAGAGAGAGAGAGAGAGAGAGAGAGAGAGAGAGAGAGAGACTTGGCAGAGGGCACACAATAATATGGGAGACTCTATATCGCGAACAATGGCCGCTCTCTGGAAAATATCTCCCCCTGTGATTCACCTGGGCTCTTATTAGTGTGTGTGTGTGTGTGTGTGTGTGTGTGTGTGTGTGTGTGTGTGTGTGTGTGTTTCTGTCTCTGTCTGCGTGTGTGTGTGTGTGTTTCTGTCTCTGTCTGCGTGTGTGTATGCATGTATGTTTCTCTGTCTCTGTCACTCTCTATCTCTCTGTCAATCTATATATCAGTCTGTATACCACTTAATCAAATACCGGTAATCACTCAACACCTATCTATCTACATCCATTAATCTACCTATCTATCCGTCTATCTATCAGTCTATCTATCTTACACATACACTCTTTTCGCTCTTTCCCTACCTAGTTTTCTTTATAATCACAACAATCTTCAATTCCTTGTTAACTCCTAGCACATAATTCTCAGAACTTCCTTCCTCTCTTAAGCCCCCTTTGTCTGGCGTTCTATATATACAGGCTCTGAACACACACACACACACACACACACACACACACACACACACGTCACTATGTTTTCTATCGCCAGTCAGTCACGTACGAATCCCAAGTTCTGTGGTATCCTTGGCCCTTGAGTCAAATAACCAAATATTAGAATTTGTTTAAGCCAATTACTCCGCCAGTGATGTTAGGCAGAAGTTATATTCACCTGTGTCTGTGTTCAAAATATCTCAAAAAGTTATCATCGGATTTCCATATAATTTGGTGGACAGGTAGGCAGTGGGTCAAGGAAAAGTTGATTAGATTTTGAGGTGGATCCGGGATAAATTGTAACATTTATTGGTGTTGGTGGAGGTGTGCACTCTCTAGATGTTGTGTAACAGGGCGGACGAACACCGTAGAATTAGCTATGTGAGATCGTAAAAGTATTCGTCTGGTAGGATAGAGGTGAACGTAGAGGTGTATATCAAGATTCTATTTTTTTTTTTCTTTTTTATACAACAGGTCAGCTCTGGAACTGTCTCCCTCTGTCTGTATTTCTTTCTTTCTATGATCTCCAGTATTTCAAACGCAGTGTGTCCAGGCATCTCGAAATGAACGGATCTTGAATTTCGCACTTTATTTATTTATTTATTTATTTTTTCTTTTGAAGGAACAAATTGCGGGCTCCTAGCCTTTGGTCGCTACTTCCTTGCACGAAAGAAAGATGCAATATGTACATTATATCGCTAAGGAGAAGTTGCCACGAGGTCTCCAAGGGCACTAGACTTGAGGAGACAATGGGAAAAATCACTCAGAAAGAAGCTGGGGGGAGGAAGGTGAGAAAATAAGGCGTATTTATCAAGGGTTGTGTTCAGGTGTGGTTGGGAAGCTTACTAACACCTAACACCTTTTCCTTACCGATTTATTCCTGATGCTATTCCGTTACTGTATTCTTTTCTGTTTTTCGTGCAATCTCTCTCGACATTAAAACGATATAAGAAGCAAAAAAAAAAAAAAAGAGGATTGTAATAGGTAGTCTGAAAAATAAATCGCAGAGGAAGAAGTGTTAGGGAGCCCCCTCACCCGACGAGAATACGCGCCCAAGGCTGGTATTATTGTCGGGTAAGGAAGCTTCCTAACGTCAATTCCTTACCGATTTATTTTTCGAAACGGGTGACTACTATAGTTTTGTGCTATTCATGCAGAGTATGGTGATATTAGAATGATTTAAGTAACACAGAAGAGGACGGCAAGGTGTAATAAGCAAAATAAGTCGCTCAGGAAGAGATGCACAGAAAAGGACGGCAAGGTGTAATAAGCAAAATAAGTCGCTTAGGAAGAGATGCACAGAAGTGGACGGCAAGGTGTAATAAGCAAACTAAATCGCTTAGGGAGAGGTACACAGAAGAAGGGGGCAAGGTGTAATAAGCAAAATAAATCGCTTAGGAGGGGGTACACAGAAGAGGACGGCAAGGTGTATATAATAAGCAAAACAAATCGCTTAGGAAGAGGTACACAGAAAAAGGGGGCAAGGTGTAATGAGGAAAACAAATCGCTTAGGAAGAGATGTTAGGGAGTTATCCGATGAAAATACGGGGGGGTTCAAGGGCGCGAGGGATCAAAAGGAACTCTTAATTAAACATATGCTCCAGGGGTTCAACATTTACTGGGAGCTGGGCAAGGTAACGGGACCACGGAACAATATGCAATCAGGACATTTTCTCTGTGAGTGGCCGAGTCAAACACGTGTATTGTTTGGGTGAGCTTTGTTGAGTGAGCTTTGTTGGGTGAGCTTTGATGAGTGAGCTTTGTTGGGTGAGCTTTGATGGGTGAGCTTTGTTGGGTGAGCTTTGATGGGTGAGCTTTGTTGGGTGAGTTTTGTTGCGTGAGCTTTATTGGGTGAGCTTTGATGGGTGAGCTTAGTTGGGTGAGCTCCGTGAGGCTCTGGGGACGGACGCAAACAGATACACACATGCATACATACATGTAAGCATAGATGCATACATACATATACATAGAGAGAGAGACAGACAGACAGACAGAGACAGAGACAGAGACAGAGAAAGACAGACAGACAGACAGGCAGACAGACAGGTAGACACACACACACACACACACACACACACACACAGTAGGGGGGGAGCGTCAATAGAGTGAGGGGACGGTAGTGAGTGGGTGCCTGACCGCCCTGGCCTGGCGTGGAGAGATAACGCTCCCTCCCTTCACATACACAAGGCCAGGGGGATTTCCTAACACCCCTTCCTTAGCGATTTATTCTGCACACCTCCCTTTGCAGACACACGAGACACAAGCCATATTCGCAGCGCCTATTCCTCAATTATTTATTTTGCATACGTCCCTTTTCGGACACATGAGATACATGTTTTTTTCGCGACGCCTTTTCCTCAGTGATTTACTTAGCATTCGTACCTTTGCATGCACAGGAGGCTCACACTATATTCCTAAGACCTCTTTCTTAGCGATTTATTTTGCATACGTCCCTTTTCAAGACACATTTTTGGATATTTCTCAGCACCTCTTTCTAACCAGTTTATTTTGCATGTGACGCATCAACATCCTATTAAATTATATTGAGTGTGTGTATCCGGGCGCTCCACCACCCACTTGTATCGGTGCCACCACGTGAAGGCGTCCCTCTTCACTGTCAATATCACACAAAATACCCGCCACTGGAACAACAAAACATTACCCTCCACTATTTAATATTTTCTTTATACAAGGAAAAAGGAACCAAAGGCCACATGAGGGCAAGATTGTTCCCTCTAAGAAAAAACAAAAACAAGATGAGAGGGAGCCAAGTTGAAGGGCAACAGAATCAAATTAGGAAGTTTATATGATTGTAGCTCCTAATTCATCTATATCGTATGAGGTATTGGTAATTTAAGTAGCCAATACATACATACATACATATATACATACACCCATACATACATACATACATATATTCATACACCCATACATACATACATACATATATACATACATACATAAAAACTCAGCACTGCCCATAGAGAGAAGGATCCCTATTTTAAAAGCCATCTTCATGAATGTAGCCTGTGTAATATAGAACGTGAGTGGATTGTGTGTGTGTGTGTGTGTGTGTGTGTGTGTGTGTGTGTGTGTGTGTGTGTGTGTGTGTGTGTGTGTGTGTGATATAAACTGCAAAATGATATGGCAGTGAAAGAGGCTGACAGAAAGAAAATAATTGTAGGTCATGGTACTGAAGGGATTGAGTGAAAACAAATTACTGTATAAAGGAGGCTACAGTAGTGAAAGTTGGTTGACAGAAGAAATACATAAAAAAACAAACAAACTTCAGGCTACAGCACTTCAGGTCCAACTATTACAGAGTTTTTTGATGAATGGAGGACACCTGTAATCTGGCGTATGAATTATTTTTTTAGTTATTTTGTTTTCCTTTCTCCGTCTATCTAAAAATAAAGTCGACAGTAGAAGTAAAGTGCACTAGTCGATTTGGTAGTAAAGGTATGGTTGAAGGAAATATATTTTTCTGGTGTCAGAAAGGAAGTGGTGTCAGAGAGGAAGTGGTGTGAGAGAGGATATGGTGTCAGAATGTGGTGTCAGAGAGGATGTGGTGTCAGAAAGTGGTGTCAGAGAGGATGTGGTGTCAGAAAGTGGTGTCAGAGAGGAAGTGGTGCCAGAGGTAGTGGTGTTAGAGAGGAAGTGGTGTGAGAGAGGAAGTGGTGTCAGAAAGGAAATGGAGGCAAAGAGGAAGTGGTGACAGAGAGGATGTGGTGGCAGAGAGGAAGAGGTGTCAGAGAAGAATGAGATGTTATAAAAGGAATGGTAAAGTAAGAGGTTAAAGGAGGAAATAAAAAGTAAAGGATGATTTGGTAATAAAGGAACGAAAGAAATTTATATGATGAATAACGTCAGAGAAGAAATAATATGTAAAAAAAAAAATATCAGTAAAAGGACTTAATGGAGGAACTAAATTGTGCGAGAATAAATTAAAATAAGAAATAGTAATGCAAGGAGATTACAGAGGAAGTAAATTGTGAAAAAGAATAAATATATAAAAGAGATATTAGGTCAGGGAACTAACAGAAAAAAAAAACTAAGAAAAAAAGACACAGCTCAAAGACTCAACAAAAGAAATGCTAAGATTTGACAGAGGAGATAAATTGTGAGAGAGAATAAATCATAAAAAAAGACAGTACCAGGATTTAACAAAGAAAATAAACAGTGAAGGTTCAGTGAGCGAGAGAGCCCCACCAACCCAGTCTTGAACAATGGCATCGCTTTTCAACAATGGAGGGGGAAAAAAAAGAAATCAGTACAGATGGAGGGGACTGAATAAAACCCGATGCTGGGGGCTTGGTTTTCCATTAGAGTCTGTTGGTGGATGTGGATGGGTGTGGATGGGTGTTGGGTGGGCTTTAGGTGAGGTGTAGATGGGTTTGGTGGGCTGTTTGTGAGGTGTGGATGGGTGTTGGGTGGCCTGTAGGTGAGGTGTGGATGGGTGGATGGGTATGGAGAGTGTGGATGGGTGCTGGGTGGACTTTAGGTGAGGTATGGATGGGTGTTGGGTGGGCTGTAGGTGAGGTATGAATGGGTGGATGGGTGTGGAAGGTATGGATGGTTGTGTAGGGTGTGTGTGAAGGGTTGGTGTTGGATGGGTTCTCGTAGGCATGTGGATGGGCGAGTGTGAAGGGTGCAGATGGATGTGGAGGATGGGTGTTGGGTGTAGTGTGGATGGTAGGTGTGTAGGGTGAATGTTGGGAGGGGTGTGGATGATGTGGATAGGTGGATGTGGATGGATGTGGAGCATCTTAACAGAGGTGTGCATGGTAGCGGTATAAAGAGTGGTTGTGTATGGGTGTTGGGAGGGATGTGTAAGGCGGATGGTAGGCGTGGAGGGTGTGTGGGTGTGGAGGAATGTGGATGGGATGTCACTGAGAAAGGAAATGGTCAAGCACTTACACAAATGACACACTACTTGGGTTATCGTGGACATAAAAGGCTAATTCCACTGCAGTTAGCTGTATCATACCAGTTTATTTTTTAATGTACACTGTTAGTATTTTATGTTATTGTCCTGTAAATGGAGAGGACGGCGGTATTGCAGACTTATGTAGTAGTAATGGTAGTAGTAGTAGTAGTAATAGTAGTAGTAGTAGTAGTAGTAGTAGTAGTAGTAGTAGGAGTAGGAGTTGTAGCCCCAGGTTCATCTGAAATGTGAACCCAGTGGACTACAGGCTTAAATTTCCATCCTGCGGTCCACCATCCTCCATTTGGGGGATAGGGAGGGAACCGAGGGAAGTTTGTATGCCCAGGCAGCGGATCCACTCGGTCAAGTCGGTGCCACCACGTGAAGGCGTCCCTCTCCAGCACAAGCGTAATACTACTTGATGTTACTGTGCAGCGAATGCAAATGATTTCAATATTGCAGTTATAAAAGAAACATAGAAGAGAATATGATATTGTAGTATGTAGGTTAAGGTACGTGAAGATCTGCGGAATGTAGTGTGTGTGTGTGTGTGTGTGTGTGTGTGTGTGTGTGTGTGTGTGTGTGTGTGTGTGTGTGTGTGTGTGTGTGTGTGAGAGAGAGAGAGAGTAGAGGAGAGCAGAGCAGAGCAGAGCAGAGGATTAAGAGGTAAAGAAAGAGACAGAAAAAGTATCAAGACACAGAAAACAGGAAGAAGGTGGCGAGGGAGAGATCCAGTGCTAACGAAGGACTTACAGCTAATACCCTCAGCCTCGGGTGGTAGGTGGTGGCGACCATCATCCACTCACTTGATGTAGTGTTGCCTACTTTTTCCTTCGCCTTTATCCTTCTTATTCTGTCTGCCCATTTCCTTCTATTTCTCCCATCCTTCGTGTTCCTTCTTATTACTCTTCTTTCTACTTCAGGTGGCACTACACTGACTGGCAAGCCTAATGATTTAATGTAACCCAGAAAATCGTTTACAAAGCTGGGTGGTAACCATGTAACTAAATAACAGGGTGATGTGGTGCCTACTAAGATACCCCTGGACGGAAAGACGCAAATGCGGAGTCCATCCAGGAACAAGACCTCCACGCTCTTCCCCACTTTGGTTGACTGCACTGGAAGACCATGCATGGGTGATTGCTTGTCTGCGATTGATGGGTCTTCTCGGCCAAAATACCGGGGTTACTAAACAACAACAAATCCTCAGGTGGACAAAGCATTTTTATATTTCACAGGTGCCACGTAAAGATTATTATTATCATTATTATTATTATTATTATTATTATTATTATTATTATTATTATTATTTTGGGAGAAATTTGAGTGTGAAAGGGTTATTGAAGTTAATATATGAAGCCCCTCTAGTGGGAAAAGTATCTCGCAAGAAAAATAAAAAAGTGCAGAGTCTTGAGATGCTAGTCTCAAGGCTGAAGTCGACCTTGTTCATGGAAAGAAAAATTAATGAAGCCTGTGGACGAAGGGAAAAAAATGGAGGTATACCAAATCACTGAAGATAGATAGATAGATAGATAGAGTCAAATACAGATAGATAGACAGATAGATCAATACACTTCTGATTCCAGTTATCCTTTGCTTTCTCTCGTTGATATCTGCATTCTCTTCCACCACGCTCTCTCTCTCTCTCTCTCTCTCTCTCTCTCTCTCTCTCTCTCTCTCTCTCTCTCTCTCTCTCTCTCTCTCTCTCTCTCTCTCTCTCTCTCTCTCTCTCTCTCTCTCTCTATCTCACACACACACACACACAGCACCACCACCTCCCCACACACACAACCACCACACCCCCAACACAGCAGCACCTCCCACATATACCCCCAACTACCACACACACACACACCCACTCAACCTTTCCCCCACCCCTTACACACACACACACACACACACACACACACACACACACACAACCTCTCCCCCACACACACGCACACAACAATCAACCCTCCAGAAGCCGTGTGATGAGGCTTGATTAAATGTTTTCAGCTTATTTCGCAATCAAGCTGCTGGACACGACCAAGATGATTAAATGAGACTAAAAGCTACATAATTCGTCCTCCTTTAATATTTAGCCAGTCTCCTTGGCTTCACATTTCCCCCTGACTTAAGAATCTATTCATCTGTCTGTCTGTCTGTCTGTCTGTCTGTCTATCTGTCTGCCTTTCTGTCTGTCTATCTGTCTGTCTACTTGTCTGTCTGTCTATTTGTTTGTCTGTCTGTCTTTTTACATACCTGTCTTTATATCTACCTGCCTGCCTACCTGCCTACCCACTTACCTACCTATCTATCTGTGTCTATCTATCTATATCTATTTATCTATTTATCTACCTATCTGTATGTATGTACGCATGTATGTATGTC
>NC_137059.1:3912500-3915000 GCF_032717465.1 Coenobita brevimanus
TCGACTTTTTTTTTGTAGTGTGAGAGTATTGTGTGTAGAGCCAAATGAATGTGACATGCAGTTTCTATGACCTCTCTCTCTCTCTCTCTCTCTCTCTCTCTCTCTCTCTCTCTCTCTCTCTCTCTCTCTCTCTCTCTCTCTCTCTCTCTCTCTCACCTTGTGTCACTTCCTTTCATCTTACATCATCTTTCCTCATCTCATCTCATCCATCACTATCCCATCCTCACACACACACACACACACACACACACACACACACACACACACACACACACACACACACTACATCAACCCCATGCTTGTGGGAAAAATAGCCTTCAGTGAATTGTTTTGTTTGGAATGACAAGTAGGAAGCTTTGATCTTGAGGGCTTGGAAACACAGAACAGAATGAGCATTGTGTGTGTGTGTGTGTGTGTGTGTGTGTGTGTGTGTGTGTGTGTGTGTGTGTGTGTGTGTGTGTGTGTGTGTGTGTGTGTGTGTGTGTGTGTGTGTGTGTGCGCGCGAGTGAGAGAGGGAGAGCGTGCGTGTGTGTGGTAGTGCTGGTGGTGGTGTTGCGGCTCTCACCTGCATAATTACTGGGGACTCGCAGTTAACACGTCCCTTCCAAGTTAATGCATGAGTCCCCCCGCTCCCCTGCCTCTCACAATTACCACAACTACCCTTTGCCCTCGTGTGGTCGCTCGGCCGCAGTTCCTATGCAATGACACGTAATTTGAAGGCTAAATCTGTTCCCTGTTTTCCTTGCACATACGTCACCTCCGGACAGACTGACGAGACTAACAAATCTTCCTCATCCATTTTGTTTCCCATTTTGGTCTTGACATTCTCATCTTCCTCCTCCTCCTCCTCCTCCTCCTCCTCCTTCTTCTTCTTCTTCTCCTCTTCTCCTTCTTCTTGAGTAAACCCCGTCTTTGGCGTGGTGTTGAGCAGTGTGATGCAGTGTGAAGGATTGTTGTGATGTCATGTAGTGGTGAGCAGAGTGGCGTGTGTGGTGCGTGCATAATAATGAAACCCCATTTACAAATAATCCTACCCATATTTTTCGCTGACGAAGCCTCTTTTACAGTGAATTAAAATCAGGAATAACTTTGTCTTGTCTTTAATATTTACTTAAGTTTGCCAGTGAAGAATTACACAGCTTCTCGAGTGAGGGTGGGGTAGGGTAGAGTAGGTTAAAGTGGGGTAGGGTAGGGTAGGGGAGGGTGGGGTAGGTGCAAAAGCGGGACAAAATTAAGTTAGGTAAAGTTAGTTGAAGCCTGATTAAGCTAGGTTAGGTTAGGTTAGATTAAGTTAGGTTAAGTTGGATTAAGTTACGTTCCGGCGCTCTAACTTAAAGCTCTGCCAGCCAATAACCTGCTGTATCTCTCTCCGCTCCAGAAGCTTCGCAAAAACATATTTCACACGCATACTTCGGCTCTCCTCTTACCAGGACAAAAAAAAAAATACGAACATTTTTTTAAATTCCTGGTCGCCATAAAAGCAATACCTCTAGGCCGTGAGAGATACTGATAAAAAAAAAATGGACAAATTATTTTAAAATGCTTCGTTGAGAATTATATATGTCTTTTTTCAACTCTTGCGACGCTCTCAGCAAGATTATTATTTTAAGTACAAGTAATGGAGTTTCAACATGTATTTTTTTTACATATATACCATGACGTGTTGTATCTCTAGCTCCCACCAGCCAGTCTAATTCACTTTCAATGTAGCCTCTCTTTACTGCAATGTTGCATCACTAAACGCTTTTTACTCTAACTTGGCTTAAAATTCCCATTCCTCCACCCAAATACTGCGTTGTAATAATAGACTGACACTAGAATATGGTCTTAATCACGAAGAAGGGCTCTAGAATGGATCTGGAGCCGTGGCACTGTCTTTTTCTGCCACTGGGCTGCATGAAGTAAGCTACAAAAGGACAAGAATTTGGGCCAAGTTAACGTGAGAGTAGTATTGCTGTCTGGTATTATTATCTTTATTATTCCAAAGGTAAGTGGTCCTAGGAATTATCTGCATCTCAGTCAGGTCCACATCCACTAAAGGCTCAGTTAAGTGACGTAGACCGAAATCTACCTAACACCTTTTCCTAAGTGATTTATTATTCATCTTTGCGGAACCTCATGCAGTGAAGGGGTAAGTAAAGGCTATAGTTAAACCTTCCATTTTGAAAACGCTCTCCAAAGCAGAGTAAAGCTGCCTTGAGACAGTAGTAGTAGTAGTAGTAATAGTAGTAGTAGTAGTGATAGTCGTAGTAGTCGTGGGGGGTAGTAGTAGTAGTAGTAGTAGTTGTAGTAGTAACAGTGGTAGTAGTAGTAGTAGTAGTAGTAGTAGTGGTGGTAGTAGTAGTAGTAGTAGTAGCAGTAACCCCAGCATCATCTGAATGTGAACCCAGTAGACTGCAGGCTGAAGATGACCCCCTACTAAACTCCAGCCATCCTCCTCTCACAAACAGCAAATCCTGGTGTTTAAGTTGCCTTCCCACCCCATCATCATTGTCTCTTC
>NC_137059.1:3920000-3937500 GCF_032717465.1 Coenobita brevimanus
AGGCTAATCACAGTTCTCTCACCGTTTCGTCACAAATCACAGTGGCGTCACAGTCTAGGTGGATGTGATACCAAGGAACAGTTCTGTCACCGCTACGTCACAGTTCACAGTAACGGAGGGTATTATGATCAAGAAACACCTCATCTGTTGGTTTCTTCACAGTTCTGTCACCGTTTCCTCTGAGTTCACAGTAAAGACAGTTTAGGCTGAAGAGATGGTTACAGAAAAACACCTCACTCCAGGTAGTTCCATAAGAGTTATTTTTAGTTACAGTTCACTACATCTCCAAGTTACAGTCAGATGTAATGATCAGAAAGACACAATCCAGTCACAGTAGCTACGGTTAATCTTTTCACAGTCACAGGCAGGTCACAGTTCACCACAGCTCCAGGTCACAGTCAGAGTAGAAGCGCTGACCTAGAATACCTCAGTTACTTTGCTCACAGTTACTGGGGACTCACTTCACCGTCATGGCTTTTGTGGAAATGACCTCACTTTCAGACAGGTGGGTCACAGGCAAATTAGGTCACTGTTAGAAGTCACGAGGGAAAAAAATAAATCTCTTAGCTCATAGTTAGTCTAATCAGTTATTTAGTTACGTTTATAATTCGTTAATGACATGATATAACTAGGGAACATATGATGATAAAAATCAAGAAATAAATAATAACTCATCTCCACTTAGTTTTGGCCAGTTAGTTTTGTCAGTTTTGGCCAGTTAGTTTTGTCAGTTTTGGCCACAGTTACTTTTGTCAGTTTTGGCCACAGTTACTTTTGTCAGTTTTGGCCAGTTAGTTTTGTCAGTTTTGGCCACAGTTAGTTTTGTCAGTTAGTTTTGGACAGTTAGTTTTGTCATTTAGCTCGGGACACAGTTAGTTTTGTCCACACTTAGTTTTGGCCACAGTTAGTTTTGACCAGTTAGTTTTGTTCATAGTTAGTTTTGTCAGTTTTGGCCACAGCTCATAGTCATCGCAAATTTAATATCATAAGAACCACAACACCTCTATGTAACACCTAGCTAGCACGCCAAAATAAAGGGCAATATAGGAAAGGTTAAAGGTCACTCAAGTCAGAGGAACAGGCATCATCCCATATATATCCTGTATGTATTTTCTAAAAGCAACTGTATATGTGTGTGTGTGTTTTCATCTGCCTTGTCCTTCACATTCCCAATAATTTCACAATAAATTATATGATGTCAACGCAGGAATCACTAAGAAAATCACAGTTGCAATATTTCACCAAAGGATCTAAACAAATTGGCGTGGAATAGGAGTCGCGTGCAGTCAGTCACAGGGTTGAAGGATCGGAGAGCGTGTACCCCCTACGACAACCTAGCCACGACTGACTCCCCTGCTCTCCTGCGCTGCTCTGCTCTGCTCTCCCGGCCGTACCATCCGTCCTCTCGCCTCTCCTCCCTTCGCCTCAGTGCAGCGAGACACAGCACCGCACCGCATCAAATAATCCAACCGTACCGGAGAGAAATAGCGGTGGAATTACAACATGGACGTCCAAATCCCTTATGAGCACCAGGGAGATTAACTGACATGACCTGCTATCCCGGGAGCAGGTCATTCCCCAGTCCTTAAGTGTTACGCAATACGGTACTCATGTCTAGGTCTTGTACTGGCCTTTATCGGTTAGTACTAATCGTTTACTATACGCATTTCACACAAACTTGACCTAAAATTGCCATCTCTCCACCTTGAATGCTGATTTGTAACAACAGATTAATCCTGGAATATGATGCTGGTTAAGGTGTGCCGTGGCAGGGATGCAGAGCTGTAGTACTGTCATTCTGAGCTACGGGAAAAGGGATGTAAAGGGATTCAAATTTGGCCGAGGTTAAAGTAAAAGCAGACGAGGAACCTACGCGTGGTGACTCTGTGCACCCTGGGTAGAACAGCTGCGACATCCACCCGGGAGCCAAACCTCCCAATTAACCCTGCACCAAACAGTGGGAGGGACCCTGGCCCGCCCCTGGTGAGGCGCTGTCTACCACAAGGGGCGCCGGATCCCTACACGGTGTATGTAAAGTAGTGTTGCTGTAGAATGGGCCAATAGAAGTAGCTGCTTACCTGTGGCATACGGGTCTGCTCGGCCAAACAGACCAGGGTTATGCAAAAACAACAACAACAACCAAAAAACAACAGCAACAATAGAGTATTTACTTTACATGTAGTGCCCAAACTCATCAAAACTTTTTTAATAAACTGTAGTGAATATACATTTCCGGCTAAGATATTACTTTCTGACAAGGAAATAACCACGGAGGAAGAAGTAAAGTTTAAGGAACCGCCTGGGAGTGTTTCGGCCACCCGACTGCTTCACGAGGATCACCCAGACTGGGGTTCAAATACGCTCAGATACGGTAGAGCTGCATCCTGTGTGGCGAAGGCTCTGGAAATATAAGCTATGTGTGAGACTGTTTGTTTATTCTGTTTCACCCGTACTGCTACCACACTTCATAGCCAGAGTAAATTAAAAGAATGGAATATTGAACTAACTTCTCCTCCACCTGTAAGCTCCTCATCAGTACCAAAGTGAAAAGTGCAACAAAATAAAACCATCCATTTTGATATTTGATTGCTACGTAGGCTTGTTTATAGTAGAAATTGGCTCAGATCTTTAATAAATACGTCCCAATGGCTCACCCCAGGTAAGAAATATACTGCATATGTGTAGAACCATGATCCAAAGAAATGTTACTCCCCATGGAACAAATTTATCAACGTTCTTACCGACGCAGTGATTGGTGAATGTGGTGGTAGGTCCATTTTTTCCTGACACAGTATTCATGTTGGTGGTACTGAGAGAGAGAGAGAGAGGGGGGGGAATGTATGTGTGTGTGTGTGTGTGTGTGTGTGTGTGTGTGTGTGTGTGTGTGTGTGTGTGTGTGTGTGTGTGTGTGTGTGTGTGTGATAAAAGGTGCAGCATCTCCCGGCCTCATTCTGAACGTCGCTTGATTATGCATTCAGGAAGCTCATGTTGCACCACAAAAAGGAAAAAAAATGAAAAAAAAATAAATATATGCTTCTCTCTTACCCCCGCAAATGGCTAGTTTTACTCACAGCCACGAAGTTTAAATATCATGCCTTTCTATAAACATGAATACTGTGTTTTTAGAGAGAAATTAAATAAAAACTCTCTTGGAATGACTGGAATGTGTACTGCGTGGGAATTGAGATGATTTTGTGGCTTCTTCAACTCCTAGCATTTTTATTTTGTTCATATGTACCTTTTCTGAAAGCTACATGACAAGGGTAACTATCAAAGAAAGCAGAAAATAGCCATACAGAGAGAGAGAGAGAGAGAGAGAGAGAGAGAGAGAGAGAGAGAGATCCTTCTTTATATCTACGAGTATATCTGTCTATCTCTGTCTTTCCATCTATCTAGCTATCTATCTGTGTGTGTGTGTGTGTGTGTGTGTGTGTGTGTGTGTGGAGAAAGAGTTGGGAGGAAGCCTTTGCCGTAAACGATGCAATAACACAAGCCTCTGCAGGAATGCTATGTAAACTTCCACACCATGACCCTGGCTGAGGCTCACGTAAGTCTTTTGAACTCCTCTGAACTCCATTTGCATCCCAGGTAAGCGTTTTTAGGAAGCAAGGACATCAGGGGGCTTCGTGTGTTTAATGCTTGAATTGATCTCCTTTATATCCACTGCAAATGTGTTTTATAGTTTGGCAGGTGTATGTTGGGTTTAGAGAATATCGTTCCACACTTAGCGTGCGACAAACTGACACTACAGGGGATGAGTAATGCAAAAACACCTATAAATTTACCCTAACCTGTTGCAATTGGTTTTTAAAAATGACATATACATATATTTAGTTTCCTATAACCCCACTCAGGCAAACTGTCTTTTAAGCCCCACCCTCGCAGAAGTCGTGGCCCCGCCCCTCCTCTCCCACTTTCCTGGCGGTGGGTGGGGAGGGGCGGGGCTTAAAAGACAAGTTACCTGGCGGGGGTTACTGTTCGCGAATATTCAGATGATAACAATTAAATTACCTTGGCACATCAGGAGCTATACTGATCCTTTAGGATATAATCGGCCCCCTCCTGCATCATACTTTTTTTTTTTTTAAATCCCGAATGCTTATAAGGTGGAACAAGGATTCTGGGGGCTTGAAAGGTGAATGAATGGATGTGTGGAATATTTCATTGGGCATTCTATTAATGAGTTCCTTTCCTACTGCATTATTCCCTTTTTATGGTTTTCTGTACCTTACCTAACACCCCTGCTGGTAGGAAAAAAGAGGCTGGATGATGATGAAGCCGCTGATGGTGACGATGATGATGATGATGATGATGTGAAGCTCAAATACTGTACATAGAAAAAAATGAAATATGGAGATAGTTCGGTCTGTGGAGCCCAGTCAGTCTCTCAACTCCTTCCCTATCCCCCATAAGGAGGATGGTGAACTGCAAAAAAAGGGCAGTTCTAACTTCCAGTGTAGTGGGATCACTTTTCAAATGAAGTTAAGGTTGCTACTACTACTACTAATACTAATACTACTATTACTACTACTACTGCTGCTACTACTACTACTAGAGGCTGGACCGACTGTGGCTGGAAAGGAAAATCTCATTGTCCAAAGGTAATTATGTAATGCTTTTGAAACTAGAAACTGGAAACGCTGCTGCAAGTGAGAATTAGATTTTTGCGACATACTCCTATCACCTGCACTTGGCTCAAATTTTCGTCCATTTGCAGCTTACTTCACGTAGCTGAATAAGACGGTACTACAGCTCTACAGCCTTTCCATAGCACTTCTTCGTGACTAGTATCATATTCTAGTGTCAATCTCTTGCTATAACTCAGTATTCAAGATGGAGGGATGGTTGTTTTAGGCCAAGTTAGAGTGAAAAGAGCATAGTTGTGACAGAAGCAGGAGGAAAATGTGGCTGGGAAGGGAAATCTCATTGCCCAAAGGTAATTAGATTCGTGTGTGTGTGTGTGTGTGTGTGTGTGTGTGTGTGTGTGTGTGTGAATTTGGACACATCGGTGGGGCTGAGAATTTGATTTTTGTGTTAGTACTGAGTCTCCTTCTCTCGTCCTCAATGACATTATAGTAATTATGTCGAGGGAATGGGTCAATTTTGGGTTTTCAAGCAAGAATTCGAATTTTTCACCGGGAAATGGAAATAATGGGAGTGGAAATGGAGGAGGTCAGGTCATGAGAGGCCTATGTTTCCTCTGTACGTTTTATGAATTTACGTATACACACACACACACACACACACACACACACACACACACACACACACACACACACACACACACACACAAATGTCAAACCCTCTATCATGTCCTTCTCTGCCATACCAGCTCGATCCCTTGTCAGTTCCCTCGCCTCCTCAAAATCCACATTATCTTGTTTCTTTCTCACACATTCACTTACCACATTCATCCACCTTCCTCTCGGCCTACCACGCCTCCTTCCACCTTCAGACTAATCCACGTATACCAGTTCCACCACCCTTCCTTCATACCTCCTCTCCACACAACCATACTATCCAAACACACTCTCTTTTACCCTATTGTCATCATTATTCTTTACTCCACATATATCGGGAATCAGATTTTTTTCCTGTGCCGTACTCTAGGTGGCTTTTAGATCGAAGTACTTCTTCTTTAGCGATTTATTCTTCATGATACTCCTATTGTGGGCTATTGTTTCAAAATATACCCATATTAATAACGAATTAAATGGATACTGAAGCTTAATATTCAAAATAAATCGCTAAGAAGCAGGTGCTACGGTCTCATAATACTGGTAATAATAGTAGTGGTAGCAGTAGTAGTAGTAGTAGTAATAGTAGCCTCAGGATCATCTGAATCGTGAACCCCGTGGACTGCATAATGAAGTTGCCTTCGTGCAGCTCACCATCCTCCTTTTGGGGGATAGGGTAGCAGCTGAGGGATAGTTGTATAACTGGACATATCCATCACCTAGCTATATCGGTGCCATCACGTGAAGGCGCCCCTCATCATTACCTCACCATCCACCACAGAGCATCCACCACACAGCATCCACCACACAGCATCCAACACACAGCATCCACACCATCAGTTCCATACCATCCACCACACAGCATCCACCACACAGAATCTACCACACAGCATCCACACCATCAGTTCCATACCATCCACCACACAGCATCTACCACACAGCATCCACCACACAGCATCCACCACACAGCATCCACCACACAACATCCACACCATCAGTTCCTTAATATCCACCACTCAGCATCCACCACACAGCATCCACCACACAGCATCCACCACACAGCATCCACACCATCAGTTCCATACCATCCACCACTCAGCATCCACCACACAGCATCCACCACACAGCATCCACCACACAGCATCCACACCATCAGTTCCATACCATCCACCACTCAGCATCCACCACACAGCATCCACCACACAGCATCCACCACACAGCATCCACCACACAGCATCCACACCATCAGTTCCATACCATCCACCACTCAGCATCCACCACACAGCATCCACCACACAGCATCCACCACACAGCATCCACACCATCAGTTCCATACCATCCACCACTCAGCATCCACCACACAGCATCCACCACTCAGCATCCACCACACAGCATCCACCACACAGCATCCACCACACAGCATCCACACCATCAGTTCCATACCATCCACCACTCAGCATCCACCACACAGCATCCACCACACAGCATCCACCACACAGCATCCACCACACAGCATCCACACCATCAGTTCCATACCATCCACCACTCAGCATCCACCACACAGCATCCACCACTCAGCATCCACCACACAGCATCCACCACACAGCATCCACCACACAGCATCCACACCATCAGTTCCATACCATCCACCACTCAGCATCCACCACACAGCATCCACCACACAGCATCCACCACACAGCATCCACCACACAGCATCCACACCATCAGTTCCATACCATCCACCACTCAGCATCCACCACACAGCATCCACCACACAGCATCCACCACACAGCATCCACCACACAGCATCCACCACACAGCATCCACACCATCAGTTCCATACCATCCACCACTCAGCATCCACCACACAGCATCCACCACACAGCATCCACCACACAGCATCCACACCATCAGTTCCATACCATCCACCACTCAGCATCCACCACACAGCATCCACACCATCAGTTCCATACCATCCACCACACAGCATCCACCACACAGCATCTACCACACAGCATCCACCACACAGCATCCACCACACAGCATCCACCACACAGCATCCACCACACAGCATCCACCACACAGCATCCACACCATCAGTTCCTCATCATCCACCACACAGCATCCACACCATCATTTCCTTACCACACTAACTCTTCTCTGGTTTCCTTCCACGAATTCAGGAGACGCAAGAGTGAAATACAACACTCTGATTTTTTCCCCCGTATTCACCTAGGGAACTTTAATGTGTCAGTGTGTGTGTGTGTGTGTGTGTGTGTGTGTGTGTGTGTGTGTGTGTGTGTGTGTGTGTGTGTGTGTGTGTGTGTGTGTGTGTGTGTGTGTGTGTGTGTGTGTGTGTGTGTGAGGATGGAGAGGTGAGGAAGAGAGAAAGATGGAGAGGATAATGAGGTTAGGGATAGAGAGGAGAGAGTTAGAGAGGAGAGGGATTGCGAGGAGAGAGGCACAAAGAAGAGAAGTTGTAAGGAGAGAGGAAAAGAGAATGAGAATGAGGGAGAGAGAGAGGAGAGACAGAAGGGATAGAGATAGTGATGCAAGAGGTAGTGAGGGGATAGAAAGAAAAGAGAGAAGTAGAGGGGAGAGAGGTAGAGAGGAGATGGAAAGGAGAAAGGTAGACAGATAGAGAAGTGGAGAGAAGAGAGGTAGATAGGAGAGCGATGGAAAGGAGACACGTAGACAGACAGACAGACAGAGAGAGAGAGTATAAATAGAGGAACTGGGGAGGAAGGACCCAAGGAACAGTAGCAATAACGTATAGATCTGGTGTCGTTACTGAGGAGGGAGGAAGAAGTTGGACAAGGGCAAAATTGATTGACGTAGAGAGCAAGTTAGGGCGTTGAGTGGTAAGAGGGAAGGAGGAAGTATGGAGGAAGGGAGAAGAAGGAGAGGTGTGTAGATGTGAAGGAGGAGTTTTGAGTGAGACAGACAGACAGACAGAGACAGACAGAAACAGAAAAGAAAAACAAAAATCATCGTCTCTCTCTTTTTAGGAACTCTTTTGACTCAAGTTCTTTCTAAAAAACAAACACACACACACACACACACACACACACACACAAAACTTCACCTCCACATCAAATAATCAAGACAAAAAAGCAGATAAAAACAGATAAACTAATGCCAAAAGGAACACGGAAAAACAGGCAGAGAATAAAGCGACGAAAGTGACAGAGGATTTAAGAGAAATGTGTATATCTTTTTTGTAATGCAAGAAAGAAGGAACCAAAGGACAGGAGCCAGCAAACCGTTCCTTCCAAGAAAAAAATAGCAAAAACAATACAAAAGAGAGGCGAATTGAAGCTGGAGATCATCTATTGTATTGCTTTTTATTTTCTCATTTAAATCCATGTTGACAATTTGGAATATATTTTGTTACGTGAAAAGTGGGATATATCATACTGTTGTTTGTGCATATATACTGTATGTAAATCAATGCATTTATAGTAGTACAGGTAGCTGTGGTGAGGTAGTAGTAGTAGTAGTAGTAGTAGTAGTAGCAGCAGTAGCAGTAGCAACAATAATAATAACAACAACAACAACAATAATAAAAATGATAATAATAATAATAATAATAACAATAATAATAATAATAATAATAATAATAACAATAATAAAAATAATAATAATAATAATAATAATAATAATACAATACAATACAAGTAATAACAATAATAATAATAATAGTAATAATAATAATAATAATAATAATAATAATAATCCACATATACTGATGCCACATATTTGAGTTAGTATAATTATTATCATATTATACCCAAAAAAATCCTCTACTTACAGAAATTACTTATATCATGAAAGGAAACGCTGATGACGAAGATTAAAGGCAGTTTCGAGTAAAGAGGCTTGAGTGTGGAAGAGAGAGAGAGAGAGAGAGAGAGAGAGAGAGAGAGAGAGAGAGAGAGAGAGAGAGAAAGAAAGAAAGAAAGAAAATCTAGGTATTGTAAGGAGGTTAATTTTCTAGTAACAAGCAAGAGAAAAACTTAATTCCCACCATTCGTCGATTTCAACATTTTTAACGTCTAGGAAGACCTAAGTTAAGTTAGATTTAGTTAGGCAAGTTCGTTAGAGTTAGGTTAGGTGACGATAATCTTAAGTTAGGTTCGTTTGGTCTTAAGTTAGCCTGTTAGAATTAGATTAAGTTAGTTGTTGAGTTACGTTAAGGTAAGCTATTATATTAAAATTAATCTGCTAGTTTCAGGTGTATGTTTGCCTGTGTGTGCATCTGTGTGTATCTGCGCCTTGTATGCCTGTGTGTGCATCTGTGTGTATCTGGTCTATGTTTGACTGTGTGTGTATTTGTTATATGAGGCCTATGTACGCCTGTGTGTGCATCTGTGTGTATCTGCGCCAATGTTTGCCTGTGTGTGCATTTGTGTATATCTGGCCTATGTGTGCGTCTGTGCGTGTACTCCCAGAAGTTAAACCCAGTGAACTGAACCATCCTAGCGTAGAAACTGGATCTCACTGCCTCTCTCTCTCTCTGTAAGCCGATTGCAAAGAGAGGGTAGAGCAACAGGTATTCTTTCTCACCTGGCCATGCATCTACGCTCCGACAAATCGTGTTTACCGCTGTGTATTTTCGGATTGGCTCGATTCTTGGGGGTCGTGCTTGAATGGGGATTTCGCAACGCCTCCTCCTGTGTGATTTATTCTGTATGTATGAGACGTGGTTGTTGTGTTACTGGGATTACTTAGATATAGTCAGTGTTGAGTGGAAGTTTTGATTTCGCCCGTGTCTGTCTGTTTGTATACGGTACGCATTTTAACATTTCTCTCTCTCTCTCTCTCTCTCTCTCTGATTCCCCGTCTCCTTCTCCCCTCTTGGCCACCCACTCTCCTCTCTCTCCCTTTTTCACCCCCTTCCCTCCCTCTTTCTCCCTCCTTCCTTCTCTCCATCACCCCTGCCAAGCCTCCCCTCCCGCCTTTGTATTATTCACAGCTCACAAGGGAATTATTAACCAACCATGTCAATAGGCCAAGGTCAATCAGCGACAGGTGTGGCGATACAGGTAAGATAATGAAAGGTGTGCTGATTGCTGGGTGCAGGTGTCCCGGTGTTTGGGTCTTCTGTAACTTCGGGGAGAGAGAGAGAGAGAAGTGTTCGATGTAAACGATATCTCCTTGCAAACACCGAATACGTGAGAGAGAGAGAGAGAGAGAGAGAGAGAGAGAGAGAGAGAGAGAGAGAGAGAGAGAGAGAGAGAAATTAAAGCTACAGAATTTTCGAATGGAGACGCACTAAATAATTATGAAGTTATAATTACCTTCATTAACCTCTAAACTACTAAGGTAATTTTCTAAGGTGGTTAACTTTGTCTGGAAGTAGTAAAGATAAATTAAAAATGATGACCTACAGCTGGAGAGATTATTTTTTGTGCTGGTTGGTGTAATTTGCTTCTTCTGTAGTCATTGCCAGACTAGTAATGCTAAGGATAGTGATGATAAAGAAAGCCACAATACTATCAGACCTACTTCGACTGTTGCTACTACTACCATTACTGCTGCTGCTGCTACTACTACTGCCACTAATGATAATAATAATAATAATAATAATAACAATAATAACTAGAACACCCTAAAATTATCCATGGACAATTTTAATAAAAAGAAAATTACCACAGCCTTTGCCTACTAGAAGCCGAGCTATAAATGGACCTTGAGGTTAAGGTCACTGATTTTGTGCGTCACCTCAGGTCATCACAGTCTATAAGTCCACTAAGTTTGGTGGCTCTGGCTTTAAACCCTCATGAAAAATGTAGTGACATCCGGAATATACGGAAAAGTCACAATTTTTGACCCCAGGCGATCTCAGAGAATAAACAAGCGATTGGAACCATACTCCTTTCCGCAATGCTGCCGCCTTAAGGCTGTGTTGTGGTAATATTTCAGCTGGCTAGCTCATGCGGTTTCTGAGATATCGTCCTAGAACTTTTTTTTTCTACATTCTGAATAATATCCGGTGATCTGGTTGATGGACTGCCATCATATTTGGTCAGAAACCTCCACCTGGACGATTAACCCGACAAAGTTTGAAGATTCCAGGCCAAAGAGCCTCTGAGTAATGGCCATTTACTTTTTACGCGGAAAAGATAATAAGAATATTGACCAAAACAAGAAAACTACCGACAGGGGTGTAGAAAATTTTAATAATAATAATAATAATAATAATAACAATAATAAACAGACAAAACGGTTCGGTATCCTGACTCTTTCTGTCTTCCAACATTCCATAATATTATCCTCTCTCAGTGATTTATAAAAACTCACATGACAAAGGGCTTTTTTTTTTTTTTTTACATTCGTATTTCGTGAAAGGTATTGTTTTCCGATCCACATTCCACAGAAACTATATTATTTTCGTACATGTCAAAGCTGTCAATCACACACACACACACACACACACACACACACACTCTCTCTCTCTCTCTCTCTCTCTCTCTCTCAAAACCATTCATGCATCCCTCTTTCGACACCTCGCCCTCACTTCGTCACTCCAATTCTGGCTCTATACAAACGTCCCTCAAGCCTCTCCCTATCCCCTGAGAGGAGGATGGTGGACCGCTGGAGCGAAGTAACTGTCGGTCCACTGATTTTACCTCCCAGTCATATCGGTGCCACCACGTGAAGGCGTCCCTCTCCCGTAACTCATTTCCAGTAAGCGGCTTATTACCAGAAGACACAGGCTTTACACTGATTGATTTTGGTCTGCGTTCTCTTCAGTTAAGGAAGCTCCTTAACACCTCTTCCTTATCGATTTAGTTTTGGACTCGGTTAATATCAATTCATGTTATGCTGAGTGTGGTGGTATTTGATTTATAAGACACAGAGGAGGATAGTAGGGAGTAATAAGAAAATAATTCGCCTAGGAAAAGGTGTTAGACGACTGGAAGAGGATCCGGGTGACCCTCTCTGATGCAAAACTTTATAAATAATTGACACCCAATTTGACACCGAAATTGACACAGGACGAGGCGGGAATAATGTCGCTGTTGTTAGCTTTGCACTGCTTGCCCTTTAGCACCCTTAGATAGATAGAGAGATAGAGAGATGCACAGAGAGGTAGATACAGAGTTAGGGATAGACTGATGGATAAATGAATAGGCAGACAAATAGATAGGTAGATAGGCAGACAAATAGACACATAGATAGGCAGACAAATAGATAGACAGACAGGCAGGCAGATAGATAAATACATAGAGAGGCAGATACAGAGTTTGAGACAGGCAGACAGATAAATAAATAGACAAATTGACAGATCGATAGAGAGAGAGACAGACAGACAGACAGAGAAAGAAACAGAGCGGGGAAAAAGAGACAATATTTAACACTGATACATCACAAAAGCCACGTCAGAGAGTCAAGCTTTCTACAGTAATATTATTTTTGTTTACAGCACTGCGTAAATCCTGCTTCCGTCGGTCTTGTAATTGCAGGATGGTAGATGTGTCCAGCAGAGAGGGAATGACCTAGGACGGACGAGGGAACGGGAAAGACAATATTACTCAAGTGAGAGACACAGAAACAGCCGTAAGATTGAATTTTTTTCTGCGCTAAAATTCTCTGGGCGTTTCTTTGGTTGATTTTTAATGCGATTTAATGTTTTAACTGGAACAGGTCAGTTCTGGAACTGTCCTCAACTGTATGTATTTCCCTCTGCCTATGACCTCCAGCCTTTTAAACGCGAAATGAAACGATCTTGAATTTGGCTCTCTTTTATTTTTTTCTTGGAGGAAACAGTTATGCCGAGCTTCTATCCTTTGGTTCCTTCTTCCTTAAAAAAAAAAAAACTTAGTGGTTATATATTGCTGGGAGGGGGTGCCCATGGGGTGGGGGGGAGGGGGATGCAAGGGGAGGGGGAGAAAGGGGGGAGACAAGGGAAGGGAGGGGAAGGCAAGGAGATGGGGAGAAACGGGAAGCAAAGGGGAGGAGGGGGATGCAAAGGGAGAGGAAAGGAGGGGGAGGCAAGGGAAGGGAGGGGAGGCAAGGGGAGGGGGAGGAGGGGGATGTAAGGGGAAGGGGAGGACAGGGAGGCAATGGGAGGGGAATGAAGGGAAAGCAAGGGGATGGGGAGGAGAGGGAGGGAAGAGGGAGGGTGGGCAAAGGGAGGGGAAGGATGGGGAGGGAAGGCCAGGCATGTAAAGCACGTGAAAGATGCGTCGGGTGGAGGGCTGAGAATACCTATGTGATGTACCGTACCGGCCTAACGTGCCTTCATTGCATGCTACCTCGCTCTCCTCAACAATGCAACATATTTCCCATCGTCAAGAAAGGCAGGAGCAACACAACTGCTGTTAAATTATATGGCGGTTCGTATGCAAGGACGCAGTAATACCATTTCTTAATCTCTCTCTCTCTCTCTCTCTCTCTCTCTCTCTCTCTCTCTCTCTCTCTCTCAATTATTCACCCACCCTCATCCAATAAACTGCCCTGCCTTCATTAATCTCGTCATTCCCTCGCCTCTGCAGCCATTCTCTTGTCTTTCACTTCAGGAATCACTTTTCTGTCCTCTCCCCCTTCAGGGTTTCACCACGAAGCATGTTTAACCTCGTCCCCTCATCGTGTGTTTCTGTTTGTCTGTCTGTATGTCTCTGTTTGCCCCTCTCTCTCTCTCACTCAGTCTCTCTCTGTCTTTCTGTATGTGTGTGTGTGTGTGTGTGTGTGTGTGTGTGTGTGTGTGTGTGTGTGTCTGTGTCTGTGTCTGTGTCTGTGTCTGTGTGTGTGTGAGCATCTGTCTGTCTGTCTGTCTCTGTCTGTCTGTCTGTCTCTCTCTCTCTCTCTGTCTCTCTCTCTCTCTCTCTCTCTATCTATCTATCTATCTATCTATCTATCTATCTATCTATCTCTATCTATCTATCTCTATCTATCTATCTCTATCTATCTATCTCTATCTATCTATCTATCTATGTCTTTCTCCCTTACAACCGAGCACTCAAAGAGAGAGATGGCAATTATAGATCAAGTTAAAGTAAAAAGACTATAGTGGATCTTTAAACCATTGCAAAATAAACATCAGGACATAAATAAAAACGACAGAACTAACATTTACATTTCTCATCTTCCTTTTTACCTTCTTGCCTCGTCGTCTTCGCAAAATCTTATCCTCACCTCCATCCTCCACTCTGACACTCCATTCTGACTTGCATAATTCCGCTACCTTGCTTACTGGCGGACAATATTCTGTGGTTGATATGATTTTTTTCTTTCGTAGGACAGGTGTGAATTACCGGAAGTCAGGTGTAATTACCGGAGGCCAGGTGTAACTTACCGGAAGCCAGGTGCAACTTACTGGAAACCAGGTGTGAGTTACTTATGTATAAATTTATGTTCTTAAGCAACGTTCGAAAAACTGGAGATCACAGGCAGTAGGAAAGACAGACAGAGGGAGACAGTTCCAGAGCTGACCTGGTGTTGACGTGGTGGTTCAAAAGTTACGCTACACTGGAAAGGAGAGATCACAGGCTTGGAGATGGGTTTTGTGTATCCCTCCCTACCCTACCTTACCCTACCCTACCCTACCCTACCCCACCTTATACTACTCTACCTTACCTTACTCTACCCTTCCCTACCCTACCCTACCCCACACTACCCTACCTTACCCTATTCTACCCCTCCTTACCCAACCCTACCCTTCCCAACCCTACCCTTCCATGTCCTACCCTACCCTTCCCTACCCTACCTTAACATGCCCTACCCTACCCTACCCTACCCTACAATACCCTTCCCTACCCTACCCTACCCTACCCTACCCTAACCTACCCTAACCTACCCTTCCCTACCCTACCTTAATGTGCCCTACCCTACCCTACCCTACAATACCCTTCCCTACGCTACCCTACCCTACCCTACCCTACCCTAACCTACCCTTCCCTACCCTAACCTACCCTAATCTACCCTACCCTACCCTACCCTACCCTTGCCTACCCTACCCTACCCTACCCTACCCAACCCTACCCTACCTTACCCTTCCCTATCCTTCATTACCCTGCCCTTCCCAACCCTGATCTACCCTTCCCTACCCTACCCTACCCTACCATACCATACCCTATCCTACCATATCATACTCTACCCTACCCTTCCCTACCCCACCTTACCCTATCCTACCCTACCCTACTCTACCTTACACTATTCTACCCAACCCTACCCTACCCTACCCTAGCCTACCTTACCCTACTTTACCCCTTCTTACCCTATCCTACCCTACAATACCCTACCCTACCCAACGCTACAATACCCTTCCATACCCTACCTTACCCTACCCTACCATACCATACCCTACTCTACCCTACACTACCCTACCCTACCTTACCCTACTTTACCCCTCCTTACCCTACCCTACCCTATCCTACCTTACCATACCCTACCCTACCCTACCCTGGGGCATGTACGCTGCGGCATGTACGCATTATACACCCGCACGCGGAGCAGGCACACACTACTGCTCGCACATATTCATTCACGCAAACACTGATACAAGCACTGATCAGCGCATGCACGCACACTAATACACCAGGCACTAATAGGCACTGATGCACACAGGCACTGATACACACAGGCACTGATACACACAGGTACTGATACACACAGGCACTGATACACACAGGCACTGATACACACAGGTACTGATACACACAGGCACTGATACACACAGGCACTGATATACACAGGCACTGATACACACAGGCACTGATGCACACAGGCACTGATACACACAGGCACTGATACACACAGGTACTGATACACACAGGCACTGATACACACAGGCACTGATACACACAGGCACTGATACACACAGGCACTGATACACACAGGCACTGATACACACAGGCACTGATACACACAGGTACTGATACACACAGGCACTGATACACACAGGTACTGATACACACAGGCACTGATACACACAGGTACTGATACACGCAGGCACTGATACACACAGGTACTGATACACGCAGGCACTGATACACACAGGTACTAATACACACAGGCACTGATACACACAGGCACTGATACACACAGGCACTGATACACACAGGCACTGATACACACAGGTACTGATACACGCAGGCACTGATACACACAGGTACTGATACACACAGGCACTGATACACACAGGTACTGATACACGCAGGCACTGATACACACAGGTACTGATACACACAGGCATTGATACACACAGGTACTGATACACACAGGCACTGATACACACAGGCACTGATACACACAGGCAATGATACACACAGGCAATGATACACACAGGCACTGATACACACAGGCACTGGTATACATAGGCACTTATACATCCAGGCACTGATACACACAGGCACTGATACACGCACACTCAAATACGAGCACATATATACACGCGCTGAATGATGCACACACACACACACACACACACACACACACACACACACACACACACACACACACACACACACACACACACACACACACGCACACACACAGATGAACGAACTTAGTGATGCTCGAGAATATTAATGCAAGCACGCATCTACGTATGTGGACATGTAAGTCTCTCTCTCTCTCTCTCTCTCTCTCTCTCTCTCTCTCTCTCTCTCTCTCTCTCTCTCTCTCTCTCTCTCTCTCTCTCTGACGCACACACACACACACACACACAAACACACACACACATACCTGCACATAGCTACACTTCCACACAGCCATACCTCCACAAAGTCTCCAAAGTCTCATGCAGTAAAATATGACACAGAAGACTGGTTGATTTGATTATTAACCCAGCGAAACATTGATCACATTTTCATTTCATTCTTACTATCTCAAGACGATTTTATTTAACATACTAAAGATCTGTAGTAGTGAAGGTAAACTAAGATATTATTCCTTTCCCAGGGGTGACGAGCGGCCAGTAACAGGAACAGCTAACAGAGAGCTATGTGGCATCTCTTTACTGCAGTGTGTCACCATATCCCGCCCCACACCACCACACATCCCCGCCAGTCCCTCTCTACTCACCAGTCTTCGAAACGACCTAACATCATCTTTCCAAAGCCACGAAGTGCAGATGTTGATACAAATAAACGTGAAATACAATTATGTCTGAGTTTCTCTCCTAACCTGAGCATGTCATCAAATAAATAACTGGTATCTTGTGTAATTAAACTTTTTTAATATTAACAGGCTTAAATATTAGCCCTAAAGAACAAGTATAATTAAGTATGCATCCTGTGAAAATGCTCTGAGTACAT
>NC_137059.1:3942500-3950000 GCF_032717465.1 Coenobita brevimanus
AAGCGACTTATTTTGCTTATTACATTTTACTGTCTTCGATGTTACGTAAATCATTCTAATATCGCCGTGCTCTGCATAAATAAGGTACAAAAGGATACTAATCAGCCGGATCCCCCAAAAAAATCGCTGAGGAAAAGGTGTTAAGGACCTTCCTTAACCGACAAGAATACGTGTCCTGGTGTTAAGGGGTCCCTAACACCTATTCCTTAGCGATTTATCTCTGGATGTGGCTGGCTAATACCCTTTTCTGTGTTTATTTATGCACAGTAGGGCGATGTTTGAAAAATTTATATAACACAGAATAGGACGGTCGGGTGTAAAAAGCAAAATAAATCGCTTAGAAAAAGGTGTTAGGGAGCTTCCTTTACCGATGAAAAAATGGGCGTAGGAGATGTTGTACACTTGGGCAAATTACTTCCGTCGAGCGTCTTAAGAAAAGGAGGAAGAAAGGAAGAGGCGGAGAAGAAGGTGGAGATAGATAGATATATATATATAGAGAGAGAGAGAGAGAGAGAGAGAGAGAGAGAGAGGCATATAGACAGATAGATACATATATACATAAATAACCAGATATAAGATAGACACAGATAGAGAGATGCATAAACAGTTAGATAGGTCGATTGACTGAGAGAGAGAGAGAGAGAGAGAGAGAGAGAGAGAGAGAGAGAGAGAGAGAGAGAGAGAGAGAGAGAGAGAGAGAGAGAGAGAGAGAGAGAGAGAGAGAGAGAGAGAGAGAGAGAGAGAGAGAGAGAGAGAGAAGTACAGTACATATGTGTTGTGGGAGAGGGAGAGGGAGGTCAATGGGGAGGAAGAAAATTGCCAAGGACAGGCGGGCAGTGGGGAGGAAAACCGTGAGGAGAGGATGTGGAAAGAAGAGGAGAAGGGGAGGAAAATGAGAGAAAAAAGAGCGAAGAAAAAGAGTAGAGGAGAGAGGAGAGCAGGGGAGTGGACAGGAGACGAGAGGAGAGAAGAGGAGAAGAGAGGGAAGGAAAGGAGAGGAACGGGAGTAAAGAGAAGAGAATGGGAGAGGAGAGAAGGTGAGGGAAGAGGTAAGGGAGAAGAGTAAGAGGGAAATAAGGCTTGAAGAGGAGAGAAGAGGAGCTGTAGAGAGTAAGAGGAAAGAGTAAACAACAGCAAGGAAGAAATGAGATCCGTAAGGAGAAGAGAGAGAGAGAGAGAGCGAGAGAGAGAGAGGTTATGTCTTACTTTTTTCCTCTTTGCTAGACTCTCTTCACTTTAACTTGGCCTAAAATTGACACCTCTCCATCTCGTATGCTGAGCTGTAGGTCAATATTAACACAGAAACATAGAGCTAGTCACGAAGAAGTGCTGTGGAAGGAATGTAGAGGTGTTATTGATATCTTTGCACTCTCTCTCTCTCTCTCTCTCTCTCTCTCTCTCTCTCTCTCTCTCTCTCTCTCTCTCTCTCTCTCTCTCACATCCGTATTCACCACTTCATCATTTCAGCACTGCTTTTTACCCTCCCCTCCCCTCGCCAAAGATGGATGCCTCTCCCCTCCCCTTCCCATCTCCCCACCTCTAAATTTATGACTCTTTCTCCTCTTTTTATGGGTCATATTCGAAACGGCTTTGTAGCTCCCATAACACCTCTTCCTTAGCGATTTAGGCTGCTCATTACACCTCAGCATCACCTTAGTATCTCTCCCCCGAAAAAAAAAATCATCCACACACACACACACACACACACATTCTCCTCTCTCTCTCTCTCTCTCTCTCTCTCTCTCTCTCTCTCTCTCTCTCTCTCTCTCTCTCTCAGCAAGGCAAGACCAACGCTTACGACCTCCAAGCGTTACACCACAAACATTACCCACACACCATACCTTGGCTAGACTTTGTGGTTATGAGGCTACGGTGATCTTGTGGACTACGGTGAGGCAAGGCACAGTACTTTACTCCTTTTACCGCCTCCTTGCCTGGCTTAACCTCCCTTTGCATTATAGCCTCCCTTGTTTTTTCCCCGCTCCCTGTTTTGGCGTGTGTTGGAAGGAATGGATATTTTGTTGACGTACTTACAATAGTCTGGCTTCTGGTTGTGTGTGTGTGTGTGTGTGTGTGTGTGTGTGTGTGTGTGTGTGTGTGTGTGTGTGTGTGTGTGTGTGTGTGTGTGTGTGTGTGTGTGTGTGTGTGTGTGGGTGTTCTTTTTTTCTGTGCATTTATGATTTTTAACACTTTTATTTTCCCCAAGCAGCCTCCTCTCATCTTAGGTCCGGTTTTAGTTTCTTTACATAGTCATCTTATTATGGTTTTGCTTCCCACCTAAGCTTTCTTGAATTCTCTCTCTCTCTCTCTCTCTCTCTCTCTCTCTCTCTCTCTCTCTCTCTCTCTCTCTCTCTCTCTCTCTCGTCAGCACTTATAAATCCATCAATATTTTTTCCCCCCAGTCACTCCATCCTACATTGTCCTTCACTAAGACAGTCTTAAAGGAAACTCAATCAGTCCACCTTGATAGACTCGTGTGTCCTCCCTCCCTTGCTTTTAAACCATCACTTTTAAAATTGCCGTGAATTGAATTAAGGCAAAAGCTGAGAGAATATTGCTAAAGGAGAGAGTAATTGCGTTTTCACAGTCGCACAGTAATCAAAATCCTACCGTGCTGGACTAGAGAATTGCTTGAAGTCTCCCAAAACAGTTCCTTCTTTATTAAATTGTAGTGGTCTTTTAACCCCGTCTCTCCGGTGGATTTTCGTGATAAAATCGTATATACACAAACGCTCTTACGATCCATTCCCTGCCGTAACTCTGGCTTTTATTTCCAGGAGGGACGAGGGGGTTGTCGAATTGTCCTCCATCTCATAAGATTCATAAATTAAGTGACCAAATTACAGCAAAATATACCTTTTTTTTTTTTTTTTTTGCAGGATTATCAGGGAAAGGAGGGTAAAATCTTCCCTCGTCTAGTTCTTCCCGTAAAACCCAATCTACGTTACTTCAGGCATTCAATCGTGGCTGTTTGAGTATCCCATCCCAAAATTGCGTTATTCTGGTTTGAGTATTAAATGAAACAGGTAGCTTCGTGGCACCTTTTCCATAGCGATTTATTTATTTATTTAATGATTTATCTTTATTATTATTATTACTATTATTATTATTATTATTATTTTTAGCATTATTACTATATTATTACTATTACCACCACTACTACTATTACTACTACTACTACTACTACTACTGCTACTACTACACTGCTATTACTACTACAACCACTGTCACCACAACCACCACCACCACCATCATCATCATCATCATCATCACCATCAGACATCACAGCATTAGGCAGCCCCATAAAAATCTCCATTTCTATATACGATATCATGGTGGTCGTGGTTTAGATTACAGGAAACGATCTCACCAAAGTATTATATAATTTTCCTTCTTTTTTTTTTATATAATGGACTCGGCTGGAAGTAACGCTGGTGTGGGTAATTTTTGTCCCTCGTATAAATGCATTCCGTGGCTTCATTAACAGGTAAATCGAGCTCTGAATACCGTGCTGAGAGGGAAGCCTTCATGTACTAGCACCGATATGACTGGGAGGCGGATCTGCCCGGTTATACAAGCGTCCCTCTACTACCTCCTTATCCCCAGAAAGGAGGATGGTTGACTGCTAGATTAGGGTAAATTAATCTTGGAATCTGGTACTGGAGACGGACGCCTTCATGTGGTGGCACTGATATAGCCAGGCCGTGGATCTACCGAGGTGTATAAACGTCCCTCAGCTCTCTTCCTATCCCCCGAAAGGAGGATGGTGGACTGCAGGAGAAGGGCAACTTAAGCCTGCAGTCCACCGAGTTTACTTGTCGGATGGACCTGGGGAACCAACAACAACAACAACAACAACAACAACTACTACTACTACTACAACTACTACTACTATTACTACTACTACTACTACTACTACTACTACTACAGGGCACCCTTTCAGGCCGATGACGTATATGCGTAGCTTATATCCAAAAGATTTCATTCAGCTTCAGAAAAAAAAGTCTCCTAGGGAAGGGCTTATAGATCCGATTTGAGCCGAATTTGGTGGAATGGTTAAGGGTCAGCCAACAATGAAGTGAGTTGAGTTTGAGAGTGATATGTCAGAGGTCAAGGTCAGAGGGAGAGGTCAAGTATTAGGCACTTATACTAGTTGCTGGGGTCGGGTGTTGGACTCTCTGAATGCACCTTGTTATTTATTTATATATTTATTTGTTTATTTATTTTCACAGCTAGGGAGACTGACAGACACACAGACTGGCAGATAGACAGACAGATAGATAGATAGACAGATACAAATGGATGGACTGGTATGTTGATAGATAGAAATATAGATAACTGGATGAATGGATGAATAGAAACGAATTTGTAGATAGACAGATAGGCTATACAGGAAGATAGATAGATAGACAGGAAGATAGGTAGATAGACAGGAAGGTAGATAGATAGATAGATAGACAGATAGATAGATAGACAGACAGATACAGACAAACAGACAGCGACAAAGTAATATATAAAAATTTACTAACACGAGTATCTACATAAAACAAAAGCATTCTCGCTTTGCCATAGGTACAGAAACGATATATTTGTATAAACCTCAAGAAATAAGTAAAAATAAAACAAATCAAACAGAACACACACACCACAACAGCCATCAGCAGAGAGAGAGAGAGAGAGAGAGAGAGCAGTGATAAACAAGATACCGGACTGAGAACATGTGGGTGGAATTTCAAGACATCACACTTCCACATATATTATTCCTGGATAAAGTTTAGGAGAGGCGAATTGACAGACACCCAGGATCTATCTGTCTACCTATCTATTTATTTATCCATATATCTGTCATCTGTCTATCTATCTATATATCTGTCTATCTATCTATCTATTTATTGCCAGACTCCTTAATCCCGAATGGGGTGGCCACAAACAAATCGCTTCCATGTCGTCCTCTCCTCTCCCATTTGGTTGCCCCACCCCCAGCTCACTCCCTCCTCTCTCATATATCTCTCCACTCCATTCCTCCATCTCATCCTTGGTCTCCCTCTCCTCTCTTATATATCTCTCCACTCCATCCCTCCATTTCATCGTTAGCCTCCCTCTCCTCTCTTAATTCTTTCTCCATTCCATCCCTCTGTCTCATCCTTGCAGTCCCTTTCTTACTCTCTCATAATTATATCTTTCCTTTCCATCCCTCCATCTCATCCTTGGTCTCCCCTTCCCCCTCTCCCCCTCCACGTCACTTACACACACTCTCCTAGTCAGTCTCACACTCTCCATCATCTCCACAAGGCCACTCGGCATGTCTGTGAGAAGCTGTCTAATGGTCATTCTTCTTTCTGGAACTCTTGTCCTCTCAGTCACTGGTATTACACACTGTCTGAGTAGTGTGTGTGTGTGTGTGTGTGTGTGTGTGTGTGTGTGTGTGTGTGTGTGTGTGTGAGTGTGTGTGTGTGTGTAAATTTTACCGCTATCAGATGAGGCTATTCAGCTTTGGGAAGTCCTAAGCAGAGAGTAAGTTAATGAAGGATACATCTAACCCTGTCTGTCAGTAGGCTATCTTGTTCATGACTGTCTTCTGTCTAACGTTCCATTATTCCATTCTCTTCTCTGTGTCTTCCACTTTTTTTTTTTCTTTTTTTTTTCTTGCTCCAGTCTTGTCTATTTTTCAGTCACATCTGATATATTCCGTCTATCGATAGCTGGCTCAAGGTCGCTCTCTCTCTCTCTCTCCCTAACATTCCATTATTTCGTTCTGTTCTCTCCCCCTTCCTTCTTTTTAACTTTAACTTTTTTTCTGTGTGTTTTTTCTTGTTTCATGTGTTTTTTTTTTTTTCAGTCTGCCTACCTTTCTTCCTCCCCTCTCACTTCTATCAACTTTCCATTTTTGTCTTTCAGGTGTCCTTTCATCTTTCCTCCGTGTCCCTTCCCCTCCCCTCTCCTCCAATATTCCATTCTTTCTCTCTCCATGCCTTCATTTAATTCTCCCTTTTGTGTTCTCAGTTTATTTCTCTGTTTATTCTACCTTGCGATTACTTCCTTTTCGTAAACACCAGTACTCTTTTTTCTCTTTTCATGCTCTTTTTCGAAGTTGTTTTTTCTCTCTTTGTATCAAATCTGTTTTCCTGATTAACCTTATGTTGCTTTGTTTATTTATTTATTTATTTATATATATATTTATTTATTTAGTGAAGCAGTTGTTTGGTGTTCTGTGGTATGGTACGGTGATGGTAACGTGGCAGTGTGGAGTGGGGTGGTGAGTGGTGTGGTGTGGTATGGTAACAGTGACGCCTTGGTGTTGTGTGGTGCGGTGTGGTGTGGTGTGGCGTGGTGTGGTGTGGTTTGGTGTGGTGTGGTGTGATGCGGTGGTGTGGTGCAGTGGTGTGGTGTGATGCCAAGTGCCACGCCTACACCCTGTTACCCTTGTAAAACACTGCCAATCCTCTCATACCCTCCCTCTGTTCCACTCCTACTCTCTCTCTCTCTCTCTCTCTCTCTCTCTCTCTCTCTCTCTCTCTGGAGGTGATTTACGGCCACACCCTCTCTAGTCTTACACCCCATTCTTCTTCTCCCCCTCAACACCCACTACGCTTCGCCTCCTTATTCCTTTCTTTTTCTTTTTCTTACGTTCCTCTTATGTGCATCTTAGTCTTCAGTTTTTCTCTTTAATTTTCGCTTCTCATTTTCCTTCATATATTTTTCAGTAATTCTTCTTCTCCCTCTTCAGCTCAAAATTCGTCTTCTTTTCTTCCATTTTCTTTTCTTCATCTTGAGTGCCTTGTTTATCAGTCTTTCTCTTTTTCTATGTTTCTTCTTCCTTTTCTTTCTCTTCTTCCTTCGTTGATCTTCCAGTCATTCCTCTCTCTCATTCTCTCTCTCTCTCTCTCTCTCTCTCTCTCTCTCTCTCTCTCTCTCTCTCTCTCTCTATCTATCTATCTATCTATCTATCTATCTATCTATCTCTCATTTTCTTTTGCTTTACCCTCATTTCTTTGTGTGTGTGTGTGTGTGTGTGTGTGTGTGTGTGTGTGTGTGTGTGTGTGTGTGTGTGTGTGTGTGTGTGTGTGTGTGTGTGTGTGTGTTTTATATATCATGCTATCACTGTCCTCGGAAAAAAGAATGAGTGATGTTCTTCCTCCATCTTTTCTCTCTCCCATCATTCTCCCTCCTCCCTTCCTTTCTCCATTGTCTCCTTCTTTCTCTTCCTCCCTCCTTCACTCCTTCTCCCTTCTCCTCTACTCCTCCCTCCCTCCTTGGTTCCTCCTCCTCCTCCCTTCTCCTTCTCTCCTCCCTCCCCTCACTCCCCCTCTCTCTATCTTTTGTTTGTGCAGTTCCGACAACACCCTCGTTTTAGACTGACTCTCTCTCTCTCTCTCTCTCTCTCTCTCTCTCTCTCTCTCTCTCTCTCTCTCTGTCAGCCTCCTCCATCTCAGACACAACTTCCTGAATCACCGTTTCTGCTCCTCTCTCTCTCTCTCTCTCTCTCTCTCTCTCTCTCTC
>NC_137059.1:3955000-3965000 GCF_032717465.1 Coenobita brevimanus
TAAAGAAAAAAGGCCCATACATATCGTAGTGGCATATATATTTTTCACGGCACTCGAAAACCAAAAGTGTTGCATGATACAAGATCCATTAAAATTGTGACTTTTATGCCGACGTTTATATTGAGTGGCGTGGGTTGTGTTAAGTGGCGTCCTGGACTAGAACATTTGTATGCTTATGAGTGTAGTTTTTATTTCAGCCCTGCTGTGTATGTGGAA
Source organism: Coenobita brevimanus (assembly GCF_032717465.1). Classification (NCBI taxonomy): domain Eukaryota; kingdom Metazoa; phylum Arthropoda; class Malacostraca; order Decapoda; family Coenobitidae; genus Coenobita; species Coenobita brevimanus. The sequence goes on from NC_137059.1 coordinate 3,955,217, forward strand.
TGAAATGGTGGTGTGTAGTGCAGTGTAGTGTAGTGTCGCGTACTGTGGTGTGGTGTAGTGTCGTGTACTGTAGTGTAGTGTAGTGTCCTGTACTGTGGTGTGGTGTAGTGTCGTGTACTGTAGTGTAGTGTAGTGTCCTGTACTGTGGTGTGGTGTAGTGTCGTGTACTGTAGTGTAGTGTAGTGTAGTGTACCATTGATTTTGTTGACTACGCTGTTATGATCCCGGTGTTTGTTGACATATATTTCGTGGCACTTCTTCTCTAACAGTGTAATATTCTTCGTTTAGGCAAAGAAAGAACCAAAGGCTAGAAGCTCTCAAAGTTGTCCCCTCTGAGGAAAAAAAAAAAAAGAAAGAAAGAAAGAAAGAAACTAAAAGCGAAGAAATGTAAACTCTGTTCATTTTAAGATGCCTGGACACTGCGTTTCATAGACTGGAGGTCATAAGCATAGGGAAATACAGAGAGAGCACCAGTTGCAAGGTTGACCTATTGGATACATAAATTACTGAGAATATTGGGTAACTCTTGTATCAATGCTGTACAGAAAAGGAGTGAGTTTGTTGCCAGACGTAGCGGAGGAGGGATATAAGCAGACAATTCAGAACAGTAGCCATCGAGAGAGAGAGAGAGAGAGAGAGAGAGAGATTATACAACACCGCAGAGCAAAAAGGCTTTCAGGACATGAACATTTGTATGCTTATGAATGCAATTTTTTCCCCATCCCTTCCGTGTATGTGGAATGGAATGGTGTTGTACTGTGACATTGGTTTTAGATTACTTGCTTGGATTTCATGTTGTGCATCCTGGAAAAAAAACACAAAGATTGACGAGAACTTAACCTCATCACTCCTAGAACGCATTTTGCCTTATTTCTCCCTCCAGACGATTTTCCTCAGCTTTCGGGTGGGTCTCTGGCGGTGAAGGGGTTAATGAAGGCTGCATCTAACCCCTCCAGCTCGAAAAATCCCTCCTAAATTGAATAAAATCGTCTGGAGGGAGCAAGACTAAAAGAAACACATCATGGGATTCAGAGTTAAGAAGCTTCAGGGCCTCTATTCTCGTCGGTTAAAGAAGCTACCTAACACCTTTTCCTAAGCGATTTAGTTTGTTTATTAAACCTCACTGGTCTCTTCTGTGTTACATAAATCCATCAAATATCGCCATACTCGGCATACGTAACAAAGAGATATGAATCGCCGATATCCAAAAATAAATCGCTATGGAAGAGGTATTAGGGAGCTTCCTTACCCGACGAGAATACCGACGTGTGTGTGTGTGTGTGTGTGTGTAAGATTATATTTATTGTTTATTTCATCTTACTGTCCTCTTTTGGCTTACGTAAATCCTTCCAGTATCTCCATACACTGCATACATAAAGTGCAAAAGGATAATTACCTGCCGTATCCAAAATAAATCGCTAAGGAAGAGGTTTCAGGGAGCTCTCTTACCCGACAAGAATACTGGTATGTGTGTAAGTCAAGGACACAAGTCAAGAGTGAGAGCAGTGGAAATGAGTTATTTAAGAGGAGCCTGCGGAGTGACATGGAGAGACAGGCTGACAAATGAGGATATAAAAGAGCGTTGTAGTGTGGATGTGGATGTGATAGGAAGCGTTATGAGGAACACACTGAGGTGGTTTGGCCATGTGGAGAGGATGGAGGGTGAAAGATTGACGAAGAGAGTGTATGTGAGTGAGGTGGAGGGGGGAAGAGGGAGGGGGAGGCCGAGGATGAGATGGAGGGATGGGGTGGAGAGGTATATGAGAGAGGGGGGTGTGAGTTGGGAGCAGGGAAGTGAAATGGCGGGGGACAGGGCGACTTGGAGGCGATTTGTTTGTGGCCACCCCAAACGGGATTGAGGCGTCTGGCAATAGATAGATAGATAGATAGTGTAAAAGTGTAAAACGATTTATTTTGTTTATTACACCTTACTGTCCTCTTCTGGGTTACATAAATCCTTCCACTATCCCCATACTCTGCATAAATAACGTACAGAAGGATATTAACCAGCCGTATCCAATCGCTAAAGAAGAGGTGTTAGGGTGTGTGTAAGATGGATCACTTTGGCCAGCTCACAGAGGCGCCTTTTACATGGTATGTTTACGCTCCGGCACTCCATCACTCTGAAGGCCAGGCCGCGCTGAAGAGGAGGCTGTGGGGAAGGAGAGGGGACGAGAAGGGAGAGGGAATGTAGAGGGGAAGAAGGAAAACGAGGGGATAGGGGACGAGAGAAGACAGAGAGGAGACAAGAGGGGAAGGTGAGGACGAGAGGGGAGGGGAAAGACGAGACGAGAGTGGGAAGAGAGAAGACAAGAGGGACAGGAGAGAGGAGGAGAGGGGAAGGGGAAGGTAGGAGTTTGGTATGAAAGTGGATCAAAGGGGGAGGAGATAAGACGATAGGGATAGCAGAGAGGACGAGAGAGGTTGGAGAGGGGAGGAGAGGGGTAAAAGAGGTTACGAGAGGGGGAGGAGAGGGGAGGAGAGGAGGACGGAGAGGGTGGAAGAGGAGAGGGGTGGAAGGAGGCGAGAGGGACAAGGATACGAGGAGGAGGAAATGGAGGAAAAGAAGAAAGGTTCAAGGAAAAGAGGAGGCACCACGACAAGAAGATAGGAAATAAATTAAGGTGAGACGAAGCAAGACAGTGGGAGGAAGAGGGAAGAGGGAGTTGAGGACTGGCACACGACAGCGTGGAGGGAGGAGAGAGAGAGGGGAGAAGAGGGAAGGAACTGAACAAGAAAATAGGAAGAACATGGTTGGAAGAAACAAGGCATGACGAAGGCAACAAGGTAAGGAGGAAGGAAACAAGGTAAGAAGAGTGACGAGTAACAGAGAGAGAAAAATGAGTGTCATACGTATCTCATTAACGTCTAGTGGAAGAAGTGGAATATTAACTAGTGGAATGAGTATGTATTAGTTTTATGTCAATTACTCATCTGGTCTGCGGCAGGAACCATTTATAATATGTATTGTGGTCTGTCATTTTGACGAGCCTGTCGTGGATGGGCTGTCCGTTGTATCTGTTATCCTTGTCAGGGATTTATATTTGGGGGGGGGGAGATGGAGAGGGACGCCTTCTCGTGGTGGCACTGGTATAACTGTGGGGATTCAGTGCCCGTTTATACAAACACCTTTATCACCCTCCCTGTCCCCCAGAGAACTACTACTATTACTACTACCACTGCTGCTGCTGCTGCTATTACTACTACTGTAATGCCTCCGCCAACCTTTGGTGGAAGAGGCAAGAAGTGATTGGTCTATACGTGCGCGCTTGCGTGCGTGGGTCCGTACGGCTACTGTATAATACCCTTGTGGGCGCGAATCTCCTGAACCCATCGGCGGATTTCCACTAAACTTTTGTCAGTGATGCAATATAAGGAGATGATGACATGATTAGGTCAGCTAGGTCAAGGGGCCAAAGGTCAAGGTCAAATAGGGTCGACTTAGTTTATCCTTGTGGGCGACATTTCCTGAACCCTTCGACTGATTTCGACCAAACTTTTGTCACTGATACAGTATGAATGGATGATAAAGTGATTAGGTTAACAAGATCATGGAGGATGTATTGCGAATCCGTGAGCAAGGCTTGGCGGAGGCATACCGAATAACAACAGCCCATGCCCGAGTTCTTGGCGTTTCAGTTTTATAGTGTTTAACTTGTACCCTCATTTGTTGTAGGTAAAGGAAGGACTGCTTAATTTAATCCACCTGTACTGTGCTAGGAATCGAACCCAGGGCTTTCAGATAACAGTTAGGTAACCTACCACTGTTATTAATAATCAAGATACAGCAGGAGGTAATAAAGCGGGATTTTTTTTCACTTCACACAACAGGGTCACACAATACTAAGTTGCGTGAAATCCGACGAGCCTTCACTGTAAGACAGGAATGAATCTCCTTGCTTATTAGTCATATTTAACTTCCTGATCATCTGCTCAGCTAAATGGGGGTTAGGAACGAATGTCAGATGAGAAGAAAGCAACTGGAGCAGATGAAAACAGCCACTACGGCATAGAAAAGAAAAGCGTAACCCAAATTGTGGGATGGTTGGCAACATTCTGACGTGCACATAAAACGTACCAGATACTGCGAGACTCGCAATTAGTGCCTATTATTTTTTACTTTATAAATGTTTCGAATTAACCATGTTTGGAGAGGTATCTACACTTAATTAATCTTTTACGCCTGTTACAAAATCATTGAGAAATCTTGCCAAATTTTAAAACTAAGATGTTTGTTTACATCGTGTGGCAGCACCCAAATTCATGATGGCGACCGGGCGGGAGTGATGATGCCATATTAAGGGGATATTATTTATTTTATTTATCTCGGAATCAGACGCGAGTTCTTTTGGTTTATTTTCGCTACCTCCAGACGATTTTATTTAACTTAGAGAATATTTCCCTGACTGACTGGGCAATGGGCTGTATTTTAAGGCCCATATTCTCGTCGGTTAAGAAAGCTCCCGAGCACCTTTTCCTAAGCGATTTATTATGCTCATTACACTTCACTGCCTTCTTCTGTGTTGAGTCTTTGTAATATCTCCATACTCTACATAAATATCGCACAAAACCATAGTAGCCAGCCGTATCCAAAGACAAATCGTTAAGGAAGAGATGTTAGTGTTAGAGAGCTTCCTTAACAGACGAGAATACCAGGTTAAGTGTCTGAAGAGGTTTATTCTGCACCAAACACCTCCGATTTTCCTTTAAATGTTGTTGATGAGGACGACGTCGATATTTGTGATTAAGTAGAATACAAGAAACTGTTAAGGTGTAATATGCAAAAGAAATCCATTCACTGGCTCGTAATAACACACAAGATTACACATTCAACGCATCACTAGCATAACACTCATAAACATTGCCATAACACACATAACACTGGCATAACACATAACACTGACATAACGCACATAACACTGGCATAACCCACATAACGCTGGCATAATAAAACACATAACACTGGCATAATATAACATATAACACTTGCATAATATAACACACATAACACTGGCATAATATAACACACAACACTAATGTAATATAACACAAAAAAATGGCATAATATAACACACATAACACTGGCATAATATAACACATAACACTGGCATAATATAACACATAACACTGGCATAATATAACACATAACACTGACATAATATAGTACTACTTCTATTACTACTTCCGTTACTACTACTGCTACTACTTCCACTACTACTGCTACTACTATCACCACTACTACTACTACTACAACCTTTTCAGTTACACCTCTTGATTTTTCAAACAGATCCACTGGTGATATTTAATAAGGAAGTATGCAACCCTCCAGATGTCGAAACAAAGAGATCTTTAATGTTCCAAGATTGTGTATGTTGTGATAGTGTGGTGCATGAGGTAAGACTACTGTGGGTGGATGTACTGGAGTGTGGGCATAGTGGAGTGTTTGTGAGTTGTATTTTGCTTTGGTACTGCAGCAGGGAAGGGTGGTGACCGCATCGCATTCTGGCTGATGGCACTCCTGTCTCTGTAGGTAGGAAAGTTTCTGTAGGTCGGATGTATGGTAGTGGTTTATGAAGGATGCTGTTTTGAATGCTTGTGGTTGCTGTGTTTATGTATGGGTGAAGTGTTGTGTTTGGAGGAGGGGAATGTGGCAAGGTGCACTCCTGTCTCTCTGGATAGGGTAGTTTCTGTGGGTAGGATGTGTGGTAGTGATTTATGTAGGATGATGTTTGATGAAAGGCTTGGATGGGTGTAGTCGCTGTTTACGTATGTGTGACGTGTCGTGTTGGAAGAGGAGGAGAAGGGATGTTGCTGGGAAAGTCGATGCAGTATTGGGCTATTTTTCAATTTTTTTATCTTTATTTTTCTTGGCGTGTGTGTGTGTGTGTGTGTGTGTGTGTGTGTGTGTGTGTGTGTGTGTGTGTGTGTGTGTGTGTGAAGGGAAATGATGCAGCAAAATTCCAAAGGAGGGAGCGATCATGAGCTTAACGATGAACTGTGTCTCTCAGTTTCATATGATTCTTTACAGGAAATATTTTTGTTTTTTGATGTATAGGTGATTCGTATTTGTAGTCTTAGTGCATCTTGGTATAATTCTTAAGGTTTTCATCCATTTCTTTGTTGGTAACGATGGAGAACCAACTTAATCTAAGGCTCATTAAATAGGTGCTTAATATATATCGACAATAATACGTTCCATAATTGTTAAATAAATAGACAGGTAGATAGGTAGATGGATGGATGCATGGACGGATGGATAGGATATATAAGTAGATATAGACAGATAAATGGACAAACAGACAGACAGAGAGGCAGAGATTTAGATATTCTTTTTTCAAACACCCCTGACCTCCCATAATACGCCACAAGAGGCCAGCAGAGACACACCTCGCCTCCCACAGCCTCGAGGTAAATGGAAGCCGTTGATGGAGAGCGAGGGAATTAATTAACGTCGAGATAATGGGTGAATTAACGAGGTCTGGGTTATGAGGGGGTGAGGCCTTAATGAAGCTGTCATATGGTGGGGGTCATAAGTCACAGATTGCACACTAACTCCTTGCAATCACTCTGCAACTTCCCCCCTCCCTCCCTCCTCTCAAAAATATTCACTGTTGCATCGTGTGTTTGAAGATTGCGTTGATGGTGAGGATAATGATGATGATATTCTTCTTCTTCTTCTTCTCTCTCTCTCTCTCTCTCTCTCTCTCTCTCTCTCTCTCTCTCTCTCTCTCTCTCTCTCTCTCTCTCTCTCTCTCTCTCTCTCTCTCTCACACATTTCTGATATTCTTCCTACACTCCCACTGCCACAGTCACGCCCACACCAGCCGACTTTGCCGTCCCCGCAACACACAAGATACGATCACATGAGTTTCTAGTGCAGCGCTATTTACGAACTGCTTTCTATATTATTAATAGCCCATCCTGCTCAGTTTACGCGTCCTCAGTGGAAATATCCGGTTTTACTATGGGAATATATTTGCCTCACCACATCCAGATCAACTGTTATATACAGCACAGTGACATCCAGAATCCCACAAATTCTGACTGGGCAAAATTTTTAGAAATTCACAGACACTCGATATTCATTTTTCGGTTCTCCAGATTTGCTTTTCCTGATTTCGACAACGCTTGTAAAATATATTTATCTGTCTATCTATCTACATCTATCTATCTGTCTGTCTATGTGTCTGTCTCTGTCTATCAGCCTGTACATCTATTAATCTAGCTATTTGGCTGTTTATCTGTCTATATATCTGTCTATTGATCGATTCATTTTTCTATCTATCTATCCATCTCTCTATCTCACTATTATGTAACGTAATCAAAGACATCATATTCCGATTGTAACAAGAGCAAGAACAGGCTGTGGTGTGGCTGGCAGCAAATATCGCTGTACGTTTTCAGAGGTGAGACTAGGAAAGACTATGTTAGGCATCCCGAGAGACGTGTTAATATTGTACGAGGGTGGCGGGGCGGGGCGTCGCGGGGGAAGGGGTGGGGCGGGGGGCGGGGCATGGCTGGCAGAAAATTCCCACCGGAGTCTAGAAAAACGGAGGAGAAAATGTAGTGCAGGAGGAAAGAGACAAGCGGTTACAGGAAAAGGATGTAAGAATTGTCGATATATGTGTGGCTGTGGGGTTGGTGGTCCCAGAACAACAGAAAAAACAGAAAAAAGAAATGATGTTTTTTATATCATGTGGCCAAAAATGGAGTCCGCCACTTTTTATTAATAACTTGTACTTTGGCCCGATTTTTTCAATTCTCTCTTAAAGGGCAATACAAAATAACTTAATAAAAAGAATAAAGTTTGCTCTTAGGTGTGGCTTTTGTTTTAGCAGATAACCAATGATAGTATGAAATAACCAAAATTATTGTGAATTATACCTACATCTCTTTAACCCATCATTCTATCTGTCTATCTATCTATCTATGTTCTTATAAATTTTACTAACAGAGCATTTTCTTAGGAACTTAGAAGCTATATAAAATGTTAAGATTCTTCATAACCCATTTTTACACTCTGGTCATTGGAACAGTCGAAGATAACACATCTTTTCTTTATTGTATCTAACCTGAATATCATAATACACAAATACAACACTGCATTTCCTGTTCACTATACCCTCTTTACTCTAACCTGGCCTAAAATTCCCATCTCCCTGAATACTGAGTTGTAGCAATCAGCACTAGAATATGATGCTAGTCACGAAGAAGTCCTATGGAAAGGATGTAGAGCTTAACAGCACCTTTTTCTGCCACTTAGCCGCGTAAAACAAGCTGGAAAAGGACGAACATTTGGGCCAAGTTAGAGTAAAAGGAGTATAGCTCAACATCTCCCTTTGTGGTACAGTATATTCACTCTGTCAGTCTTTAGGTAACCTTCAGATGGACTTTTTCTTACCCTGTTTCTCTCTTACCAAATTTTCTCCTTTCTTGAGACGTGAGTCCCGAACTCCACAGCGCTTATATAAAACATTCACTATACCCCTTTCACTCTAACCTGGCCTAACTTTGTAAATCCTGTGTTTTCCTTGCCTGTCTTTTATTTAATATTTCTTGTTCCCTTTACTTTCAGTTTTGTTTTACCCTCTGCGATTATTACTTTTCCTTCTCTCTCTCTCTCTCTCTCTCTCTCTCTCTCTCTCTCTCTCTCTCTCTCTCTCTCTCTCTCTCTCTCCAGTTTTCCACCCCTCTCTCCCTCGCTCTTTCCTATCTCTCGCTTTTTTCTCCCCACCTCAGAGTCTCTCCCCTTTATGGCCTGCATCACATTCCTTTATATATTTTTTGCACTTCTTCGTGACTATTAATCCTGTCCTCACTATAGTCTTTTCACCTTAACTTGGCCCAGATTTTCGTCATATTGCAATTAATTTCACGTAGCCCAGTGGTAGAAAAAGACAACGTTATGGTTTACACCCTTTCCATAGCACTTCTTCGTGACTAGCATAATATTTTAGTATTAATATATTGTTAAGGCTAAGCACTGAGGAAAGATGGTAATTTTAGGCCAAGTTAGAGTGAAAAGAGTATAGTAGGATAAGCTAGCATATCTCGTGCTTGTGTGTGTGTGTGTGTGTGTGTGTGTGTGTGTGTGTGTGTGTGTGTGTGCTCATCCCTTCTCCATTTTCCAACTCACTTTCATTCAAATTTCAATTCCAGTTTTCTCTTCCGCGCCACACTTTCTCTCGTCCCACCACCTCCCTCCCACTTCTTCTCCCTTCTACATTTTTTCCCATTTATTCTCTGCTCCTGCCGTCCCCACCAGGCTTTCGGGGTGCCAGGTGTAAGGCAGTGGAGAGAGGGTGGCATGGACATCGCCTGAAACGCTTTATTGCTTGTTGGCTCAGTCTCCCCTTTAACAAAAAAAAACGAAAGAAAGAAAACGGGGAAAAAATAAGTCTTTTTCAACGTCCTTTGTCGGAAGTTCACGCACCGCCTGTCCTTTTTAATAACAGAAGCTGCAATGCTGGTCCAATTTTTGAGTTTAAAGAAAAATCGATATATATTTTGCTTCCCTCTGTTGGTAAAAGCATAATCATTATCATCATCATCATCAGCAGCAGCAGCAGCAGCAGTGATAGTAGTAGTACTAGCAGTAATAATAATAATAATAATAATAATAATAATAAAGAGGATAGGCCTTTCTCACAAGCTTCTTCATGAATTCAAGAGTAGGTGTATTGCATAAGGCAGGCTTCTCCATTTAACTTTTTACCATTTCTCTCTCTCTCTCTCTCTCTCTCTCTCTCTCTCTCTCTCTCTCTCTCTCTCTCTCTCTCTCTCT
>NC_137059.1:3970000-4000000 GCF_032717465.1 Coenobita brevimanus
TAGCCCTGTGCTTCACCTCTCCTGCTTCTCAATGTCCTCTGCTGGCTAATATTCCTAAGCTGAGAGAGGGTTGGTATGTTTCTCCAGTCTCACCTTACACCTCCACGCCTCTCTCTCTCTCTTCTTCAATACTTTCGTCTCATCTCTCCCTCTGCCTCCATGACTCTCCCTCCTCCAACCCCTCTCCCACTCTCCAAACTCTCCCTACACCTCCATGCCTTTCCCTCCTCCAACACCTCTTCATCTCCATCTTTCCCTCATCTCCAAGCTGTTCTTTACTACACCCCTCCCATCTCTTCGTGTATCTCCAAGCCTCTCTCCCCCAGTATTTCTCCCACTCTTCCGTCTCTCCACATCTCCATGCCTTTCCCCCAGTGCCTCTCTCTCCCTCCCACCTTCTCTCCACCTCTCCACGAAGTGCAATAATGGAAAGAGCGCGACAACGGGAAAATAATTTATCACTCAGCGACAGTCCTCCAGATTTACGAACGCCGTGTTATTGTGTATCGTGTGCCCAGACCTGCAGGTGAGCTTGGCCTGGGCTCTCTGTCATGCAGGATTGTTGGTCTCTGTCTGTGTCTCTGTCTCTGTCTCTGTCCTCTCTCTCTCTCTCTCTCCCTCTCTCTCTTTCACACATCACCCTAAATAAAAACACCTGGTTATAGAAAGACGGATTATCTCTCCTTACACGAACGACAGGAAAATGAGCGTCCAGTGTCTTCCTGTGCATCTTAATCTCCCTAAAAACTTTACATCTTAACCTACGAGAGGAAAATCATAGTAAGTCTGTCTGTGAATCCTGCCGCCGCTGCCCTGGTACTGTTTTGACGTAGGGCAAGTCCTATGTCATAATCTGCCTTGTCGATCTCGGGGTTTTATGACGGTCGTGTGTCCTGCGGTGTGCCCTGCGGTGTGTCCTGGTTTATGGTAATGGTTTGTTGTGATCCAGCCCGACTATGGGTTCTAGTGCGCCTTCACGTGGTGGCACCGATATAGCCTGGCGGTGGAGCTGCCTGGTTATACAAACGTCCCTCAGCTCCCTATCACCCCCAAAAGAGGGATGGTCGGCTGCAGGAGAGGGGTCAGTTTCAGCCTGCAGTCCACTGGGTTCACATTAATTGAACCTGGGACTGCTGTTGGTGCTGCCGCTGTAACGAGACCTTTTTATTAAACCTGAGTGAGACTTTTTAAACCAGAGTCACAATCCAAGCTTCATTAAATCTCTCACTGCAAGACATCACGCACAGATAAATGAAATCGCCTGGAGGTATCAAGACTAACACAGTAAAATAATTGAATGCGAAAAGGGAGACTAATTCTAACTTCTTCACTTTAATCTGTTTGTTCCCTCAGCCAAAAAAGTTGGAGGAGGTGATGCATTCGTCTCTGTTTGTCTGTTTGTCTGTCTGTCTCTTTGTATGTTGCTTTGTTTGTTTCTCGACTAGATATCTCAAAAAGTTGTTGATGGATTCTATGAAAGTTTGTGGATATGTCTGTCATGGGCCAAGGAAGAGTTGATTAGATTTTGGTGGTGGTGTCTGACACAGGCTCTGGAGGAGGTATGCGCCCTCTGAGTGCTGTCACGCTTTCACCTGATAAGGATCCCCAACCATTTAAAACTCAGTTGATGGCCAAATGAAGCAAAAAAAATAGTAGCAAGAAATACTGTTAAAAAAAAAAAAAAAAATGGGACGAGAAAAACTGTTGAGAGAGTAGCGAGAAATATTGTAAAAAAAAAAAAATAATAAAAAAAATAAGAGCGAGAAATATTGTAAAAAAAAAAAAAAGTAAGAGCGAGAAATATTGTAAAAAAAAAAAAAGTAAGAGCGAGAAATATTGTAAAAAAAAAAAAGTAAGAGCGAGAAATATTGTAAAAAAAAAAAAGTAAGAGTGAGAAATATTGTAAAAAAAAAAAAGTAGCGAGAAATATTACAAAAAAAAACATGGTAGCGAGAAATACTGTAAAAAAAAAATAATAGGAGCAAGAAATATCATTAAAAAAAAAAAAAAACATGGTAGCGAGAAACACTGTAAAAAAAAAAATCCGTATAAGAATAAACATTGTAAAAAATAAGTAGTGGCGAGAAATATTGTAAGGAAAAAAAAACACATGAGCAATATTCTAAGAAAATACGTAGAGAGGGAAATACGACTGAAAAATACGTAACAGCGAGAAGTATTGTAGAAAGTGGGAGAAAAAAAATATTTAAAAAGATAATAATAATAAGGGAACAGCTTCTCAAAATTATATATATGATGGAAGTTGTGTAAGGAGAGGATTTTTCCCGAGTTTCATCTTTTATGCCAATTTCTTTAAAACTTTTGGGTTACTGCGGCCACCATACTGAGATCAGCTGCCACCCACGCTTACACACGCGCATACACACACATAAAACGCGCACACACACATACACACACACACACACACACACACACACACAATCATAATACTTTCACAGTGCCTCCCACCAGTGTCCAGCATCACCGTGAATTATACAGTGCATAAAACAGTGACTATTAGCACCGCCTCCACCCCAGCCACTCCCCTCCCTCACCCTACCTTAAACCCTTCCTTCCCCGGCACACTCACCCCAACCCCTCCCCTCTCTCATCCTTCCCATCCCAACCCCTCCTCCCTCACTCTACGCACCCCATCCCCTCCACTCCCTAACTCTACTAACCCTAACGTCTCCCCTCCCTCACCTTACCCATCTCAGCCTCACCTCCCTTCACCTTACCCACCCCATCCCTTCCCCTCCTTCTCCCCACGTCCTCCTCTCTCCACTCCGCAACACTTTTTTCTAATCATTTCGTTTTTCTCCCACTGACAGGAATATATTTGATAACAACTGCAGTATAATATTCCCTTAACCACCTTCAATCAAAGACTCTTATGTATTTTCCCGTATGATATGTGTCTTGCTTCATTATTAATCAACGAAATCTACAATAGTCTGTTCTCTCGTTAATATACTGTAGTTTTTTTTAGCACTTCTTCGTTACTAGTTTTACTCTCCATATGGTACATTAATATTCTCCCATAGACGTATATGTAGGTGTAACCCCAAGTTTATCTATAAGTGATGACTATGGGACTGCAAGCTGAAGTTGCCCTCCCTTGCAGTCCACCATCCTCCTTTCTGGGGATAGGAGAGGTGAGGGACGTTTGTATAACAGGGCAGTCGAGCAGCTCAGATATATCGGTGCCACCACATGAAGGCGTCCCTCTCTAACACTGTATATTTTTTCTGAGAGACTGGCTAGGAGAGTGAATGTGAGTGAGGTGGAAGGGGAGAGGGGGAGGGGAAGACCAAGGATGGGATGAAGGGATGGAGTGGAGAGATATATGAGAGGGTGGGGGGTGAGTTGGAGGGAGGGCAGTTAAAAGGCAGAGAATAGGGCATCATGGAGGTGATTTGCCTGTTGCCATCCATCACGGGATTAAGAGATTTGGCAATAGACAGAGATAGATAAACGTTATTCGCGCGAACCAAGTCGATTATACATCATCATCATCATCAAGACCTCTCTTCTTACCCCAAAGTAGGGTGAGGTGGGGCCAAGAGATCCAGAAAGAAAATGATAGAATGAGATATTAACTTAAGCTTGTCCAGCTGAATTAGCCACACTCCCACTCACTCACCATTCAAGCCCCCGGAATCCTGGCTCTAAATGATTGATCAAAAAACATTCCGCACGTAGCCTCACACTCACCTATCTGACAGTCAATCGGATGAGGGTCAAGTTAAAAAGGAGGTGCAAAATACTGGACATGCAGTTCTCAATAATTCTCCTCACAAATCTCATCCTGCCAGCTCGATCGCCTGTCAGTTCCCTAGCCTCGTTAGTTGCTATATCTCTCTTTCTCACACACTCACCAGTCGATGATACAAAGCTTTGATGAATGAAGGAGAGTGTATCAAGGTGTAATAAACAAGGCACATGCGAAGGTAGAGTTTCAAGACGGCCCCCTAAGCTGGTGAAACGAGGGGCACATCATCATCACCTCTGCCAGTCCCTCACCTCACCATCACCTCTCCCAGTCCCTCACCTCACCATCACCTCTCCCACTCCCTCACCTCACCATCACCTCTCCCACTCCCTCACCTCACCATCACCTCTCCCACTCCCTCACCTCACCATCACCTCTCCCACTCCCTCACCTCACCATCACCTCTCCCACTCCCTCACCTCACCATCACCTCTCCCACTCCCTCACCTCACCATCACCTCTCCCACTCCCTCACCTCACCATCACCTCTGCCAGTCCCTCACCTCACCATCACCTTTGCCAGTCACTCACCTCACCAACACCTCTCCCACTCCCTCACCTCACCATCACCTCTCCCACTCCCTCACCTCACCATCACCTCTCCCACTCCCTCACCTCACCATCACCTCTGCCACTCCCTCACCTCACCATCACCTTTGCCAGTCACTCACCTCACCAACACCTCTCCCACTCCCTCACCTCACCATCACCTCTCCCACTCCCTCACCTCACCATCACCTCTCCCAGCTTCCCACTAAATTAAACGCTAGTCTAGTGTCGGTAAAAAGAGTACGACACCTAATCAAGCCCAGGGAGAGATGCGAGGGGCGAAATTCCGAACGCCAATCGTAGACGAGGCTGGCAATCAACAGAGTCATACAGAGGGGAGAAAATATCATGTACTTGCGCATCGTCACTGCCATAGGGCAAGTGACGGGAGCTGGGAAAGTGGAGGCGCAAGGCATATTTATAAGTGTATTCTTTCCCTAACACCTCTTCCTTAGCGATTTATTTTTTACTGTTGGTTAATAGCCTTTTGTACGTTATTTATGCAGAGTATGGTTAGATTGAAAGGATTTATGTAACTCAGAAGAGGACAGCAAGGTGTGATAAACAAAATAAATCGCTTAGGAATAGGTGTTAGGGAGCTTCCCCAACCAAGAAGAATACGTGCCTTAAACTCTTCCAAGCGTAAGTTTTTCGTAAGACTGCAATACGCTTCTGTTCACTGATACAGCAACCAAACACCTCACAAAAAATCAGTGTGAATAAGTGTCCAAAAAATTAATAATAATAATAATAATAATGATAATAATAATAATAATAATAATAATAACAATAATAATAATAAAAGCAACAACAACAACAACAACAACAACAATAATAATAATAATAATGATAATAATAGTAGTAGTAATAATAATAATAATAATAACAATAGTAGTACTAGTAATAATAATGATAATAATAATAATAATAATAATACACGATCTCAAGTCAAAAAAAAAAATAAAGACTACGGTAAATATATAGTCAAAAAACAACTAAAAAATTTATGATAATAGGTGAGTGTCATAGAGCCAATTGAGCTTTTCTTATAAATATATCTGGATAGGAAGCTTTATAAATATGAGGCCTAGAGCGTCACACAAGCAACGACACAGGATAAGTGGATGAAATGCGTCACAAATCTACCTCAGAGCGTCACAAATCTACCCCGCATCAACATAGGACAAGTAGATGAAATGCGTCACAAATCTACCTCAGTGCGTCACAAATCTACCTCGCATCGACATAGGACAAGTGGATGAAATGCGTCACAGACCTACCTCAGTGCGTCACAAATCTACCCCGCATCAATACAGGATAAGTAGATGAAATGCGTCACAGAAAACCATGAAAAGGAAGGAAACTGTGTGTGTGTGTGTGTGTGTGTGTGTGTGTGTGTGTGTGTGTGTGTGTGTGTGTGTGTGTGTGTGTGTGTGTGTGTGTGTGTGTGTGTGTGTGTGCTCTATCTGTCTATCTGTGTGCGTGTCTGTGTCTGTCTCTCTCTGTGTGTATTGTCTCTGTCTATGTGTCTGTCTATCTGTCTGTCTGTCCTCTATGGAAATCGAGATAGATGCATACAGAACACTCTAAACATTTCCATCAACTGTATCTTTTAATGACAAATTTAAATCAGAAAAAATAAAATAAAAATAAAAAATCCACCTTTACCTTTTCCTCGGGGTGTTGCAATTGGGATGACGTCATTTCCTGTTGCCATATCTCCCCTCCTGAAAAAAATAAATAACTCAATATCAAAGACTTTCAGTGTTGCAAATCGTGTGACGTCACTTCCTGCCGCCATTTCTCTCTTCCTGGGAAAAAAATCAGGATATCTTTTTCTCAGAGCAGAGTTAAGTTAGTTCCCAATTTTTTCCACCCCCATCCTCCAAAAAAATATCAATGTTTTCTTCTAAGGTTATGCCAATTAGAGTTACATCACTTCCTGCGCCTCCTCTCCCTTCCCCTCCCCTCCCCTTCCGTTCCATTTTCTTCCCTCCTTTCCTCTCCCCTCCCATCCTTCTCCCTCCTCTCCCTCCCCCACTCTCCTCCCCTCCACACAGCGTCACTCCGCACTGTCACTCCACCTCTCCACCTGCCCGTCACCCAACACACAATTGAATTTCTGTCACACCTCCCTCGACCTACCGCAAGTGTGTGAAGAGGTGAAGAGTTATGGTATACACACACACATACACACACACATTCACACATTCACTCTCTCTCTCTCTCTCTCTCTCTCTCTCTCTCTCTCTCTCTCTCTCTCTCTCTCTCTCTCTCTCTCTCTCTCTCTCTCTTCCACTACCATCATCATCACTACCACAGAGGGAGCAACTACATCATCACCATCATCATCACGTCAAAACCGTCTTCTGCGGGAGTTAATTAGCTACCACTACCACCACCACAACAACCACAATTACCACCACCACTACCACCATCACCCTTTCACCCCACACCACCTTCCTTCACCCCGTTGCAAGATGAGTTGGGGTGTAATTTGTGACATTAAATTAACAGCAGCCAATCTCACCTTCCTGATTACTTTTATTGTCTTCTACCTGGTGAGTGGCCTACCTGTTTCTCTCTCCTTCTCCTGTCTTCCTACCTACCTTTCTTCCTTCCTTCCTACCTACCTTGATTCTTTCCTGCCTTCCTTCCTTCCTTCCTACCTACCTTGATTGTTTCCTGCCTTCCTTCCTTCCTACCTACCTACCTTCCCTGTTTCCTTCATTTCTTCCTGCCCGCCTACTTACCTGCGTACCTACCTGCCTTCTTTTCTTTTCATCTGCCTACCTTCCTTGTTTCCTTCCTACTTTCCTTCCGTCCTATTCTTTCCTTTCTTCCCACCTACCTTCCTTCCTTCCTTCCCTCCTTCTCACCTACCTGTCTACCTTATTACCCACTTACCTACCTTCCTTCCTTCCTTCCCTTCTACCTACCTACCTTCTTTCTTCCTTCTTTTCATCCATCCTACCTACCTACCTACATCTCTCTCTCTCTCTCTCTCTCTCTCTCTCTCTCTCTCTCTCTCTCTCTCTCTCTCTATCCTGGTCTCTGCAAACTATACGTCACGAGAGATTAATGCCCAGAAAGGGAAGCCCAAAATTGTTTTTATATTTCCCGCCTCTGACAAATACATATATCCAGGAGTTAACATTTTTATATCCAATGGGAGCTGAAATATAAATAACTCTTGTCCAGTGAGTTGACACGGGCCGGGTGACACCAGGGAGCGTAGCGACACAGAGACAAACGACTAGGTGGGTGACGAGGAAGTTTGGTCAGAAAATAAATGAAACGATGCCCCATTTTATACTCTTTTCACTTTAACTTGGCCTAAAATTGCCACCTCTCCCTTCTCGCTATACTCTTGTCACTTTAACTTGGCCTAAAATTGCCATCTCTCCCCTGTTACTATACTCATTTTACTCTAACTTGGCCTAAAATTGCCATCTCTCCCCTGTTACTATACTCATTTTACTCTAACTTGGCCTAAAATACCATCTCTCCATCATTTCTCCCTCTGTAATACACTCCATTTACTATAACTTGGCCTAAAGTTGCCGTCTCTCCCGTCTCACTATACTCATATTACTCTAGCCTGGTCTAAAGTTGCCATCCCTCCCTCGTCACTATACTCTTTTTGCTCTAACTTGGTCTAAAATTTCCATCTCTCCATCTTGAATGCTGAGGTGTAACAATAAATGAAAACTATACGCTTTATGCTCTACCTTGGCCTAAAGCAATATAGACTGACACTGTTGATAGATATATAGATAGATAGATGGATAGATAGATAGATAGATAGACAAATAGACAGATTAGCATTATATATGAATTAACATTTTCCTCTTTTCTATACAGCTTGGTCTAAAATTGTCATCTCTCCATCTAGAATCCCGACCTATAACAACAGATAAACACTAAGATATGATGCTAGTCACGAAGAAGTGCTGTGGAAAGTACGTAGAGCCGTAGCAATGTCTTTATCTGCCACTGAACTACGTGAAATAAGCTGCCCAAGGACAACCTGGGCCAAGTTAATGTGAAAGAACTGTAGTTATCATAGGCCCCTTTGTAACACCTCTTCCCTAGCGATTTATTTTGTTCATTACGCTTTAACGCTATCTTGTCTGTTATTTATATGATCTGAATATCGACAGAATTAATATCAAAAACTAAAAAGTACTGAGGTGTTATTTAATGTGCTTCCTATTGCAATCACCAAAATAACTCATGTAATAAATCTTCCATTCCCACGTCGTCATTGCAGACTCCATCCTTCAAAAAAAATCAATGTTATCATCTCAGGTTATTGCAGTTAGGGTTACGTCACTCCCTGGTGCTTCCCCTCCCCTCCCCTCCCTTCCTCTCCCTTCCTCCCCCCTCCCCTCCCCTCCTCTCCCTTCCTCCCCCCTCCCCAACCCTCCTCTCCCTTCCTATCCCTTCCTCTCCCCTCGCCACCCCTTCTCTCCCTTCCTCTCCCCTCATCCCCCCTCCTCTCCCCTTCTCTCCTTTCCTATCCCCTCATCTCCCCTCCTCTCCCCTTCTCTCCCTTCCTATCCCTTCCTCTCCCCTCGCCACCCCTCCTCTCCCTTCCTCTCCCTTTCTCCCCCAATCCCTCCTCTCCCTTCCTATCCCTTCCTCCCTCCTCCTCTCCCCTCCTCTCTCTTCCTATCCCCTCCTCCCCCCTCCCCTCCCCTCCTCTCCCTTCCTCCCCCCTCCCCAACTCTCCTCTCCCTTCCTATCCCTACCTCTTCCCTCGCCACCCCTTCTCTCCCCTCATCCCCCCTCCTCTCCCCTTCTCTCCTTTCCTATCCCCTTATCCCCCCTCCTCTCCCCTTCTCTCCCTTCCTATCCCTTCCTCTCCCCTCGCCACCCCTCCTCTCCCTTCCTCTCCCTTTCTCCCCCAACCCCTCCTCTCCCTTCCCATCCCTTCCTCTCTCCTCCTCTCCCCTCCTCTCTCTTCCTATCCCCTCCTCCCCCCTCCCCTCCACTCCTCTCCCTTCCTCTCCCCTCCTTCCCCCTCCCTTCCCCCATTCCATTTTCTTCCCTTCTTTCAATACTGTAGTACTTCAAAGAGTAATATTGATCCACTTTCTTACGATAAATAACGAGGTAGTGAGCGATGACCTTTGAAACTCAGTGATATTATCTTTGGAACCACCTATTATTTTCAGAAGATTGTGTAATACTTTCATAATTCTTTGGCCATACAGTGGAGGGATATTCCTGACCCTAACCTTACATATTAATCCTTAAAAGAGAAAGATAAAAAAAAAAATCCTATGTTCACTGCACCACACATCACCACACCACAAAGCCACCACACCACACCACAACACCACAACACCATCACACCACACCACAACACCACTACACCACCAACCACTCCACTACGTAATCCATGGGAAAAAATAAGTCACTGGTTTGAAAGCGTAAAGGGAAAAGCATTACAGCGTGGTGTATTCAGTTTCCCAACCCGCCAGTATGACCTGACCTCCCTCACGTATAAGTAATGACCTTAAAAGTTAGAGGGGGGGGGAGGAGAGAACACGGGGGCGTCGGCTGCTCGTTGTGTGTGTATATAATGCAGGGTCACTTAGCTCTGCCACAGCACACCACCACACTGCACCACAATATCGCCACACCCCAACAGCACCTCGTTCTGTGAGTGCATAATACAAGGGGCACTTAGCTATCGCCCACAGCACACCACAGCACTACTCCACCACACCACAACACCACATGCCACCACACCACAACACCACACCATTCCACCACAACAACATCACTCCACCACACACCGCCACACTACACCACCACGCCACGACACACCACACCACCATTCCACCACCACATCACTCCACCACACACCAGTCCACCGCCACACCACTCCACCACACACCACTGCACCACCACACCACAACACCATACACCACCACACCATTCCACCACAACATGACTTCACCACAACACCGCACACAACCACACCACTCCACCACACACCACTCCACCACCTCACCACTCCACCACACACCACTCCACCACACACCACCGCCACAACAAGGCGAGATTAGGTTAGGTTTGGACTGTCAAGAGTAAGGTCGCAGGGAAAACTGATCTCTCTGTTTTATCTCTGGTTTTGTCTCATTTTTCTTTTTCATTTTTTTATGCAGATGGAAAGAAAGAACCAAAGACGGGGAGCTAGAAAAAGAAGAAGGAAGAGGAGGAGGAGGAACAGGAGAAGAAGGAAGAGGAGAAGGAGGAAGAGGAGAAGGAGGGGGAGGAGGAAAAGGAGGAGAAGGAGGAGGAGGAGGAGGAGGAGAGAAGAAAAGAAGAAAGACAAAGAAAGGACATAACAAGGAAACAGCTCTTCATGAAAAACGAAAGAAAGAGGGTGAAATTCAAGAAGCTTTCCTTCAAGATGCCTAGACACACTGCGTTTAAGAGAATGGAGGTCATAGGCAGAGGGAAAAACAAACAGACCAAGGAAGACCTGGGACGAAGTCATTAAATGTGACCTCAGGGTTTAGGGACTGAACAGGGAGGCTGACAGAGATCAAGCAGCATGGACAGCCGCCATTAGGTGACCAAGGCCGACGCATGCAAGTATGATGGAGCCTTCAAAAACGAAATGAAACGAAGCGATTGTCCTATGAGTTAAATAAATCCTTCAAACATCGCCATACTCTGCATAACGTACGAAAGGACAGTAACCAGCCATATCCAAAACTAAATCGCCGAGGAAGGGGTGTTAGGGAGCCTCCTGATCCAGCGACAGTACGGACCCAGGACAATATATGAACAGAACATAGGGAAAAATAAGGGGCTGGGGGAAGGGCTGCTTGATTACCGACTCCCCTGTGTGGATTAATGAATGATACGTGTGAGCAGCGAAGGTGGAGGGGGTGGAGGGGGTGTAATTTCATCCCTCATTGCTCTCCCTCTCTCTCTCTCTCTCTCTCTCTCTCTCTCTCTCTCTCTCTCTCCCTCTCTCTCTCTCGTCAAAAAAAATCGTCCGAAGGTAGCAAGAATATTTAGGTATAAACAAGTCACATGAGGAAAGGTGTTAATAACCAGGAATATATCGCATTGTCATCCTGGAGTAGTAGTAGTAGTAGTAGTAGTAGCAGCAGTAGTAGTAGTAGTAGTAGTAGTAGTGGTGGCAGTAGTAGCAGTAGCAGCAGTAGTAATAGTAGTAGTAGTAGTAGTAGTAGTAAAAGTAGTAGGAGTAGCAGTTGTAATAGTAGTAGTAGTCCTAACAGTAGTAGTAGTGGTGGTGGTGGTAGTAGCAAAAGTAGTAGCATTATTATTATTATCTATTTTTTTTTTTTTTTTTTGTTACAGACGAACATTCGAAAGAAAACAAAATTACACACACAAAATTCCATACACCAGTCACATTACCACCCCGTGAAAATACGTGAAATTGGGCAAGCCACACGAGTTTCCGGTGCCAAAGGGCCAATTACATTAGGGCCAATTAGTGTAGTTATTCGCGCCAAGGTAATTGAATTGCCAGGTGGATGCCAGACAGGTGCTAAGTGTGCAGGAAGTGACGAAATTTTGTTAATGAGCTTTACCTGTTATTACACTACTGGAGAGGGACGCCTTCACCTGGTGGCACTGATATGACTGGGTGACTCCACTGCCTGGACCCCTATCCTTGTCCAGTAAGGAAGCTCCCTAACACCTATTTCTTAGCGATTCATTTTTGGATCTGGTAGGTTCATATCTTTTTGGATGGTATGGCGATACTGGAAGGATTAATGCAACACGGAAGAGGATAGCAAGGTGCAATAAACAAAGTAAATCGCCTAGGAAAAGGTGTTAGGGAGCTTCCTTAAACGAGAAGAGTACGATGCCTAGTCATACAAACGTCCCACAGTTCCCTCCCTATTACCCCCAAAAGGGAGTAATAGGGAGGGATGTGAGGGTGAAGTGGTTGAAAGGGTGCAACAAGGAAGAAAGGTTGCTGGTTCTCTGAAAGCAGTAATAGGGAAGAGGGAAGTGAGCATGGAAGTAAAAAAAATCGCTGAATGACAGTATTGTGATACCAACTCTAACGTATGGAAGTGAAATTTGGACCTTGTTGGAAGGACACAAGTCAAGAGTGAAAGCAGTGGAAATGAGTTTATTGAGAGGAGCATGTGATGTTACATGGAAAGACTGACAAATGAGGAAGTGAAGGAGCGTTGTGATGTGGATGTGGATGTGATAGAAAGCGTTAGGAGAATTACAGTGAGGTGGTTTGGTCATGTGGAGTGGATGGAGAGCGAGAGACTAACGAGGAGAGTGTATGTGAGTGAGATGGAGGGGGGAAGAGGGAGAGGGAGGTCAAGGATTAGATGGAGGGATGGAGTGGAGAGGTATATGAGAGAGGGGAGTGTAAGCTGGGAGCAGAGCAGTGATTTGGCGTGGGACAGGGCAAGAGGGAGGCGATTTGTCTGTGGCCACCCCTTACAAGATTAAGGCGCCTGGCAATAGATGGACAGATGGAAATTTTTTTATTTATCTCAAGTATCAGACTGAATGGAAAAATGTTAATGGAGAAAATGTTAATGGAAAAATGTTTACTACACGTGTCGTGTGTGTGTGTGTGTGTGTGTGTGTGTGTGTGTGTGTGTGTGTGTGTGTGTGTGTGTGTCTAATTTCTGAGACCCCAGATCATCGACCTACCTCATAACAAGCGTCTAAAACGGCCCTAATTACGGTCACGCTAAGATACCTTCATTAACAGGCATCACAGTAATTAGCCTCAGGTATTTTGGGTCCAGCCTTGTGTTGTGGTGGCCAGGTGGATTGGGTGGTTAGGGATGGAGGCAAATTTTCAGGTGCAAAATAACTCCGTCAATAACACGAAAACTCTCGGGTGTAAATAACTCCTTCAGTAACACAGGGAAATTTATCGGGTGCAATTAACCCCTCCAGGGAAATTTTCAGGTGCAATTAACTCCTTCAATAACACGAAAACTCTCTGGTGTAAATAACTCCTTTAGTAATACAGGTAAAATTTTCGGGTGCAAATAACTCCCTTAGTACCATGTTATTTTTCTTTTTTCTTGTTTTTCTCACCGACAAGGAGAGTACGTTTTCGCCCGTGTTTGGTTCTTTGTTAGTTTGTTTGTCTGTCAGCAGGATTACTCAAAAACTAAAAGAGAGATTTGGACCAAATTTGGTGGGTAGATAGCCCATGTCCCAGGGAACAATCGATTAACTTTTGGCACCGATCCGGATTGTATTACAGATTTTGGATCCGGAAAACACTTTGTGAAACCCTAATCAATGATGAGAAAAACTAACCCATTATGAAGAGTGGTTTGGAAATTACGTTGCCCTTGTAGGAGGGATGAGCTCCACTGAGTGCCCCTCTAGCTTTACTTCAAACCACTAGAATCGTCTTAGAAAAAATCCCTCGTAGTCAAGCTATGAAGGGTCAATCGAGGGGGAAATCATAAATAAATAAATAAAAGATGAAGTTACAATATAGATGTTTCAAGGGAGATGGATGGAGAAGATGAGAAAAATTTGGCGAGTTAGTTGCCGTATGTGATCAGTGTGGAAAGTGAATTATGTATGATGTTAGGCTGAGAGACAGACAGACAGATAGTGTGTGTGTGTGTGTGTGTGTGTGTGTGTGTGTGTGTGTGTGTGTGTGTGTGTGTGTGTGTGTGTGTGTGTGTGTGTGTGTGTGTGTGTGTGTGTGTGTGTGTGTGTGTGTGTGAGGACCGATGTGTGGAGATGGAAGCTTTGTTTTTAAGAGACAGAAACAGAAAGAGAGAGAGAGAGAGAGAGAGAGAGAAAGGGGGGAGGGAAGGGAAAGAGAAACAGAGAGAGAGAATTTCAAGGCAGGTAGGTAGAGTTGGAGTGTTAAATTTTACACTCCTTGCTTTTATATTCACGGAGAGGCACGAGAGAAAAGCCATTTTGGTGTAGGAGTTAAGGTGGTGGTTGATATGGCTGTGGCGGGTGTGGTGGGTGTGGTAGTTGTGGTGGTGTGGCTGTGGTAGTGGTTATTTTTATGGTTGTGGTGGGTGTGGCAGTGATTATTTTTGTGGTGGTGATGGTGGCGAGTTTGATGGTTGTGGTAGTGGTTATTGTTGCTGTTGTGGGATTTGTGGTTGTGTGGCTCTGGTAGTGGTTGTTGTGGTAGTTGTGGTTGTGTGGCTGCGGTAGTGGTTATTGTTGTGGTGGTGGTTGCTTTGTGGTGGTTGGAGTAGCCGTGGTTGATGTGCTTGTGGTTGCTCTTTGCATGTGGTTAACGTGCTGTATGTCATCATCATCATCAGCCTAGGTAAAGCCACTGCAGGCCTCTCTTGGCTTTTTCCACTCTGACCTATTAGCTATTCTCCTCATCCATCCCCTTCCATCAGATCTCCGAATTATCCACTTGCGAGTTTGAAGCAACGAGAAAGTTCAAAATATCGACACTGATAATTTTCGTAGCATCAACACAAATCATGTTTAAAGTAGAGATATATAGGGTGAAAAATAACTTTAATAATATATAGGACACCTGATGAACAATGCTATGCTTCAATTTTGCCGCAAATGAGAAAAATACGATATCGGAGACGGTCCATCTTTCCACATTGTTTGAAAAAGTTTTGATTATTTTCCTCATGGCTCAAGACAATGTGGAATGGTGGTGATGCGTCTGTGGATACCCCTTGTGGGCTTAAGGTGTCTGGCTAATAAAGGTACACAGATAGATAGATAGATAGGTAGATAGATAGACAGAAACGTAGACTAAAAACAGACAGAAACTCAGACAGATAAGAGGAAGGACAAACAGGCAGACAGACGGTGAGACAAATAGATAGACATAGTAAATAGCCAAACAGACATATAGACAGACAGGCTGATAGATAAACATATATTGATAGACAGACAGATAGATAAGCAAATATAGATAGATAGATACATAGATAAACAGATAAACAGACAGATAGATAGATTTTGTCAGTTCACTTTTGCAGGGTAAACCAAGCAAATTGCAATAGTTTCAGAGGCTTTCCATTCCCTCCCTTCCTACAGCAACATGCACCTGACCCCCTTCACGCCTGGCAGGGTGGCTAATGGCAGGGGAGAAGGGAGCAGGGAGGGGAGGGGAGGGTGGTAGGGAAGGGAGAAAGGGGAGGGAGGGAAGGGAGAAGGGGCAGGAAGAGGAGGGAGGGATTGCAGGAAGGAGGAGTGGCAGAGAGGGAAGGACGAGGTGGCAAAAAGAGAAGGGGCAGGGGAGGTGAGAGGGGTGATGGGGAGGAGAGAAGGGACAGAGGGGGAGGGATGGGTGACAGGGAGCAAAGGACGGCACTGAACGGAGGGGAGAGGGGGTGAAATAGCGTAAGGGGTTGTTGAAGTGTATAGGAGCGGGAAAAGCCCAGGTATAAGATTGGAGAAATGGCTGGTGAGACAGGGTGACTGAGACATCAGAGGTTTTTACACACACACACACACACACACACACACACACACACACACACACACACAGATAGATAGATAGGTAGATACTTCAAGAGTAGGGTTTTCCTCAACTGAATAAAATCGTCGGCCATAGATGTAAACCGTCTTGTCTCACGATCAACTCCTGCCCTGTCCCTTCAAGTTTGGGCTCTGGAACCTCAGAAGGGGAGGAATGAGACTACCCACGGATTCCCCTCGTGCCGTAGAAGGCCACTGAGAAGTATGGGAGAGAGACATCTAATCTTGAGAAGTGTGAGAGAGGAATATCTGGAAATCTTGAGAAGTGTGCGAAAGGAATATCTAGAAGTCTTAGGGTCACCTCGATACTCTCATAAGTTTAATTTCTTCACACAGTTATTAAATCTTGCCTAATGACTGACGATAATATTCAACTCAGTAAAGCCCTATGTAGCGAGATGGTTTCATTTCCTTATACCTCTACATAGTTGCTTTGTTTAGCTTACTAGTCTCTAGAAAAATGAGGAATGGTGGAGAAGGAAGCCCTGACTGCTGACGTTTCTAAAGCCTGCCAGGTGGAGGGATAATCATGAGGTATGGAATCAGACACCTGACTTACTTCCCACTTAACAAAACAAGGAGTGGACCTGACCCCAATGCCTATATATACAAGGATGTTCTTCGTGACACAATAGACTTGATGGACATAAGTTACATAATACAAATAATTCATTGCAAGTGGAAATGTTGGGTGGGAGAGAGACACAGGTTTGAACTTAAAGGCTTAATTTTCTCTAGCGGTTTAGGCTACACAGAAACGTTAGAGTAAATAAAGAAAGCTCTAACCTAAAGTGGAACCAGGACCTTCCAGACCCGTGCAGCAGCCTCCCTACCGAGTGAGCCAGGTAGAGCAAACCATCCGTTAACAGAACCATCCATCAACGGAGCCGGGGTAATTGTTGCAGCACTGTTAACGGGTAATTGTTGCAGCACTGTTACTTGAGGCGTGTCAGTGGCAGCGCTCGCTAGTCACGGTGGCTCCCAAACAGGACAGAATAGGGAGTCAGGAACAACGCACTCGAAATAAACAAAACCCAAACGATGTAAATGGAGGAATAGTTCAGGACGTTAATCAACAGGAACCAAAAGAAGAAAATGGATGTATGATAAGAACAGCTCAAAATAATAAAAAACAGGATTCAGGCGATGCAGATTTATAGATTCTCTCTCTCTCTCTCTCTCTCTCTCTCTCTCTCTCTCTCTCTCTCTCTCTCTCTCTCTCTCTCTCTCTCTCTCTCTCTCTCTCTCTCTCTCTCTCTCTCACACACACACATTTCAATGCATCTTTCTCACAGCAGTTCCATTAATATTTCCTTATTTCACTATCACCATCTCCAGATACAATATTCCTGTCTCTTATACCTTGCTTTTTATCATACATTCTGGGGATAATACCGGTGCTCATCCCCCTCCCTCCTTTCTCCTAAAAAAGAGGGAGTTTTGTTATCTTCTATCCTTTCCTAAAATTCCATCCCTTTTTGCTCAGTGATATCCTTTGGTGGAAGCAAAAATGTAAAAGATAAAAATGAAAAAACAAGGGAAAAAGAAAGAAAGGAGAGGAAAAACGTGAATTTCAATATACGTGTGTGTGTGTGTGTGTGTGTGTGTGTGTGTGTGTGTGTGTGTGTGTGTGTGTGTGTGTGTGTGTGTGTGTGTGTGTGTGTGTGTGTGTGTGTGTGTGTGTGTGTGTGTGTGAAGCTCTACAGTCACGGGAGAAAGATAAGCTATTGTTGCGCTGCATCTTTTTCACACTCAGGGCATGTCTGTCGCTTTTCTATCCTGACGCTTTATTTCACGTAATAATAATAATAATAATAATAATAATAATAATAATAATAATAATAATAAATGAGCAAAAGACCTACCAAGCATCTCTTAGGTTAGGAATATTAGCCAGCAGAGACAGGTGAGGAGCAGAAGTGAAATATTTTGTATCTATGGACAGAGGAAAATACCAGGCCTTACTCAGCTTAGGAATATCAGCCAGCAGAGGAAGGTGAGAAGTAGAAAAGATGAAATATTAGTACGTATGGACAGAGAATCACACCAAGCCTCCCTTAGCTCAGGAATATTAGTCAAAGAGAAATGTAAGAAGCAAAGGAGGTGAAATATTAGACGAATTTTTGTGTCTAGAGGTTGAGAAACGTACCAAGCCTCCCTCAGCTTGGGAATATTAGGCAGCAGGGGAAGATGAGAAGCAGAAGAGGTGAAATATTAGGCTAATTTTGTATCTATGGTCAGAGAAACGTACCAAGCCTCACTCAACTTAGAAAAATCAGCCAACAGAGGAAGGTGTGAAGCAGAAGAGGTGAAATATCAAGTGAACTCTGGCCTGTAACTGCAAAAGGGAGAATTACACTTAGATATTTCAGGTGCCAGTCTCCGAAGCCTAATATCTCCTTAGGGTGAGATTACCAACACGAAAACCATTACTCGTGGGTGTAATGTTCCTCTCCTTTACCCTATCCCTCCTTATGGTATTCAGTCCTTAGGGGGAAGCTATTACTAGGGGAGAAATAGGATGTGGGTGTGTGATTCTCTGAACTTACGATTGAGTCTGTGTTGTGGGTTAGATTTCTGTCTGTCTGTCTTTCTATCTGTCTATTTCTTTCTACCGTTCTTTCATTTTTTCTTTCTATATCTCTGTCTGTCTGCCTATCTCTGTTTCCATCCATCTATCTATATATCAATATGTGGCTGTCTGTCTCTGTCTATTCATCTCTCTCTCTCTCTCTCTCTCTCTCTCTCTCTCTCTCTCTCTCTCTCTCTCTCTCTCACACACACTCTCACACTTTCCTCACCCCATCTCACATCCCACCAACAGCATACATTGTACCACGCCTCGCACATCAACACAAGCGTTACATTTTGATCCTCTCGCCCTCATCCATATACAATCCCACGTTTCACCTCCCACGGGAATCAAGAGGGACATTTACCGTATAATTTTCTCGTCTCTCTGAAAACTTGTGTCGGGAAGGTGAACATATTTTGGATTTTGACAACTGGCCTACGTACCCGAAAAGGGAAAATGTCTGGTACTTGGTTTTTGGAAATTTTATGTGTGTGTGTGTGTGTGTGTGAGATAGATAAATACGTAGACAGATAGATATAGCAGAATCTACTTATATATTTCTAAGCATTCCCTTTCTTCACAAGTTCTCTTCCTGTGTTTCAGTGTTTTCAGTCGCATTCTTTCTCTGTTATTCACGTCTCTAGGAATTTCACTGACTGTTCTTCCTTCCCCCAGTCCCTCCCCCTTCCTCCTCCCCTCCCTAGCGCCTCCTCCTTCTCTCTAAGTCCCTCCTCCACCCCTCCACCACCTCCATCCCTCCATCAGCTACTACTGCCTCCCTCCCTCTTTCTGCTAACTTCTCCCCTTCCCCAGGTCACCCCCACCTTCTCCTCCCCTCCGCTGGCTCCTCTTCCCCTATCTACCTCCTCCTTGTCCCTCTCCATCTCCTCCTCTCGTTCTCTCCTCCTCCTCCTCCTCCTCTCGTTCTCTCTCCTTCTCCACCACCTCCTTCTCTCGTTCTCTTCCCCTGTCCAACATCTCTCGCTCTCTCCCCCTCCTCCTCCTCTCGTTCTCTCCCCCTCTCCCCCTCCTCCTCCTCCTCTCGCTCCCACCCCCTCTCCACCACCTCCTCCTCTCGTTCTCCCTCTCCTCCTCCTCAACACAGCTGGTGCACTACTAACCCCTCCTTTGGGATTGGTAACACAGTGTCGCTACCTCGTCCGCTTAGAACAGTCCAAACATTGCCTTGCACAGGACCCACACCCAAACACCTGTCATCTCGAGTTTATTCCCTTCACTACGCAAATACCAACGCTACTTACGCAATATCCACGCTACTTACGCAAATATCCACACTACTTACGCAAATATCCACGCTACTTACGCAAATATCCACACTACTTACTCAAATATCCACGCTAGTTACGCAATATCCAAGCTACCAACGCAAATACCCACTACGCTACTTACGCAAATATCCATGCTACTTATGCAAATATCCACGCTACTTACGCAAATACCCACGCTACTTACGCAAATACCCACTACGCTACTTAAGCAAATATCCACGCTAAGTACGCAGATATCCACGCATCTTACTCAAAATTACTAGATCAAGCACTGTCCTTCTAATATATCTTATTCACAGTACCCAGGAGCAAATACATGGTAGGTGGTAGGTAGGTAGTTAGGTGGGTGGTAGGTAGGTAGGTAGGCAGGTAGGTAGGTAAGCCGGTAGGTAAACAGGTAAATACGTAAGCAGGAAGGCAGGTAGATTGGGAGGTACGGAGGGAGAGAAGTACATGTAGGTATGTAGGTAGGTAGATAGGCAGGTAAGTAGGTAGATAATTGAGTAGGAAGATAGGTAAGTAGGTAGATAGGTACGTGGATTGGAAGGGAAGTAAGTAGGTAAAGAGGGAGATATTCATGAAGGCATATGGGTAAATAGGTAAGTAGGCAGATGGTAGAGGCATTTAGGCAGGTAGTTAGACAGATAGGCAGGTTGGTAGGTAGACAGGCAGGTAAGCAGGTAGGTGTTAAGGTAAGTGAGTAGGTAGATAGGTAGATAGTTAGGTAAGTAGGAACTGACCTAGCTATGTAGGTTGGTGAGTCAGCAGACAGGTAGCAAGGATAGGTGTGTAGGGAGGTGGAGAGGTAGCTGGGTAGGTAACTAAGTAGGTGGAAGGAAGGAGGGGAGGTACGTTGAGATGTAGGTAGGTAGGCATGTAGGTAGACGGAAGTAGGCAGGTAAGTAGGTAGGTGGGAGGTTGGAGTGAGGTTGGAGAAGTATGATGGGAGAGAAGGGTGGTGGGGAGGGGGAGATGTGATGGTGTTTGGAGTGGGGTTCGAAGGTTGACGGGAGAGGAGGGTAATGGGGAGAGGGAGAGGAGGGAGGTGGGGAGGGCAAGAGGAAGGTGATGGTGAGGGGGGGCAGGAGGTGGTGGGGAGGGGGAGAGGAGGGGGTGGGGAAGGGGGAGAGGAGGGAGGTGGGGGAAAGATAATGACTTGCTAGTGGGTAAGAAAGTGTGGAGAGAGAGAGAGAGAGAAACAACACTTAACAACAACAATGACATCATGCTTTCTAAGGATCCAGTTACAGTGTTTAAATATGGCTGCTCAGACTAAGAACTGCATCCTTATTTTTCAACCATCCTGTAATAGTAGTAGTAGTAGTAGTATAGTAATAGAAGTAGTAGTAGTAATAGTAGTAGTAGTAGTAGTGGTAGTAGCAGTAGTAATAGCAGTAGCTGTAGCCCCAGGTTCATCTGAAATGTGAACCCGGTGGACTGAAGGCTGAAGTTGTTCTCATCCTTCAGTCCAACATCCTTCTTTTTCGGGGATAGGGAGGCAGGTGAGGGATGTTTGTATAACCAGGCAGTTGAGCCGCCAATTATATCAGTGCCACCACGTGAAGGCGTCCCTCCAGCAATATCCTTCATCAAATCAAAACTATACTTATTTCACAATGACTAGGCATAAAATTACCATCGTTCCATCTTGAAAACTGTTTAGCAAGAGATTAAGGTATGAATATTATGATAATCACGAAGAGGTCTTCGAGAGAGGTGAAGTCAGTGAATGTACAGGGAGATTGGATGATGAGGAAATGGAAAATGTGAGTACGTTTAAGTACTTGGGTAGTGTCATGAATAAGGATGGAAGTTTGGAGGGTGAAGTGCTTGAACGGGTACAACAAGGAAGAAAGGTTGCCGGTTCCTTAAAGGCAGTGATATGAAAAGGAAGTGAGCATGGAAGTGAAAAAGTTACTACATGACAGTATTGTGATACCAACTCTGACGTATGGAAGTGAAGCTTGGACGTTGTTGGAGGGACACAAGTCAAGAGTGAGAGTACTGGAAATGAGTTATTTGAGAGGAGCCTGTGGAGTCACATGCAGAGACAGACTGACAAATGAGGATGTGAAGGAGCGTTGTGGTGTGGATGTGGATGTGCTTGGAAGCATTAGGAGAAACACACTGAGGTGGTTTGGCCATGTGGAGATGATGAAGAATGAGAGACTGACGAGGAGAGTGTATGTGAGTGAGGTGGAGGGGGAGAGCTGGAGGGGAAGTACAAGGATGAGATGGAGGGATGGAGTGGAGAGGTATATGAGAGAAGGGGGTGTGAACTGGGAGCAGGGCAGGAAATGGCGGGGGGCAGGGCGACGTGGAGGCAATTTGTCTGTGGCCACCCCGTATAAGGGATTAAGGCGTCTGGCAATAGATAGACAGATAGACGAAGAGGTGCTAGGGAAAGGATGCTGAACTGCTACACTTGGAAAAAACAAATACCTGAATGACCGAGTACTCACCTTGGTACGACACGAAGTTCTGTCGATTCGTCTGTTTCACTCGCCTCGGACACTCATAGATATTATTTGTCACTCACTGGGATTTCATTCTTCCGGTTCTTACGCACAAATCGCCAACAGAACGCCAAAACCAGCGCTAAAACACCACAAAACCAGAGAAACAAATACTTCTCCCCTCGTAATCGCATCAGTGAGTGAGGTAGATTTGCCGGATGAAAAGGCGCTAGTTTGTCGCTACGTGCACAAAACCCCATAAACCGCTAGAAATCATACTCCTATCTCTTCAGTATTGCTAGAGATGGACAAAATCGATAGTGTTTAGCTAAATCTGGCTTTGAAGACCCGTAAACACCAGAAAATCCAGTGAAAAAACGCTAAAATGGCACCCTTGTTTAGATGGTTGGCGGGCTTTTGACGTCACGGGAACAACCACCATTACCTCATTCCGTCCATCATTTTCGTTTTAATAGTGCCACCAATAGAAAGTTTTAACCAGCTTCTCTATCTGTCTATCTATCTATCTATTTATATTGCCACACGTCTCAATCCTGCAAGGGGTGGTCACAAACAAATCGCCTCCTAGTCGCCCTGTTATTTGACGGCCCTCATTCCAATTCACACACCCTTCTCTCCTATGATCTTTCTATTTCTCTATCTCATCCTTGGTCTTCCCTTCCTCCTCTCCCCCTCCACCTCACTTACACCCTTCTAGTCAGCCTCTCATCCTTCATGACCTCCACATGACCAGCTTAACAGACGGATATAAACTGTTGGGTCACACACACACACACACACACACACACACACACACACACACACACACACACACACACACACACTGTCTAATACTGTCTAAGTGAGGGGAGACCGCTCAGAATATCTCAAAATCGGTCAGTTTTGTTTTGTTTTTTTTTAATATTCTAATCTAGTCACAATTCCTAGCAGCTACTCTAAGCATTCCTAGATCATACACTAGTTATACATTAAGCACATGCATCATACATATTAATCTAAATGTAATAGCAAGGTTGTAGGAAGAAAAATATATATATAAAATAAAAAACATTATTTGTGTATAGGTGGTGGTGTGGAGATGGCAGTGTGAAGAGCATCTTGAGAATGGAATAATTTAAGTGGTGCTTCTGTGGTGGCGGCGGTGTTGTGGTAGAGGTTGTGGTGTGGTGGTGACAGTGGTGGTAGTGGTGTTATGTTTATGTGGTGGTGGCGTGGTCGTGACGTGATGCGGAGGTGGTATTGGTGCGGTGGTGTGATGAGCTGTTTGTGTGGTGGTGGTGGTGTTGGTGGTGATGGTGTAGTTGTATGATGATGATGTGGTTGTGGTGGTGGTAGGCGTTGTAGTGTGGTGGTGATGTGATGTGGAGGTGGTAGTGGTGTGGTGGTGTGACTTGTTGTTAGTGTGGTGAGTGTGGTGTTATGTTGTTTATGTAGTAGTGGTGTTATGAGGGTTGTGTGGTGATGGTGGTATGCTATGGTGATGATGGTGTGATGTTGGTGTAGGTGGTGACAGTGGTGTGGTGTGGGATCAAAGAAAAATAAGTAGGTAAAAAAAATATACGTAGGGCACCATTTCAAGGATTATAAGAGGCTTCGCAACACTTTTATCTCAGCTACTTATTTCCCAATTTTTCACTGCACTTTCCCTTATGTAAGTTCGGTATCGGTATATTTCGGTAACATGGAAGAGGATTACTAACGCGTGATTCGAGCATAAAATAATAATAATAATAATAATAATAATAATAATAATAATAATAATAATAATAATAAATCGCGAAGGAAGAAATGTAGCGAAGTCTCCAAAACCAACTATATATACGGCATTTCGAAAGAGATTGATTCGTATTTTTAAAAGAATTTTTTTTTCCTCGCTTGTGTGTGTGTGTGTGTGTGTGTGTGTGTGTGTGTGTGTGTGTGTGTGTGTGTGTGTGTGTGCGTGAGAGAAAATGATGATGCGTCGTCCGGATAGTCTGGAAAGGAAAAATTACTCAAGAAGTTTGTTTTTCTCTCAGGTAAATATCACAGACACCTGAGTTTGGCGATTTTAAAAGTAAATCTTATTAAAACTTTCTATCGACGGGGCGGGGCGGGGCGGGGCGATGCTGGGGGGAGCTCTTAACCCTTTCCTTACGATGACGTCTTTTTGTTTCATCCTTGGTGCTGGAGAGGGGCGCCTTCACGTGGTGGCACTGATATTACTGGGTTGTGGAGCTGCCCTGCATACAAACGTCCCTCACCTCTCCCTATCCCCCCAAATAGTATGGTGGACTGAAGGAGGAAGGTAACTTAAGCCTGCAGTCCACTGGGTTCATATTTCAGATGAACCTGAGACTACAAGTGCTACTCCTGCTACTATTACTACTACTACTACTACTACTACTACTACTACTACTGCCAATAATAATATACTCCTTTCACCTGAACTTGGCCCAGGTTTTCGTCCTTTTGCAGCTTATTTCACGTAGCTCAGGGTCAGAATAAGAAAGTGCTACGGCTCTACACCCTGCCCATAGCACTTCCTCGTGACTAGCACCATATTTGAGTGCAACTCTATTACCTCTGGATTCAAGATGGAGAGATGCCAATTTTAGACCAAGTTCGAGTAAAACGAGTATAGCAACAGACCCTCTCAGACCATACAGGTAAGAAGGAGTCATAGGAACTTGGAACTAAGTAAATACACTTTTAATACACCTTACAAAGACGTAGGAGGTGGCTTCTGTATTTCTGTTCTCCTTCCTTTGCCTTACAGTATACTTAGAGGGTCCGAGAGTTCAATAAGGCGAAGGTCTTACCCCAGTATTATGTGTCTGTCTTTCTGCTCTTGACGCAAATGTTATGAAAATGGGGGCTGGTGGGGTCTGGTGGGGTTTGGTAGGGTCTGGTTAGGTTTGCTTGGATCTTTCTGGGTCTAGTTAGGTCTGGAGGGGTCTGGTAGGGTCTAGTGGGGTTTGGTGGTGTCTGGTGGGGTTTACTTGAGTCTGGTGCGGTCTGGTGGGGTCTTGTGAGATCTGGTGGGGTCTGGTTGGGTCTGGTGGGGTCTGGTTGGGTATGGTTGGGTATGATGGGGTCTGCTTGAGTCTGGCAGGGTCTGGTGGGGTCTGGTAGGGTCTGGTGGGGTCTGGTGGGGTTTGATGGGGTCTGGTGGGGTCTAGTGGGGTATGGTGAGGTTTGCTTGGGTCTGGTAGGGTCTGGTGGGGTCTGGCAGGGTTTGGTGGGGTCTGGCAGGGTCTGGTGGAGTCTGGTGAGGTTTGCTTGGGTCTGGTAGGGTCTGGTGAAGTTTGCCTGGGTCTGGTGGGGTCTGGTGGGGTTTGGTAGGGTCTGGCAGGGTCTGGTGGGGTCTGGTGGGGTCTGGTGGGGTCTGGTGGAGAAGTCTTGGGCGAACGATGCGGTCTGTATCGATATCTTGAGAGGCCTTTCATTTCCGGTCTTTATTTTCCAGTAAGACTCTCGAACATGGCTTCTTTACCTCTTCAGCCCGAGGATGTCTTCATCATCATTATCATCATCATCATCAGCAGCAGCAGCAGCAGCATCTTATTATTATTATTATTATTATTATTATTATTATTATTATTATTATTATTGTAATTTTTACTACCGCTACTACTACTGCTGCTACTACCACTGCCACTAGTACTACTACTACTACTACTACTACTACTATTACTATTACTACTGCTTTCCACAATGGAGGGGTCAGATCTAGCCTTCATCAGCCCCTTCATTACGAGGCGGCTTTCGTAAGTAAAAAATCAAATATATAAATAAATAAATCGTTCGCAGCAGGAGAGGAAATCAGGGAAAAAACCTCTACATAGAATGGAATATTTTGCCTTCGTCTGCAAATCCGGCACCTTCTTTTTTTTAATGCAAGGAAGAAGGAACCAAAGGCCAGAAAACCGTGAGTGTTCCCTTCAAGAAAAAAATAATAATAATAATAATACAGAGGCTTAGAATAAATCATCCTTGGTCTTCAAAATCAGAGTTTGTGGATCCACCTCTTGATATAAAGACACCAACGAAGGCAGTCAGAGAGCGAATACCTCCGCCAAGGGGGTCAAAGTTCAAGGTTAAATTGGGGGAAGTTCTGACTTTTTCCTTGACAAAAGCCTAAGAATATGGGTCAAAAAATGAGTAATCAACCTTTACGTAATATTATGGTATTTGTCCCACGTCTACATCTTATTTAATTTCTTGAGACATGCATAAGTTAGTGGTCTTCGTTTCTCTTTCTTTCTCTCTTTATTTATTTACTTATTTAATTATTTGGATTTAAAATTACTTGAAGACAGGAAACACTGCTAAGGAGGTAGATGATGTCACTGAGATTATAGTTCCCTTAATAATCTCAGCTGAAAAAAAAATCAGTAATTCTTTTCAGCTCAGTGGATGGCCAAGTGTAGTCAGATTCGAGAGAAATGACTATACTCTTTTCACCTTAACTTGGCCCAGATTTTCGTCCTTTTGCAGCTTAATTCACGTAGGCCAGCAGCGGAGAGACAGACAGACAGACAGACAGAGAGAAGAGGATACAACTATATATATATCCTTTCCATAGCACTTTTTCGTGACTAGCATCAACTAACGCTAATCTCTCGTCATAGCTTAGCACGTAAATTGAGATGGCAATTTTAGATTGTTAGATTACCTGTCTATCTATCTATTGCCAGACGCCTTAATCCCGTAAGGGGTGGCCACAAACAAATCGCCTTCATGTCACCCTGTCCCCCTTGCCTACCTGATAAATAAAGCGCAATAGGAAATCAAAGAATAATATTTGTGTTGTAAGAGGAGCGAATTAAGGCACGAACTATGCTGCTTTTAAATGCTAATCCCTCCCCTCACCCCCTCAAAAAAAAAAAAAAAAAATAGTTGAGCACTTTTTTCCACATCCAAAAAACGCAATAACGTAACCACGCCTCCCACCATTACCATTCAGGGTCGTTTACACCATCATTGAGAGGACTAGGAAGTATGATCATAAAGACAGGGATGATTTTCTCCACACACACACACACACACACACAGAAAGAGACAGACAGGCAGACAGAGACAGAGACAAACACAGTAACACAGACAGAGACAGCGAAAAGGACATGCAAACGTTCTCAAATGAAACGTTGCCATAAAAACGTTTAATAGTGGAGCTCCGTATCATGCTACACCTGGCATGGGCGGCGAGAAATTCGTCCAGGTATGGGGGCTTTGTGTATATATTTTTTTCTTTTTTTTTTCTTTTTCTTTTTTGCATAATGGGTACTGTGGAGGGTTTCATTGAGGGGTAACGAGGTGCAGGGTAATTTCAGTTGGCCATAATAGATACATTACGTGGCTTCATTTACCCGTGCAACTGCAACCCCGTCCCCTGCAACACACACACACACACACACACACACACACGCATTACCACTCTCTGTTATAGTATCTGATTCTTTTTAATCTCTCTCTCTCTCTCTCTCTCTCTCTCTCTCTCTGTTTTACTTTTTTATGCAAGGAAGAAGGAACCAAAGGCCAGGAGCGAGAAAATTGTTTCCTCCAGAAAAGAAAAAAAACAAGATAACAGAGAGCCAAATTCAAGATCCGTTCATTTTGAGATGCCTGATGTGTGTGTGTGTGTGTGTGTGTGTGTGTGTGTGTGTGTGTGTGTGTGTGTGTGTGTGTGTGTGTGTGTGTGTGTGTGTGTGTGTGTGTGTGTGTTTTATTTTTCGAGTAGTTGTCATTTTCTGAACGTTTCCTACATTCCTTTTTTTTTTTTTTTTTTTGAAGATATCAGATTTAAAATAAACTTGAAATTATTAATGGAATCAGATCTTGTTCAGTGCGTTTGGAATTTTTGAAGTTTTATCAATACATATTATTCATCTATTAGTTTATATATCTCAGTGTAATGAAGAACTATGAATAACTTGATAATCCTTGGTGTATAGTGTATAGTGATATTTCTTCCTTTCATATTATTATTTCCAGTCTCCACTCCTTCCTTGGTGTCATCTCTCTCTCTCTCCCTCTCTCTCTCTCTCTCTCTCTCTCTCTCTCTCTCTCTCTCTCTCTCTAGTAAATAACACAGCAAACACGTCACCAATAAAGAACTATAAACACAGGTAAACACATAATTAAGGTGATTTAATTATGTTTATTTTGTAAGATAATTAAATATACTTGCTCTAAAGGAAGACAAGATAATGAGGGATATTATTAGTCTTTTTATCAATTATTAAATATTTTATTGCTCCCTCAGAGGCGTAGGAACCCGTGGCTAGGCTCTCAATTTAGTCATCTAGAGAGGGTGATCGTACTTGCCAATTAACCAGTCACTGTCCCATTAACCAGTCACCCTCCCATTATCCAGTCACCCTCCCATTATCCAGTCACTCTCCCATTAACCAGTCACTCTACCATTAACCAGTCACTCTCCCATTAACCAGTCACTCTCCCATTATCCAGTCACTCTCCCATTAACCAGTCACTGTCTCACTATTCAGTCACCCTCCCATTAACCAGTCACTCTCCCATTATCCAGTCACCTCCCATTAACCAGTCACCTCCCATTAACCAGTCACTCTCCCATTAACCAGTCACTCGCCCATTAACCAGTCACTCTCCCATTATCCAGTCACCTCCCATTAACCAGTCACCTCCCATTAACCAGTCACCTCCCATTAACCAGGCACTCTCCCATTAACCAGTCACCTCCCATTAACCAGGCACTCTCCCATTAACCAGTCACTCTCCCATTAACCAGTCACCCTCCCATTAACCAGTCACTCTCCCATTAACCAGTCACCTCCCATTAACCAGGCACTCTCCCATTAACCAGTCACCTCCCATTAACCAGTCACTCTCCCATTAACCAGTCACTCTCCCATTAACCAGTCACCCTCCCATTAACCAGTCACTCTCCCATTAACCAGTCACTCTCCCATTAACCAGTCACCCTCCCATTAACCAGGCACTCTCCCATTAACCAGTCACCCTCCCATTAACCAGTCACTCTCCCATTAACCAGTCACTCTCCCATTAACCAGTCACCCTCCCATTAACCAGTCACTCTCCCATTAACCAGTCACTCTCCCATTAACCAGTCACCCTCCCATTAACCAGTCACCCTCCCATTAACCAGTCACTCGCCCATTAACCAGTCACTCGTCCATTAACCAGTCACCCTCCCATTAACCAGTCACTCGCCCATTAACCAGTCACTCGCCCATTAACCAGTCACTCTCCCATTAACCAGTCACTCGCCCATTAACCAGTCACCCTCCCATTAACCAGTCACTCTCCCATTAACCAGTCACTCGCCCCTCTGCTAATGGCCCAACTGTCTTATATTTTCCGCCTGTCTGTATGGGGAAGGATAATGTGGTATTAAAGGTGCGTTGCTGCTGTGTGTGTGTGTGTGTGTGTGTGTGTGTGTGTGTGTGTGTGTGTGTGTAATAGTTGTAGTAGAAGCAGTAGTAGTAGTAATAGTAGTAGTAATTGTTGTTGTTGTTAGTGGTGGTGGTGGTGGTGTTGTGCTACTCTTGTCTTCCTAATGGAACGGACCCATCAACTGCAAGCAAGCAACCATCACCGCAGGGGTGTCGTGTGAGCTGAACTGATGTTGCTTCGCTGTGGTGAGGTGCGGAGATTTGAGTGAAGATTTGGTTCCTGGGTGGACGTTGCATTTGCGTCTCCGCACCCAGTTAGCAGAGGCACCACAGTAGGCTCCGCTTCACCCCGTTGTTTGCCTATATGGTTACTACCCAGCGTTATATATTGTTTCCTGAGTTAGAGGAAGCCCTCGTTAACCCCTCCACTATAAGAGGTCTTTCACTAGTTGAAGAGAGAAAGAGAGAGAGAGAGAGAGAT
>NC_137059.1:4002500-4005000 GCF_032717465.1 Coenobita brevimanus
CCCAACCCAGAGTAAACAAACTGTGACCTTTGAAACAACGTGGTTAAATACGATGAAACATGCATCACTGCTCGCCATACAGGTGTAATTATGACAGGTGCAATTGCCTGTGGACGCCTCTGTGCATCTGGTATTGTTGTTGGTGGAGGTAGAGTGAGAAGTGAAATAAAATGTTAAATCTAGTAACTCTCTCTCTCTCTCTCTCTCTCTCTCTCTCTCTCTCTCTCTCTCTCTCTCTCTCTCTCTCTCTCTCTCTCTCTGTTGGTGGTGGAGTGGGAAGTGAATTATGACGCTGAATCCAGTATGAGATAGAGTGGTAGAAATCTCTCTCTCTCTCTCTCTCTCTCTCTCTCTCTCTCTCTCTCTCTCTCTCTCTCTCTCTCTCTCTCTCTCTCTCTCTCTCTCTCTCTCTCCATTCTAGTATTCAAACTTAATACTTTTACAGATTAATAATGTAATTACTCCCCCGCGCAGTGGAAACGCGACAGATATTTTTTACTCGTCCTGTGTGTGTGTGTGTGTGTGTGTGTGTGTGTGTGTGTGTGTGTTTACTGACTTCTTTTTTATCTGTAACTGTATTCATTTTACATTTCTTGCATAGGCCTACTGTGGAAAGTAATATTTGAAGGTCAGTGCTTGGTGTAGTGATTTGTGTAGGTGTAGGTATCTGCGTGGTAAAGCTGTAGAACTGGTGAGCCGATACATTTGCGTGCGGCACTGTGAAAAAAAAAAAATAGGATGACTGCGAGGCCTAGTGATTTGCGTGTGCTTGGGTATTTGCATAGGTAGCGTGCGTATTTGCGTAGGTAGCGCGTGCATTTGCGTAGGTATTAATATATGTGCAGTATGCGTAAGAATTTGCCTAATAATGGGGTTAAGTTGGCGACGCTGTGTGAGCGCTGTGGCAAAACAATAATTATTTAGGAGGACAGTTTTAGGCAGACGAGAGAGCGACACCATGTTGCCTATCCCGAGGGAAACGTTCATTGTTTACCAGCTGGAAAGAGAGAGAGAGAGAGAGAGAGAGAGAGAGAGAGAGAGAGAGGGAGGGAGGGAAGAAGGAGGAGCATTCAGTGAGAGGGAGAGGCGGTGACGAAAGAGGGAGGAGGGGCACTATAGTCTCACCAATCTAATACCAAGGTTTGGGTGGGGTCTGGCGCTGAGTGCAGCCATGCCATACTTCCTAAACGAGCGATGAGTAGATTCTGTTATATATGTAATAGGCATCACAGATAGGTACACACATACTAATACAATATAAACGTAAGTATTCTAGCATATCAAAGGAAGGTAAACTTGTAATGCATATGGCTCTTGTACATCAATAAAGAAACGTGGCATACATATTTTACAGTGGTGCTGAAAAAAATGTAGTTACTTTTACCGACTTTCACGGTAGTTCTAAGTTGGGTAAGTAATGTAACAATTACGTTTATAATATAATTTGAAGGAATCAGTAGAAAATACGCTATTTTCTTAATAGAAATAAATAAGTTAAAACACTCACGAGCGGCAACATCCAGGCCCATACTGGGAGTTAATCCATTGGAGGGAGATTGAGCTTCTGTCACGTGCTTCCACTGTTCACAATGTTATATATATAACTTAAATTATATTTATAACTTAAATTAGTTTGTCTTTACACACACACAAAACACACACACACACACACACACACACACAGAAGTGGGTGAAGTCATGTCAGGTCAGGTGGCGAGGTGTGAGCGGACGAACTCTAACGGTGTCAGGTCAGCCACTACCCAATCAGAGTATAGGAAACAAGGCAACGCTGTACGCCGGGAAATCCCCAGCTGGACTCCACCCAAACCTTGGTTTTAGATTGGTGAGACTATAGCGGAAGGAAAGGGGGGGAGCAAGTGGTGGCGGGGGGATGAAAGAGGGGCATGGAAAGGGGAAGGAGGAGGAGGAGGTGAAGGAGCAGGAGCTTGAGAAGGAGGGGAAGAACAAGCAATAGAATTTCTTGGGAGATGTAGAAGAAAACGCAAAGTGACGGGGGAGAAAAGCAGAGAATTTCATATGAGGAGTGTCAGAGTCGGTGAAAGACGGGAAAATAGCCTACGAGGGAAGGGAATGCTGAGAAAGTCAT
This sequence comes from Coenobita brevimanus, assembly GCF_032717465.1. Classification (NCBI taxonomy): domain Eukaryota; kingdom Metazoa; phylum Arthropoda; class Malacostraca; order Decapoda; family Coenobitidae; genus Coenobita; species Coenobita brevimanus. Next base: position 4,004,608 of record NC_137059.1, read on the forward strand.
ACACATACGTTTTACACCCGCTCTCGCAAAGGGGGAGCGGGTGCTATGTTTTACTTGACGTGTGTGTGTGTGTGTGTGTGTGTGTGTGTGTGTGTTTACGTGTGACTTTATGTGTGTTTGTGCGTGTGTGTTTGTCGTGTATATGTATCTGTCTGTCTGTCTGTCTTTCTCTCTGTTTGACTGCCTGTCTGTCTGTCTGTGTGTTCGGCATGTCAGAGATTATTGTCAATGGTGAAAAATATTTTACATACGGATATGGCTGCTTCGTAAACCTGTGTGTGTGTGTGTGTGTGTGTGTGTGTGTGTGTGTGTGTGTAAGTAGAGGTGGAGAGGAGTGTGTAAGGGCCTCATTAGTGGAGGACACTCTCATTCCCCACCCCGAGACAACCTCAG
>NC_137059.1:4012500-4022500 GCF_032717465.1 Coenobita brevimanus
TAACAGACAAAAATAAGGGCTCTCCAAATCTCCCTGTCCTTCTAGGCCTTGTGTTTTAAAAAAGAGTTTATTCCTCTTCTTCTCAGTCTCTATTTTTCACCACCAAAATCTTTCTCACTCTCTCAGACACACACCAGCATCCATAATTTTATCTTTTACCGAGAACACACACACACACACACACACACACGCACACACACACACACACACGCAGATAGATAGATGTATGCACGTATGTATGTATTTATGTATGGAGAGAGAGAGAGAGAGAGAGAGAGAGAGAAGAGTGGAAAGTGAGAAATAAGCAAGAGGGATGGACAGGAAGTGGCAAAAAGTGTGTAAAAATAAAGGTGTGAGTGAGCGTGAGGGGGATGTGTGTGTGTGACAGTGTGAAAGATGAGGTGGAAGGGAAGTGGAGTGGTAGTGGAGTGGGAGAGTGAGGAAGGTCGTTTGGAGAGTGGCAGTGAGGGATGATGGCGAGGTATGAAGGGAAGACAGGTGTAAGTAAGGTGAGAGGAAGGAGAAAAGCATATTCTTGGATTAAGTGAGAGAGAGAGAGAGAGAGAGAGAGAGAGAGAGAGAGAGAGAGAGGGAGGGAGGGAGAGAGAGAGAGAGAGAGAGAGAGAGAGAGAATCCAGCCATGTACTGCGGAGGAAATGGCTAATCCTGACAATTTACAACTCTAAAGTAGCCGCAGCGAGAAATGAACGCTGTGGTGGGGCAGGCGGGATGACCTGGGATTCCCCCACTGTTGCCATATCCACATGTCACCGACCATAAAGGTTTCCCCCCCCCCTCCTAAATGTGGCATATGAGCGGGGGAGTGCGGCCTTGCCGATACCTCCGCCTGACCTATAATTATACACTCGCCAGAACTGACCTGCCCTCAGACAAGGGGGGGGAAACCTTTATACAGAAAACTCTCCTTGATTTTTACCTCAGTGGTGGTGTGGAACAAAAGTCATAATAATTTCATAATTAGTTTCGGAAATACACCAGTTTATATAGAACCCGAGAGAGAAAGAGAAAGCCAGAGACACAGGGTAAGGATCATGGAGCGGGGCTGCAGCGGTGGCCGATGGTCGGTGACATCCTACCTCTATGGTCGGTGACATGTGGATATGGCAACAGTGGGGGAATCCCAGGTCATCCCGCCTGCCCCACCACAGCGTTCATTTCTCGCTGCGGCTACTTATAGCAATGACCATTATCAATCTCTACTCATTGCTATTATACCCTCAACTTTTTCAATTTTGCTTCTGATGAGGCGTAAGGCACAAGACAGAGAAAGAACCGAAATCACAGCCTCCCCCCCCCCCTCAAAAAAAAAAAAGAAAAAAAAAAAGAAAAGCCAGAAAGATGGGGGGGAAAAACTTCATATGACTGTTCCGGCCACGGGATATTCGACCTAAATCTTCCGTGACATATGGTCGATATTTGAGAGACGATGAATACCCCGGATACGACTTCTTAAGGTATTCCAAATTCGACTTTATTCCCTCCCGACTTAAGGACGAAATTTGATATTGGATTAAGACCTCGGATACGACCATTTAGGGTTTGCAAAAATCGACTTTATTTCCTCCTGAGATATGGGCGAAATTTGAAAGTTGATTAAGGCCCTGGATAAGACTTTAGGTATGTCAAAATCGACTTTCTTCCCTCTTGGCTTAAGGATGAAATTTTAAAGTTGATTAAGGTTCTAAATAAGACTTTCGGGTATACCAAATTCGACCTTATTCCCTCTTGGCATAAGGTCGAAATTTAAGATATGTTCTGGGGATGCCAAACTCAGCTTTATCCCCTCTAGACATAAAGGTGAAATTTAAGGACTATAGGGCCCTGGTTACGTCCCTATCGCCCCCCTGCCTGCTCCTGTCATCCGGCCTCCCTGCCATCTGTTCGCTCAAGTTTCCTCATTCTGTGTCTCCATTCCCCTCCACGGCCACAACTTGCGGGGACATACTACCAATGAATCTTGTTTCCGGGTCCCCTCGCTCTACCTAACATCTCTTCCTTAGCGATTTATTGTAGGATATGGCAGATTATCGTTTTGTACATTATCTATGCAGAGTGTAGCGATGCTGGAAAGGATTTATATAACACAGAACCGCAAGGCATAATAAGCAAAATAAATCGCTTAGGAAAAGGTGTCAGGGAGCCTCCTTAGCCAACGAGAATATGGGGACGATTTCTAGAAGTGGCCCAGTCCGTCAGTCACACCTTAAGGATTTTCACTCGCAAGGTGGTGCAGGAGAAGGACGCCTTCACGCGGTGGCACAACTGAAAGCGGGCCTGTCAACTCCTAAAGTTTATTACCCCTCTGTCCCTACTCACCCAAGACTAAAATTAGGGACCTTGCCTGAACATTGACGATCACGGGTCGTATTTGGGGGAAAGAATAAGAAAAAAAAAAAGAAAATGAAATGAGACTAGCAAAAGTTAAAGATAAATAAAGAAATAATTATCGCCAGCTGTAATGGGCCTCGTGGGGTCGATAGGCACTGATTTAAACCTTCTTAAAAATTGTCGCTCAAGACTCTGATTTTCTGGGCTAAAATTAACGCTGCCTTCCCCTCCAAACACACGCAGTTCAAACTCAAGGAAGAAGAAGTTAGCAGCTCTCAGGGGGACAGGAAAATAACTTGTACGCACAGTTCTGCACAGTTCTACACGGTTCTACACAGTTCTATATAGTTCTTCATTACCTCAGCGAAGTTCCTCACGGTTCTTCACGGTTCTACATGGTTCTTCACGGTCCCTCACGGTTCTGTGTGGTCTTGTACAATTTCACAAAGTTCCACATAGTTCTTCCTTACTTCTCCACAGTTCTACACGGTTCTTCACGGTTCTTCACTGTTCTACACGGTTCTTCACGGTTCTTCACAGTTCTGTTGGGTTCGTCACGGTTTCATCTTATTTATTTTTGCTACAGCCAGACAGTTTTGGTCATCTTGATAAAGGCTTCTCGACCTGAAGGGGTTTATTAATAGTTTAGGTGCTGGAGAGGGACGCCTTCACGTAGTGGCACTTGTATTGTCGGGTGGTGGAAGTGCCTGGTTATACAGACGTCCCTCAGCTACTTCCCTATCCCCCGAAAGGAGGATGGTGAACTGCAGAAGGTCAACTTTAATATGCAGTCCACTGGGTTCACATTTCAAGTAAACCTGGAGCTGCTGCTGCTACTACTACTACTACTACTACAACTACTACTACTACTACTAATACTAATACTAATACTAATACTAATACTACTACTAGGAGGCCGTAGCACCTCTTTCTGAACGATTTGTTACGCATATTATACTTGAATATCTTTTGGTAGGTCAGTTATAGCATTTAAATATTGACATATCATCAATAGCACCCAAGAGGATAGATAGATAGACAGATAGACAGACAGACAAATCGATCAACTGATAGATAGATACTGGTAGGTAGATATTTTCGCTTGATTGACTTCATACTCATTCCGTACACGTATCTCTCTTTAGTACAATATTCTAGGTATCAATATAATCTCATAATTTCTCCACGCTTCTGTATTCAATTCCATTAGCCTTTCCATGCATTAGACATTTTCATTTCTCCTTCACACTTCTGTCTTTTATTTTCACGGTCCAACAGTGTCCAGTATTATACCCCAGCTTAAGAATTTCACCATTAACAGCACACTATATCCCGAATCACCATCTCCACCATACCAAGCCTCTTCAAAAACACACACCATACCCTGTACCCGATGGCAAAGATGTGATGCAGCGTTACCATTCCAGCACACCTTCACCTCCATACATTTACTGTGAAATTTTTCCATATTTCTCCCTTTGTTCTTCGTTTCACCCCTCTTTCCATCGCTGTTGTACTGTGATATAAAAGGCTATGTGTATGTAAAATGTGTTTAACCCCTTCAACATTCAGCACGCTCAAATTTTTAGTTATGCAAGCGCTAGGGAAGTGAGAGCGGTTGCTATTTTTTGACTGCCGTGTGTGTGTGTGTGTGTGTGTGTGTGTGTGTGTGTGTGTGTGTGTGTGTGTGTGTGTGTGTGTGTGTGTGTGTCTGTCTGTCTGTCTGTCTGTCTGTCTGTCTGTCTGTGTGGGCAAATTAACTCAGTTTTATCTTGTCTTAACCAAACATGGTGGGAGGTTTGAAGGTCAGCCATGGGGTTGGTCCATTGTTTTTAAGAACAGCAGGTCAAAGGTCAAAGATTAAGGTCACAGTGCTCAAAATATAATCAATTCTTCCTTGACCTACTATCCATCAATCCGCCAAATTTCAGTGCAAACCGATAGCAACTTTTTGTGATATTTTGGTCACAGACAGACAGACACAGTTAAATACATAACCACCGCCTAATTGCGATGGTGAAGGTAACAACAAGAGCAGCAGCAGCAACAACACATTCACTGTGCCATCGCCCATCTCGCTGTGACGCACTAAAAGGATTTATTCTTGACGGGGCGCTTTGAAAATATATGAATTCGTGTATTGGAATTTGAATATAAAAGAGCGGATTGCCGAAATGGAAGGGTAATGAAAAGTGCGTAGTATATAGCGCTAAAAATCTGCGTGAAAAAAGCGAGAAAGAGAGAGAGAGAGAGAGAGGGAGGGGAAGAGTGGTGGTGACTGGTGCGATGTTGTGGTGAGTTGTGGTGTTGTATTATGGTTTTGGTGTGTTGTGGTGTTGCGTTGTGATGTGATGTGGTGTGCTGAGGTTATTATTAGTGATGTGGAGGTGATGGCGACTGGTGTGGTGTGTGGTGGTGTTGTGTTATGGTGGTGCTGTGTTGTCGTGTGGTGTGATGTGATGCGGTGGTATGTTGTGGTAGTGTGGAGATGGTGGTGGTGATTGGTGTGGTGCTGTGGCGAGGTGTGGTGTTGTATTATGGCAGTGATGTGTTGTGGTGCTGCGTTGTGATGTGATGTGGTGTTATTATCAGTGTTTATTCGGTAGTTATGGTGATGATGGTCTGGATAGGTGGTGTGGTGACAGTGGTGTTTTTATTATTATTATTATTATTTTATTATTATTATTATTATTATTATTATTATTATTATTATTATTATTATTACTATTTTTATTATTATTATTATTACTATTATTATTATCATTATTATTATTATTATTATTATTATTATTAATATTATTATTATTATTATTATTATTATTGCTACTACTACTACTACTACTACTACTGTCACTACTACTAGGCTACTACTACTTCCGCTATTACTACTGATATTACTACTACTACTACTACTACTGCTACTGTTATATTCCCCATCAAAGACCACACCTCAGCACTTCTGTGAATTCTTCATAAATGCGTCTCACATAACTACACGTTTCTTTTCGTTTTCATTTTCGTTTTTAAAGACTCCAACATGCTTGCATACGTCAACCTTGGTCACGTAATAGCGGCTCTCCATGCTACTCGATCTCTAGTAGCCTCCCTACTCAGTACCTTATCCCTGAGGTCACGTTCAATGACATCCCAGGTCTTGGTGTTGTGGTGTGTTGTGGTGTTGTGGTGGTATGATGGTGCTGTGTTGTGTGGTGTGACGTGATGTGATACTGAACATGAAACTGACAGGCTGAGAATGAAGGCAAAGTATCAACTGGCTTCTGGGGTTCTTATAAATTACCATGAGTCTCTCTCCCCACCACACCGGGGCATTCAGTGCGGAAGCATCTTGTTTTGTGAATCATCCATTTGTCTTCACCTTACTGGTTAGGTTATAAGATTTTGTGGTTACTTTCAAACGCAGTATGTCCATGCATCTCGAAATGATCGGATCTTGAATTTGGCTCTCTTTTGTATTTTGTTTTTCTCTTGGAAGGAACAGTTTTGCGGCCTCGATGCCTTTGGTTCCTTCTTTCTCATAAAAAAGAAAAAAATGTACACTTAAATTAGCCTTATACTAGTACATTAAAATCAGACACTTATCTAGTATTCCTTTATATCCAAGTTAACCTGAAGTGATAGTTGATTAGCTGCCAAAATGTACTAGAATTATATAGACTTACACATATTTTCTTTTCTTCACACCATTGTTTCCACCTGCCATCAAGGACACCTGTATGTAATTAAGGTGTGCATTGTAGACTAACCTAGGAGTAAATAAATAAATAAATAAATAATGTTTTTTTGTGTGTGTGTTTGTAAGGCAACGTCCCCCATCCACTCTTCCCTTTGCACCTTCCCTTTATGACGCTCAAGTTATAGTTATGATTGAGTGTCCCCTGTTACTTAGTCTCTCTCTCTCTCTCTCTCTCTCTCTCTCTCTCTCTCTCTCTCTCTCTCTCTCTCTCTCTCTAATCTTCACCTGCAGTTCATTTGCAAGCAATAACTCGGTCCACTGCACACACACTCACATTCATTCTCCAGGTGTAGAAAGACTTGCCTGGTGGTGTGGTGGTGGTGGTGGTGGGTGTGGTAGGTGTGGTGGTGATGTGGAAGGCTGGATTGGTGATGGTGGTAGTGATGGGTGTGGTGGTGATGGTTGTGATGTGGAAATGTGATGGTGGTGGTGGTGGTGGGTGTGATGGTGGTGGGTGTGTGGTAGGTTTGGTGGCGAAGTGGAAGGCATTGGTGGTGGTGGTGGTGGCGGCGGCGGTGTGGAAGGCAGTGGTGGTGGTGTGGGTGGAAGGCAGGAGGGGTCATGGTGATGGTGGTGGAGAGGTGTGTAGCAGAAGTGAGAATATTGTGTGATATTAAAACTGCGTACTTACAAACTATAAAATCCAGATAAAGAGGAATATTTCGATCTTTGGGAAATATATATAGTCTTAATTTGCCTCTTTGCTGCTTGAGATCCTTCGTGATTAAAATAATGATTCGTGATAAAAGGAATGTAACAGAAAACAAGCGATCGGACTGAAGGGGTTATGGGAGAATTATGGGAACACAAACACACACACACACACACACACAGTAACACCTCTCTCTCTCTCTCTCTCTCTCTCTCTCTCTCTCTCTCTCTCTCTCTCTCTCCCCACCATCACTTACGACCTCATTATCCACCACTTCCTCGTACTTGGGACTTGAAGAGAGAGAGAGAGAGAGAGAGAGAGAGAGAGAGAGAGAGAGAAAGGATGAGATTTTGCAAACCCTTCCACCAACTTTAATCCAAATCGAAAAAAAAAAAAAAAAACAGTGGGAGTTAAAGGGCCGAAATTTTGACCTTTCCTAGCAGCCTTGACCTCTGACCCCTGACCTCGAAAGTTTATCACCTCACCCTTTTCGTGTCCTTCAGCTCGTCCACCAAGTTTGGCAAAGATCGGATTAAAAAAGGCTTATCCTGACCTTCGCTTTGATCTATTACCTCTCTCGCCAAAAATTAATTACATGTTCACCTGATGGTCCTCAATTATTAGGTCAAATTTAGTGCAGATCTATTCAGTAATTTTCCATAATCTTGGTGACAGACAGACAGACAGACAGAAAGACAAACACAAACAATAGGTAGACAGACCTGTAGAAAGACAGACAAACAGAAATAGACAGACAGAGAGAAAAACAGAAAGATAAACAAAAAAAAGACAGTCAAAGACACAGACTGGCAGACACACATACACACACACACACACACACACACACACACACACACACACACAGTAGGACAGAAAGACAGAGACAGGCAGACAGGCAGAAAGACAGACAGAGAGAGAGAGACAAGACAGACAGTCATACAAACAACAGGCAGACAAACGGAGAGACAGACAAGACAGGCAGACACACAAACAACAGGCAGACAAACAGACAGCTAGAAAGAGAGACAGACAGACAGAAATACAGACAGAGAGAGAGACAAGATAGGCAGACATGCAAACAACAGGCAGACAGACAGACAGACAGACCAAACCAGACATACACCCTCCTCGCAATTTCACGCGCGGGTGTAAGCAGTCCATCTTCACCCATTTCGATCATTTACTCCAGCGGTTCCTAATTACCTTGGCCTCGTTAGCTCTCTCCTTCCCCGACCCTTCAATTACAGGTCAGATTACACATTAACCTTCCCTTCCGCATCACACCTGCCTCGCCCCCCACCTCATCCCGTGTCTCATCTCCCTCTCATCATCTTATCTCTGCTCTGTGATTAATGCCTTCAGTCCGATTATCTGTTTTTTTCTTTTATTCTTGTTTCCTGCACACGAGGTGGTAGACAATGGCAGCATCATCCACTCATTTGATGTAGTGCTGCCTACTTCTTCCTTCACGTTCACCATTCTTTTTCAGTGTCTGCCCTCCTCTCCTCCTACTTCTTCCATCCTTCCTGTCATTTTTATCATTCACATTTCCACTTCAGGTGACTCTGCACTGAGTGACAAGCCTAATGATCCCCTCTAACCCGGGCAATCACTTATAACGCTGGGTGGTAGCCATATAACGAAATGAATATGTGACGTGATGCATACTATGGGACCTCTGGGTGGGGAGCCAAATGCGGCGTCCACCCTGAAACCACTACACGGGACGGCCACGCAGGGGGCGATTGCTTACATGTGGTTGATGGGTCTGCTCAACTTTCAGACGGTGATAGCTAGCTTTTCAAAGACCTATTGTAGTAAAGGAATAAAGGAAGGCTATACTAACCAGCCAACTCCTAAAGTCTCGCCAAAGCTGAATGAAATGATCTAAAAAGAGTTGGAATGAGAGAGAGAGAGAGAGAGAGAGAGAGAGAGAGAGAGATGTGTCCTCGGGGTGAAGGGGTTTGAGGCAGAAGAGTTATCAGTGAGCGATGTATTCCGTATTATTTAAAACTTTCTTCATTCTTGCGATGGATTGTGAGGCCCGTTTCGCTTATAGGCTGCTGACAGTTTCCAAATTTTTCGTACTTTCTCCTTCCTTGTTTAAAATGATATCTTACTCCGTAGATACAAAAAAAAGTGACGACGACGATGATGATGATGAGAATAAGGATCATCATCATCATCATCATCATCATCATCATGAGGAGGAGAAGGACGAGAAGGAGGAAGATGATGATGATGATGAGAATAATAATAATGATAAGAAGAAGAAGAAGAAGGAGAATGATGATGATGGTGATGGTGATAAAGATGATGATGAAAATAATAATAATAATAATAATAATAATAATAATAATAATAATAATAATAATGGATAAGAAAACGAAAATGAAGAAGAACAAGAAGGAAAGAAAGCAAAAGAAAGGGAAAAGAAGACGACGACGAAGAAGGAAAAGAAGAAGACGAAGAAGAAGAGGCAGAAGAGAAAGAAAAAAGAGAAAGAAGAAGCAACATTTCAACAGCACTAAATGGCTGTCTTTTTGTCAATCTTATATATTCCTATATTTGGGCAGAATTTTATAAAACAATTTTCTTTGAGAGGTCTTGACATTTCTCTAAAATATTGTGCCATCGAGAAATGTTCGCAGTAGACGAGAAACTTTAAATTGTTAATGCAAAGTTGCGTACACACACAGACACACACACACACACACACACACACACACACACACACACACACACACACACACACACACACACACACACACACACACACACACAGCTATCATCGAAGGAAAGGGGAAAGTTCGTAGGTACTCTGGCTATCATCCACACACACACACACACACACACACACACACACACACACACACACACACACACACACACACACACACACACACACACACACACACACACACACACGTCACCGAAGGAAGGGCATACTGTAGATAAGCAGATACCCATCCATCGCCCCTGAGAGGTACTTTTTACACAATATCTTAAACCACACGAAAAACAACTACAGCATAGAAAAAATTAACTACACAATTAAACCTACATGATACGAACTACATGACTAAAGAAAGGAGAGGACATGGTATTTTCCCTATGCATATCGTCACTTGCAACTCGTTTGTCAAATAGGTCCCAACTTTTATCTTTTCCATCTCTAAAAGCGACACAAGTTCCCCTGGCGAGGCAACTTGAGCATTTTTCTAAAGTTTGGGGTGGTGGGGGGT
>NC_137059.1:4025000-4027500 GCF_032717465.1 Coenobita brevimanus
GCAAACACGGGGTTTTTTTTTCTTTTTTTTTGGGGGGGGCGGAGGGGAGGGCGTGGTTCGTGTATGCTCCCATATTTTTTTTCGAAGACCATTAATTACTCTGAACAAAAAAAGGAGAAGTTAGTTACCAAAGTATATGCAATAAAAATCTTAAATATCAACAGAGTCGTTTAAGCAGAATGATGGATTTCATAATAACGCTGAAGAATTTTATAATGATGAATTCAAACAACTGGTAACTCCACTGGGTATGCCCCCCTTTTTTTCGAAACAGCTGGATCCGCCTCTGCCTTGTGTTAGGATTATTAAGGAAGACACAGGTGACCGCAGGTGCTACGGGGGATAGGCGACGTGTTAAGATGATAGGCTATGATAGGAGTGTGATGAGACGCCTAAAGGAAATAGAACTCAGTCTCTTGTAAAAATCTAAGCTTGGTGTCCCTATGGAAGGTGTGGCGTGTAGTGGGGTTGGCTGGGTGATATGGAGTGGAATTGACAGGTGAGGTGGTGTAGAGTATGATAAAATAGGTAAATAGACAGATAGATAGATAGATAGATAGATGGACTGGGAAAGCAAGACTCATTTACATCGCCAGGAAAGGTGTGGTGTGTAGTGGGGTTGGTTGGGGTGGGGTGGGATGGAATTAACAGTTGAGGTGGTGTCGAGTATGACAAGGTTGGAGGGGATGAAGTAAGCAGATAGGTGGATAGATAGAGGAATAGATAAATGGTGAATAACAAGATTTTTAGAAGAAAGACAAGGAAATACGGTCAGACAAGATATTACGTAAACAAGAAGGGAAAACAATAACACAGCATAAGAGAATTGTATAAATAACATGATGATATTACTTGTAGTGATGGTTAAGTATTATTTTATTGTTTTATTTCTCTACACCCCACACAGCAATAAAGATTAAGCTCCCCACTGCACCCTAGACAAGTCATTTCCCTCCCCGTTATGTATCCCAGGGGAGAAATGACACACGGACATAGGAGGGAGGAAATGACTGGCTATGATCATTATTAAATATGTAAAGGTGTATCCAGGTAACACAATAATATATCTACAGGACTCACAGGTAATTAAGCGATATTTCTACCTGTTTAATTATTCTTTAGATTACCTAGATATTACTGGGGTTGAATCTGTGTTTGTGGAAGCATTGAAAACTATACTCCTTTCACCTTAACTTGGCCCAGATTCGTCCTATTGGATGTACTGGCACAAGAAGGCAATATTACAGCTCTACCTTCTTTCCATAGCACTTCTTCGTGACTATCATCCTTTCCTAGTGTCATTCTAATAGGCATTCATGATAGGAAGATGGTAATTTTGGGCGAAATTAAAGTAAAATCACACACACACACACACACACACACACACACACACACACACACACACACACACACACACACACACACACACACACACACACACACACACACACACACACACACACACCACATCGTATCTACACACATTAATTTAGCACAGGTATTTATAAGGGCAAAGGGACCTGTCTGTCTGTGTAAGTGTGTGTACCTGTGTGCGTATGTTCACTATTTAGCCCTATGACTGTCTGTGTACGTATATGCCTATGTGCGTACGTTCAGTCCACAGCCCTAAAGGAAAACAAAGGCCTGAAGCATTACACACATTACATAATAGCACTTTTGTACTAATGCAATAGAGTCGACTGTCATCTTAATTAACAGATGAGAGAGAGAGAGAGAGAGAGAGAGAGAGAGAGAGAGAGAGAGAGAGAGAGAGAGAGAGAGAGGAACGAGGTGACAAGGTGTAAAAAACATTGACAAAAGATAAGACGGAGAGGGAGAGAACGAGAGAAAAAAGTAAAACAAGATTAATATAAAGAATAAGAGAGAGAGATGAAAGAGAGAAAGAGAGGAAGAGAGAACGAAAGAAGAGAGAGGAGAAAGAACTGACAGACTGAGAGAAGAAGAAAAATATGAGAAAGAAAAGAGACCTGAAGAAGAATCCAAGGAGGGAAGGGAGGGAAAAACAGGAAAGAAATATAAAGAAGAGGAAGAAATGAGGAAGTGAGGGAAGGAACGAAAAATAAAGACAGTAAAGATGAGAGAGAGAGAGAGAGAGAGAGAGAGAGAGAGAGAGAGAGAGAGACAGAGACAGAGACAGAGACAGACAGACAGACAGAATGGGGGGAAGGAGATAATGATGAGAGAAAAGAAATCATCATCATCATCATCTTCATCACCAGTATTACCACCACCACCAACATCACCACCATCATCATCATCATCATCACTAGGACTACCACCAACACCACCGTCACCACCACCACCACCAACACCATCATCATCATCATCACCATCATCATCTTTCTAAACCTTCATTTCTGATACTAGAAAGGCAGGTTAAATAATAATGAATATAAATCTAATTAGCACGGGATTTGAGGCGACTAAACAAGAGTACGTGAAAGAGGAGAATTGAAAGGAAGAAAGCAATATAAGAATT
>NC_137059.1:4032500-4055000 GCF_032717465.1 Coenobita brevimanus
CACACACACACACACACACACACACACACACACACACACCACCAAACTGACAGGCTTCATCCTTACCAGAATAGACAGCAAGACCAACCAGTACATGGCCCAGGTGTTGATAATTGCAGGTGGGGGCAGGTGAGCGTGGCAGGTGTGTGTCGTTAATGATTCTGACACACCTGACGCGAGGACAGGTAATTGGCCACTTGCGAATTTTGGTCCTGCAAGAAAGTTGAAAATATCGATTAGTTATTCGTAGCATCAGCACATACGCGTTTGAAAAAAATATATATATATATATCTTGTAAACTAAGCTACTGTCATATCTTCTCTGTTTACCCCTACTGTTATTCTCTTCATTCCCTCTTCTGTGCCTGTCTCCTCTTCCGTTTCAAGTTCTTTCTCTGTTTCATCCTTTACTTGTCTTAATTTCACCCCTGTTTTTGTGCCCTCTGTTTCTTTTCACATCGCTTCAGTGTTTCACCTATTGGCTTCCTCTTCATTCCCTCTACTGTGCACATTCCTCTTTCCTTTCAAAGCCTTCCTCTGTTTTATCTCATACTTGTCTCTGTTTCATCCCCGTTTCTGTACCCCCGTTGCCTCTATTCCCTTCCAAATCCCTTCTGTGTTTCACCCTTTTGGTTTCCAATCCATTCCTTTTCCTCTCTCCTTTCAGATCCTTCCTCCCTTTCATCTCTTGCTTGTTTCCATTCCACTCCTGTTTCTGTGCCTGCTTCATCTGTTTCCCTCTAAATACCTTCTGTGTTTCACCCTCTTCGTTTCCTCTCCATTCTCTCTAATATCCTGTCTCTGTTTTATCCCTGCTCGATCCCTGTTTTCCATCCATGCCATCCTCATCTATCCAAACGGGTCGTATTCTAAGTGGCTTTGTATATTTCCTAACACCTCTTCTTTGGCAGTTCATTATGCACATCACTCCTCAATTTCCCCTTACGTGATATGGACGCAAATTATGTCTATGGTGACGCGATGTAAATACAAGAAAATATGAGGATGTAATACCCTGAACAAATCGCAAAGAAAAAGGTGCTACGAAGCCTCCAACGCGAAGCAGAACACGTATCAAATCCTCGTCTTTGGTGGTGGGAATATATAACCCCAGCCAGACAGTTTCCCGCCAAGTTGCTCTCCATTTGACAGGATTCCAATTTCCTGTTCGCGCGCCCTCTGCAGTGCTGTAATTTGACCTCGCCCGGGTTCTCGCTCATATATCTCGTGCTAACTGAAGAGGACGTCCTTGAATATCGCTATAATCTTGCTCTCTGTGTCTCTGTGTTCCTGTAAAGCGTCTTCGAGTATCAGTATGATCTTGTTCTGTATTGTTATAAGATGGGGAGGTTGACGAATTTCCAGAAGTCCGTAAATTTACATCTTTCCTTCCATTCTTCGTGTAATTTTCTTGTGATTTACACTTATACGACGAGCGTGCTGGTGAGGAGCGCCTTGACGTGGTGGCACCGATATGACTGGGTGGCTCTGCTGCCTGGATATGCAAACCTACTTCAGTTCATTCCATGTTCACCAAAACGAGGATGGTGGATTGCAGGAGATGTTTACTTCAGCCTGCAGTCCACCCGGTTCCCGTTCAGATGATCCTAGGGTTGCAACTACTACCACTTCTACCATTACTACTGCTACTACTACTACTACTACTACTATTACTACTACTACTACTACTACTACTACTACTACTACTACTACTACTTACTGTAATAATAGCAGTAGAAATAGTAGTTGCTATAGTGGTAGAATTCTGCACTAGTGGTAGCGCCTCAGGGTCTTCTGAAATCTAAACCCAAGGGACTGTAGGCTGAAGTTGTCCTCCTACGGTCCACCATCCTCCTTTTGGGGGATAGGGAGGGAATTGAGGGACGTTTGTACAACCAGGCAGTGGAGCCACCCAGTCATATCAGTGCCTCCACGTGAAGGCATCCCTCCCGCACCTGGTGAAAGGAGTAAATCGAGGTATCATGGTTCGTCGACAGCTTTATATTTTGGGGGATTTACAGGCGCGCGATTTGTTTATGGAAAATATTGTTTGGGTTTACGAGGGTTTATGCCATTGTTAAGCTTATAGTCTGAAGCTGAGGGTGCTGGCAGCGGGGAAATGGATAATATTTACGTGTGAAGCAAGGTATGCACAGGAAAGCCAATGGAGATGAATTTATATATATATCTTGTACTCTCTTAGGTGGGGAGCCATCATGGAATACATCATCATCATCATCATCATCATCATCATCACCAATCTCATCATCATTATCATCACCAATATCATCATCATTATCATCATCAATATCATCATCATCAATATCATCATCATCAATATCATCATCATCATCATCCTGTTTTCCATCTGAGGATAGAGTGAGGCAGGATCGAAAAAGGAGGAGGCATAAATTAGGAGAAATATCATCTTACTGACCAGAAAAACGGGCCACTCACTCATTTACATCTCATACTAGTCCCCGGAATCCTGACACTTCTCACAGGTCTACCCAACTCCACATAAATATATTTTTTGCACAGTGTGTGTGTGTGTGTGTGTGTGTGTGTGTGTGTGTGTGTGTGTGTGTGAGAGAGAGAGAGTAGGAACCCGAGGCTAGGCTAACGTAGATCAATACATTTAAGGGTAGATGACGAGCCTACTACTCTTTGTGGCAGTGTAGGACAAAAAGCTTCCAGTTAACTCATGGATCGAACCAGGGGAAGGCCGTCACTCCAAATAAAGCGTATTGCACACACACACACACACACACACACACACACACACACACACACACACTTCATTTTTTCTCTGCCTCTTCCCCCCATTTCACACTTTCATTTCCTTCTCTCTTTTCTCTCACTCCTCGCCTAGCCTCTTTCACACACTCCCTCTCTCTCTCTCTCTCTCTCTCTCTCTCTCTCTCTCTCTCTCTCTCTCTCTCTCTCTCTCTCTCTCTCTCTCTCTCTCTCTCTCTCTCTCTCTCTCTCTCTCTCTCTCTCACACACACACACACACACACACACACACACACAGTCCCTTGCGATCACGGGGACTGCAGCCTACGTGACCTGTAAACCTCAGCTTGCGTTCTCTTGTTTACCTACCCACCCCTCGTGCCAGCGCTGGGCCTTCCTGGTGCACGCAGAAACCGAACGTGGCACAAGAATAGGATTGCACAGGGACACAAGTATGTTCCCAAAATTTGACGAATACATAGCGGAAAAAACGAACCATCTGAAACAAGCAGTATTAGAGATAGGGTTTTCACTGTATTTCGGTAGCTGTGAATTTTCTTTGGATGGAACAGGTAAATAGGAAAAAATATATATATTTGACTGTACCTTTTACTGAGATCCTTAGGTAGTAGGTGACCATCATCCACTCACTTGATGTAGTGCTGCCTACCTCTTTCTTCACCCTCCATCATTTTTTTTTCCTATGTCTGCCCTCCTGTGTTCTTATTTATCTCATTGTTCCTGCCACCTTTTATTACTCTTCTTTCCATTCCAGGCAGCTCTACACTGAATGACAAGCGTAATGGCTTCCTGAAACCTAACCATATAAACAAATAACGTGGTGATCCGGAGACTGCCACGGGGCCCTGTTAACTGGTTGAAGACACACAGATCTAAACAAGTGGTGGCAGGCACAACAAACCTCGCCCGACACCAGTTATTTCATTGTCAACCATTTTTAAGCTATAGCCCCTGTGAAAATCAGTGATCTTGCGTTTGAGCTTGCAAGGCCACTCAATGTCAAAGGCCATGGTGCCATATCAAAGCCCATATGAGTCTTCCTACATCTTGATAAAAGTAAATATCCCCATCTTCAACCAGATTCGAGTTATAGCTCCCTGAATATCCGCAACCTTGAGTTTGACCTTTCAAGGCCACTTAAGGCCAAAAGTCATAGTACCAATTAGAAGCCAATATGTGACTTCCTATTTCCTGATACTAGTAAATATCTCTATCTTCAACCATTTTCAAGTAATAGCTCTCTGAAAATCCGTGTCCTCGATTTTGACCTTTCAAAGTCACTCGATTACCTTCACAATTTAATCACTACCATTTGGGATACAATTAGGGGATACAATAAAACAAAGATGAGGTCACAGATATCAGGACATAAATATATCCTCACTCAGTCACAAACTTAAATTTTTAATCACACAGACAAACATACGCACACACACTTTGCCAGGATGAAACAGAGGCGGAAACACACACACACACACACACACACACACACACACACACACACACACACACACACACACACACACTACACATACCCACACTCTCCACCCCCACACACACACCCTCCCCCCACATACACACTATGGCAAGGTAAAACAAAGAGGCTATCACACACACACACACACACACACACACACACACACAGGAGCGAGTGTCTGCGTCTCATTTCAATACATGAAGCTCATCAAGGGGGCGAGTGCATAATTAATCCGTCGATCAAAGGAACGGGCTCAGTCGCTCTCATTACAGCTCTTAAAGAAGGGGACGTGGGTTGGTAGCACACCCTCTGTTTCATCCCTTCTTAAATCAATGCTTTTTAAACACGTATACTCGTTCATACATACATACAAACATATACATACATACATATATACTTAGATTTACATTCATGCATACATACGCACATAGACATTAGATATACACAATTATATCCACAGTGTAACTTTACCCATTCTCTCTGAGCGGTGGCTCAATCGGTAGAGAGTTGGCCTGCAGTCCTGATGGACCCGGGTTCAAATCCCGCTGAGGCAGGGAACAGTTTAAGGATTTGAATTTCATAAAATCAGACTTTACTAATCTACCAGAAGGCCCGCCGACATGTCGTAAAAATACCCCCGCTAATACCAATACACCAGTCCTGTATGAGACAGCCCTAGCATGTATTCAGTATGGACGGTGGGTGTTAGCGCCGAAGTGGTGACATGTAAAGGTGTGCGGTACGTAGGAGGACTACTGGGCCTTGAAAGCAGGCTGTGAAGCCTATGCTCAGAGCCGGTCACAAAAAAAAAAAAAAAAAAAAAAAAATACATACATTCATACATAAATCTACATACAGACATACACATATTTACACTCTATATCACTTCTTAAACCAATCCCTCTCAAATACAAATGACTCTTCCATACGTACATACATACATACATACAGGCATACCAACATATACATATAAACGTGTAAATTTATAGGCGTTATATTATTTTTTAAACCGTCCTCTCTCAGACACAGACGCGTTCATTTTCACATTGATAATATGATTCTAAAATTTGATGTGTAAACCTGTGAGTGCAATGTTACTTGATCCGAAATAAAGTGACTCCTCTCCCCCACCACCACCACCACCCCTCACCACCACCCTTCACCACTTCTTCCTCCCATCTCCACCCTCACCACCACTCCCTTATTACCACCACCCCTCACCACTTCTCCCTCCCATCTCCACCCTCACCACCAATCCCTTATCACCACCACCCCTCACCACTTCTCCCTCCCATCACCACCTTCACCACCACTCCCTCCCACCACCACCTTCACCACCACTCCCTCCCACCACCACCCTCACCACCACTCTCTCCTACCACCACCACTCACCACCACTCCCTCCCACCACCACCCTCTCCACCACATTCTCCTACCACCACCACTCACCACCACCACATTCACCACCACCCCCAAATTACGTCAAGAACAGCGCATTGTTAATTAAAATTGATAAGCCACGAGCTCCACCGCATTAACCTGTCAGAATCATACGTGCGGTACTGCCGATGGGTTTAGTAAATATATAAACACAGCAATGTTGAAAGTACAAGAAGAGGATGCAAACTAATAATCGAACTTCTTTTCTCTTTTCATCTTTTTTTCTCTTAATGTTTGACGCAGGGTTTGAAGGGCACAAGTAACTACATCAACGAGTATTGATGTCCCTGTGCCACCATCATACAAAATTATCTCTCCATGTCATCCAGAATAGACTCTAAAAATATCATTCATTATACCTACGTCTTACTGGTCTTCAGTGTCCTGTCTCCTCTCCTTCAACATTGCCTACTTCACGTCGTCCCTTCGGATGCTTAAAAGGACTTCACTGGTAATCAGCCGTTCCTCTTGCCTTCTCGTTGTGGTATGAGGGCAAAACACAAAGCCTCGTGCTCATCAGGTTATCACACATATATCTGAACCATTTCTCCGTGATCTAAACAGCGGTAGGCCAATCACCCGTTCCTCTTGCTTTCTCGTTGTGGTACTGGGGCAAAACACAAAGCCTCGTGCTCGTTAGGTTTATCACACATATATCTCAACCATTTTTCCGTGATCTAAACAGCGGAAGGCCACACGCTCGGTTTGTTTACGAAATGGAAAGCCACTGTCAGTCAAAGTACACCGAGGGGAACATTGACAAATCTTGACTTTGATTTTGTTCCTTACTGACTCTCGGTGTTTGCGAATATGGGTATCAACACGACAGTCAATACGCGATACCAGGATTAGTCAAAATATCTTGATTTTTTACATCGCGAAAACCCGCCATAACTATCCCTTCACACGCCACCAACTTCCGCTTGCGTCAAGATGGGAGGCTTACCCTGCAGATGAGAATAAGGGAACATCGATGCCAGGTTAAGAAGGCTCCCTAGCACCTCTTCTTTAGCGATTCATTTTTGGATATGGCTGGTTAATGCCCTTTTGTATGTTTCTATGCGGAGTATAGGGATGCTTGAAGGATTTAGGTAACACAGACTAGGACAGTGGGGTGAAATAAGCAAAATAAATCGCTCAGGAAAAGGTATGTGGAAGCTACCTTAACCGAGGAGAATGCGGCTCATCAACCAATCAGCGGCAGGCAAGCGGAGCAGTCCCCCTCCCTCCCCCTCCCTCATCCCCTTTACCCCCTACCGCCCCTCCCTCACCCCTCCCCCAGCTCAGCCAATCAGGGTACAACACGGCCATCTCGTGGGCAGCGATGGTTACCCAGTCTCTTTTTGTCTACCCGCGTGATCACGTGTCGCCGTTTCTTTTGTGCCTTATTCTGCCATTTTGAGCTACCTTCTGTCATCTTAACTATTATAATGGCAGATTCTGACGCCTCTTCATCCTCCAGTGACTGTCCAACGCTGCGTGTAAGCGTTCAAAGGATTATGCATAGAGTTACTGAAGAACAACGTAGTAGTGGCATGTCTTATGAAGTGCTGTGACTGAGAGCTGGTTCAAGAGTAACTAAGCGTAGCTCTCTCGCTAAATGAACTATATATATAGATCAGGCTGAATTTCCCCCCTTCCCCTCCTTTAGCTCCCCATCCGTCTTTTGGGGGATAGGAAGGGAGTTGAGGAACGTTTGTATAACCGGGCAGTGGAGTCGAGTAGTTATATCGTGCCACCACAAGAAGGAACCCCTCTCCAGCACCCGATGCACGATGTGAGATTTTAAAGGAGCATATAGCAAATACCCTTTTCACCTTAACTTGGCTCAGATTTTTGTCCTTTTGAGCTTATTTCACATGGTTCAGCAGGAGGAAATGGCAATGCTACTACTCAACATCTTCATTCCACTTCTTCATGACTAGCACCATATCATTATACCTATTTGTTCAAGGTGAAGAGGGGGGGAAATTTAGGCCAAGTTAGAGTAAAAGAAGTATAGTTACCATTCCTTTCTTAGCCAGCCACTGCAGTAGACGTAAAGGGTAAAATCAAAGGGGTGGTGGAGGGTAGGACAGACAGACAGAACAGACGATCACACAGGCTGAAGAAGACAGTGGTGTGATGAACGTTTGGAGATAATGTTGACAATATAATGATATGTATATTTTTTTATCAACTTGTGAGCGTCCACTTTACAAACCCAGGGGCAATCGGTGGAGCTCGAACCCACCACTCAAGGCGTCTTCCAAATAACGGGCCAGCACCAAACCGACCTAGCCAATGAATAGCCACCTTCCCTCCTTCATGTCACGTTCAACACAGCTTCAGGGCCAGTGAGTGTTATATTATTTAGTTTATTTTCTTTTATTCTGTTTTATTTTTTAGGTGTCTTTTGAAAATGTTGGATTTATAATTATTACACTCGCGATTTGAGAAGAGAGAAGCGAGTGTTTGTTTTGGTCAGTGTGTGTGTGTGTGTGTGTGTGTGTGTGTGTGTGTGTGTGTGTGTGTGTGTGTGTGTGTGAGAGAGAGAGATCATAAAATACCTCAAAAACTATTAAACCGATTTTAACCCAAACTTGGTGGAAGGGTTAAAGAATAGCCCTGGAGGAAACTTATTTCTTAACACTAGGTCAAAGGTCAAGATCACAGGGGTATTTTGTTCACACACACACACACAGCAGATTATACAGGTTTCTTCCTCAAACTTAAGGGAACGGTTCACGGTAAGCCAAGACTGAAGTGGTTTGCTTGAAATTAATCAAAGATCAGGATCACAGGGCAAAGTCAAAGTTCAACCGTATATGTGTGTTAACAAAATAAGTCAGTTTTGATCCGATTTTAGCCTAACTTGGTGGAAGGGTTGAGGGTCAGCTAAGGAGTATACCTAATGACTACTGGGAAAAATCAACTCAGATATATCTTTTCTGAGTTGGTGGAAGGGTTGGTAGGGTTAAGGATAAGGCAAGAAGTAAGTAATCCGATTTTAGGAGTAAACTGTCGAAGATCAAGGTCAGAGGGCAAAGTGACTACAATGACTATTACTATTACTACAAATTATTAACACTATTGCTATTACTACAGTTACTACTACTATTAATATTACTACAATTACTATTATTATTACTATTACTTCAGTTACGATTACTATTACTATTATTACCATTACGATTAGTTACTTTTACTACTATTACTATTACTGTTACTATTACTACAGTTACTATCACTATGTCTATTACTATTACTACAGTTACTACTATTATTACTACAGCTACAATTACTAAAACTACTACTACTACTAATACAACAAAAATTATCCATAGTTTTAATAAACCGTCAGTCAGAGTAAGAATAAATAAAAAATAAATGGAAAAAATAAATAGAAGATATATGGAAAAATAAATAAAAATATATGAAAAAATAAAAAATAAATGGAAAAAATAAATAAAAATAAATCGAAAAAATAAAAAAAATAAATGGAAAAAATAAATAAAAATAAATGGAAAAAATAAAAAATAAATGAAAAAATAAATAAAAATAAATGGGAAAAATAAATAAAAATAAATGGGGAAAAAAAAATGGAAAAAATAAATAAAAAACATGAAAAAATAAATAAAAAATAAATGGAAAAAATAAATAAATAATAAATGGAAAAAATAGGTCATGGGACTGAAGGGGTTAAGCTGAGCCAATCCCCCTGTGATGAGGCTTTTTATTGTCTGTTTGTGATGCCCTACCAATGCCAGTTCTCTCTCTCTCTCTCTCTCTCTCTCTCTCTCTCTCTCTCTCTCTCTCTCTCTCTCTCTCTCTCAGAAATCGTTTGGAGGTAGCCAGAATAAACTATAATAACAAGTCATAGGATTTCAAGGGTTGACCAGGTGATTATCGTTTGAATTCAACTAATAATGGTAATAATAATAATAGTAGTAGTAGTAGTAGTAGTAGTAGTAGTCGTAGAGGTGGTGGTGGTGGTGGTACAGGTAATGGTAACAACAGCGATAATAATAATAATAATAATAATAATAATAATAATAATAATAGTAATAATAATATCAAAAACATTCAAAAACACACTACATATCTACCAATGCAGAGAATATAAAGTACAATAATACTCGTTTAAATCGCCCTCATTTTCCCGCCATTGCAAGTTCAAAGACACGAGCACTTTGTTTGGCTGGCACAGGCTTTTTCCCCAATCTGTAGCACAATGGCCCGGGTCGGAGGCTTTTGTGACCGGCTGTGTTTGCTTTGTTAATAATTCTGTGAGGGCTTGAGCACAGGGGCAGCGCTCTGCAAAGAAATTTTTAGTCGGCTGTTGAACTTCTTTTGTGGCGACGCGAGTTTTTTTGTGACTCTCTCTCTCTCTCTCTCTCTCTCTCTCTCTCTCTCTCTCTCTCTCTCTCTCTCTCTCTCTCTCTCTCTCTCTCTCTCTCTCTCTCTCTCTCTCTCTCTCTCTCTCTCTCTCTCTCTCTCTCTCTCTCTCTCTCTCTCTCTCTCTCACACACACACACACACACACACACACACATAAATGGCACCTGAGTTACGTTATGCTCCCAACATACGTGTTTTAGGTGTACAGTTCCGAACACAGGTAAAGCATCCTGAAAGATATACACTGGCTCTAAGCTGTGTAGTAGTAGTAGTAGTAGTAGTAGTAGAAGTAGAAGTAGTAGCAGTAGTACGACGAGAAGGAGGACCAGGAGTAATAACAGAGCCCACTCCGTTGAAAACTTTGCATCCATCTACCCACACACTCTCCTCTTCTCTGTTAAACTCTCTAATTAAGCGCCTTACATCGACTTTGTCATATCTACTACTCATCAACTGTAAAATTATCTTCTTTCCCATTTTTAAAACACATTCTGTCCAGGCATCTTTATTTGAATAGATGTTGAATTTGGCTTTGTGTTTGCCTAGCTATATTAAGAGGTTATAACACACACACACACACACACACACACACACACACACACACACACACACACACACACACACACACACACACACACACACACACACATTACAGGTAGCGTGACATGAGACCTTCGATAAGGTGTGTTAATGAGAGGTGAGGGAGGGCGACAGGTGGAGACGATTGCTGACGAGTAGGGGGACAGGTGTGTGTGTGTGTGTGTGTGTGTGTGTGTGTGTGTGTGTGTGTGTGTGTGTGTGTGTGTGTGTGTGTGTGTGTGTGAGAAAGAGAGAGAAAGAGAGAGAGAGACGACGGATGCTATCAGGAGCTGGAACAGGTGTGGTGAGATGTGATGATGGCGTGATATGGGAAGCGGTGGGGGTGGTGGAGAGACAAGTGTGTGTGTGTGTGTGTGTGTGTGTGTGTGTGTGTGTGTGTGTGTGTGTGTGTGTGTGTGTGTGTGTAAGCAAGGGGAAGCAGCGTAAGTAGATGGTGTGTGTACGCGGTGATGATGTGACGTGACAAGGAATAATAAGTACCTACCACCACTTTTTTAGGCCAATTATAAACGAAAAAAAAAAAAAAATCATATGTACTAATAGCCTGAGTACTCATAGACATCAACCAAAGACATTATGGAAAGCTAAAATTCACTCGTCATTTCGCAAATAGATAGGGAAATTGATAGACTAAAATGAGCACTACAACCCCAGCACATCATAAACTTGTTCTGAAGCCTCATTGAATATATATATTACTGTTTATCATCCACAGTCAATGTTAACGTAACTTATTTTGAATTCACTGGAGCAAAGTTAATGAGTTTATGATCAAATCTTTAATTACAAAGTGGAATCCAACCCCCTTTCTTTTTACCACCCATTTATTTATTGGGTGCCATTAGCCTGCATCCGGTTTTGGAGAGCTGGTAGCAATGGTGGGGAAAGGTCCCAGTTTTTTCGTCCTTCTGCAGTTTATTTCACGTTGCTTATAGTAGAGATGGACGAAAACACGACTTTACATTCCCTAGCACTTCTTCGTGACAAGCACCATATTCGAGTGCTAATCTTTTGCTACAACTCAGCCCTTATGATAAAACGGTGGCAAATTTAGGCCAAGTTAAAGTGAAAAGAGCATACACACCTTGCTTCTTCCTGTGAAAAATAAAGAGTTGCGACTGGAAAGCCATTGTAAGTTTATTTTTGTAAATCCGGGGACTTTACGATGTTGTAGGGAGGTAGCCGTGTGTGTGTGTGTGTGTGTGTGTGTGTGTGTGTGTGTGTGTGTGTGTGTGTGTGTGTGTGGAGTAGAATGGCTGTTGTGGCCCCCTGTCTCCCTACCAAAGCTCACCTCACCTTTAATCTCTCTCTCTCTCTCTCTCTCTCTCTCTCTCTCTCTCTCTCTCTCTCTCTCTCTCTCTCTCTCTCTCTCTCTCTCTCTCTCTCTCTCTCATTTCTTTCCATATTTCAGTATCAGGAAGCCAGCGTCACTCCGGTATGCAAATATCTCAATGAATCTATCCCTTAAGCTTGCATTTTTTCCCCATTTCTTCCTCGTAGAGAGAGAGAG
Source organism: Coenobita brevimanus (assembly GCF_032717465.1). Taxonomy (NCBI): domain Eukaryota; kingdom Metazoa; phylum Arthropoda; class Malacostraca; order Decapoda; family Coenobitidae; genus Coenobita; species Coenobita brevimanus. The sequence goes on from NC_137059.1 coordinate 4,044,665, forward strand.
GGAGAGAGAGAGAGAGGAGGGGTGGAGGGAAACAGACAAACAGATGAAACGGAGAGAAGTAGACAGACAGGCAGACAAACACACACACACACACACACACACACACACACACACACACACACACACACACACAGGGGGGAGGGTTCCCTGTCTCGAAACTCCTTTCACAGGAGTAACATTTCTTCATAAAATATACATGTGTACAACTCGAGAGAGAGAGAGAGAGAGAGGGAATTTTTCCTGGGTACAAAGAGCTTACATGGATATAATTTTCTGCAATATAGATAGACAGATATATGGATAGACAGATAGCTCGACAGATAGATAGACACGGCATAGCTAGATAGACAGGCATATAAAGATAGGTTATAGATTGATCGATTGATAGATACGGTATAGATAGATAGACAGATAGATACATATTCATCTACATATCATATACATCCACTTCTGCCTTAATGTGTTCGGTATCAGTGTATATTGACAGACAGACTAATTATGGCAAGCGAGGTCTCATTAAAATCAAATCAACAGGTGAAAAACATACCTGGGTTTCTTCCACAATGCTTCGTCTTTACAAGGAAAATCAGGAGACTTAAATCGCTGGGCTGTATTTAAAAAGTCTCTTACCCCACTGAGAGGCGCTGGAGAGGGACGCCTTCAAGTGGTGGCACTGATACGACCAGACGGAAGACCTGTTCGATTATACATGCGACCCTCCTTCCCCTTCCTATTCCCCAAAAGGTGGATGGTGGTCAGCAGGAAAGGGCAACTTCAGTCTGCAGTCCAGTGGGGCAGGTGGTGGCCGAATCGTTAGAAAGATGGTATGTGGTCTCTTGGACACGGGTTCGAATCCCAACTGGGGCAGGGAATAGTTTAAGGATTTGAATTTCGTTAAAATAAACATTACTGATCTACCATAATACCCGCCGACATGTAAGAGCACCCCCGCTGATACCAGTACACCAGTCCTGTATGAGACAGCCCAAGCGTTTATTTAGTATGGACGGTGGGTGTTAGCGCCCAAGTGGTGATATGTGGAGATGTATGGTAAGCAGGAGATTTACTGAGCCTCCGGGAAATGGTTGTTAAGCCTATGTCCAGAGTCGAACCCATAGAAGAAGATGAAGATGCAGATGCTGATGAAGAAAGTTAATGAAGCAGCTCCACCGCCTGGTCAAATAAGTGCCACCAGGTGAAGGCGTCCCACAGCTACCTTCACAGACTAAAGAACCTTCCTAAATACGTCTCCTGGCAGTGTATTCAAGCAAGCAGCGGGAAGGATGTCGCGGCCATGAATTTATCCTGACTAACAAGGAGTTCTATACAAAACCCAGCTTCGTGTCATCTCTCATAATTTTGCGGGAACGTGAGATGCTGTATACTTGAGGCTTGAAGTGTGTCTCGAGTTTAGGTGACGGGGTGTGGAATGGATGCACTTCATTATCATCATCATTATTATTATTATTTTTAGCACTGGTGTCGTCATTACTGTCCTCATCTTCGTCGTCGTCGTCTTCGTTCTCATCATCATCATTATCATCGCCGTTGTCGTCTTTGTCTCCACCACCTCCACCACCACCACCATCATCATCATCATCATTAAGTAACTGTGTTCATGATAGCTTTTGTTCGTCTGTCTTAACCTGGCCCAGATTTTCGTACCTTTGCAGCTTATTTCACGTAGGTCAGTGGCAGAAAATGACACTACGCTCGGCATCATTTCCATAGCACTTTTTCGTGACGAGCATCATATTTTGGTATTAATCTTTTTTAACCGCTCAGCATTCACGATGGAGAGATGGCAATTTTAGGTCAAGTTAGAGTGACAAAAGTATAGTGCCAAACAGCTATGACCTCTCTTAACAAAGGGGTTAATGAGGGTTACTGTAACACGCTGACGACCGATCTGCGATAACGAAGTAGTAACTGCAAACTCAAGTTCATCTAGACGTGAACCCGGTGGACTGCAGGCTGATTTTGTCTTTTATCTTCGGTCCAAGTGCTGGAGAGGGACGCCTTCACGTGGTGGCACCGATATGACCGGGTGGCTCCGATGCCTGGTCATACAAACGTCCCTCAGTTCCCTCCCTGTCTCTGAAAAGGAAGATGGTGAATTGTAGGGGTAACTTCAGGCCACCGTCCTCTGGGTTAACATTCAGATTACCCTGGAGATGAAACAACTACTACTACCTGCAAACCACCGTCCTCCTTTCGGGGAATAGGGAGGGAGATAGAGGACATTTGTGTAACCGGGCAGAGGACTTGCTTGGATATAAAGGTACCACCACATGAAGGCTTCCCCCACAAGCAACAAGACCCTGCAGACAAAGGAACACAGAATCAGCATGGACTAGGGGTTGGTGTGGAGGCAGTGAGTTACACAAGCAATATTAGGACAAGGCAGCCTCGGAAAAAACTATAATGTATTCAGAAAACCCGCGGGACCTCAGGCTTCGGGCTCAGTACAGCATCGGCACCAGGCTTACAATAATACGCACACCCGTAAATCCGAAAGAACGAGTACTGGGGCCAAGATTACTTTCCCCACCTGTTCTTCCCGCTCTTATTGCAATACGCTGCGGTGGTGGCACTCAGGGCTGGGCTGACTGGGGTGACGGTTGAAAGATTTAGGGAACGGGTCATATAGTCTATGTTCAGAGTAGCCACACAAATATTTTAAATCTATCTATCTATCTATTCCCAGACGCCTTAATCTCACAAGAGGTGGCCACAAACATATCCTCTCCACGTCGCCTTCCATTCCGTTATTTGGCTACCCTCCCTCCAACTCACACACCCCTATTTCATATTTCTTCACCCCATCGCTCCATCTCGTCCTTGGTCTTCCCCTCCCCCATTCCCCCCTCCATCTCATTCACATACACTGTTCTAGTCAGTCTCTCATTCTCCATCCTCTCCACATGGCCAAATCATCTCAAAGTATTTCTCCAAACGCTTTCAGTCATATCCACATCAACGCCAAAATGCTCCTTTACTTCCCCCTCCCCGTTCTCTCTCTCTCTCTCTCTCTCTCTCTCTCTCTCTCTCTCTCTCTCTCTGAAGAAATTGGTAGGGGAAGAGAAGGGAGGGGACCTATAATGAACTAGAAGATGAGTGATGAGGAACAATACAATAACAGAAGGGAAAGTCAGGACAGAGGGAGAGATGTGTGAAAGAGGAGAGTATTAGGTATGAGGGAAGTATAGGGTGATAGGAGAAAGGTATGAGGTATTAGATATGGGGGAGAAATGTATCTAGTGTGGGAAGAGAAGTATGAGGTATGTGGTGATAGGAGGACAGTATTTGGTATTAGGGATAGACGAATGTGGTGAAAGGAGGATGAGTAGGAGTAAGGAGAGGGGGGGAAAGACAAAGGAAGATGTGTGTGTGTGTGTGTGTGTGTGTGTGTGTGTGTGTGTGTGTGAGAGAGAGAGAGAGAGAGAGAGAGAGAGAGAGAGAGAGAGAGGGGGGAGAGAGAGAGAGAGAGAGAGAGAGAGAGAGAGATCAGGGGAGCGGGAATGACATGATTATGAAAGTAAATGAGATGGAGTTAGTATGGTGTGAATGGATAAGACAGACAGAGACAGAGACAGAGGGGAGGCAGAGAGAGACAGAGACAAACACAGAGAGGGAGAGAGAGAGAGAGAGAGAGAGAGAGAGAGAGTAAAGCAGAGAGTAAATGAGTAACTGGTTCATTACTCTTTAAAGACAGCATATTAGAGTTACCCCGTGAGAGAGGGAGAAACAGAGAGAGACAGAGAGGCGAGAGAGGACAAAGACAGTGAGACAGACAGACAGAGAGTGTGAGAGACAGACAGAAAGACAGAGAGAGGCAGAGAGGAGAGAGAGGACAAAGACAGTGAGACAGACAGAGAGTGTGGGAGACAGAGAAAGACAGAGAGAGAGCAAGAGTAAGTGAAGCAGAGAGTAAATGAGTAAGTGGTTCATTTCTCTTCAAAGACAGTACATTAGAGTTACCCCTTAAGCAGGAGTCTTGAACGCACCTCATTCATTTACGAGGAAAATTAATAGAGGAGGGGAAGGGTGCCAGTACGCCCTTGTCAAGTGAAAAGGCAGAGAGAGAGAGAGAGAGAGGAGGGAAGGGGGGCTGGAGTGTGAAATGAGAGGTGACTGAAGGTGAGTGAGAGGTGAAGAGATGACTGGAGACGAGAGAGAGAGAGAGAGAGAGAGAGAGAGAGAGTTGCTGTCACAAAAAATGATGTTTCAAAGTGGATGACGGTTCTCTCTCTCTCTCTCTCTCTCTCTCTCTCTCTCTCTCTCTCTCTCTCTCTCTCTCTCTCCATTTTTGCTCGTCAATTATCATAACAGCGACACCATCCCCTCATCCAATGTGGAACGCTGCATTAAACCACATGACCATGGAAGCGAGATGAGAAGGAGAGAAGAGAGGAGAGAAGGGAGAGAAGAGAGGAGAGAAGGAAGAGAAGAGAGAAGGGAGAGAAGAGAGGAGAGAAGGGAGAGAAGAGAGGAGAGAAGGGAGAGAAGAGAGGAGAGCCATAAGGAAAGAGGAATTACTGCAATGTAGGAGGAGAGATTGGGTGAAGGGGAAGACACAAAGAGAGAGAAAGAGAGAGAGAGAGAGAGAGAAATGAGTAAGTGAGATTGAGAAAGGTGTAATAAGCACTGGATTAAATAAAATGAGAGAGAGAGAGAGAGAGAGAGAGAGAGAGAGAGAGAGAGAGATAGGTAAGATTGAGAAAGGTGTAATAAGTACTGGATTAAATAAAATGAGAGAGAGAGAGAGGGGGGGGGAGGTCACACCCAGGAGGTCAATGAGTGGAGCCAGTTTTTAACAGTCCATCAAAGGTCAAGGGCATAGGGCAAGGTGGAATGAATGACCCTGTAACTTAATCAATTTTTCTTCAATGTGGGAGGTCGATAGGGCTCGTGCTTCCTAATGACCCTCGTAATTACCTTCAACGAGTCTAATTATCAGTTATTAATTAGGTCACTCTGTCATTACTGTCGATTAATCACTATATGCTGTTATTATGGTGGGTATTTTGTTGATGGGGAGGATGGAAGTGGAACTGAGGATGGATGGATGGAAGGAGGGAGCGAGAGAGGGATGGAAGGAAAGGGAGAACAGGAGGAAGGAAGGAAGAAGAGGGAAGGATGGAACGGAAGATGAGGAGGAAGCACTGAAAGAAGGAAGGGAAACAGAGAAGAGAAGAATGGATAGGAAGAAGAGGAGGAAGGAAGGAAGAATGAAAGGAAGAGAGAAGAACGGAAGGGAAAAAGAAGGAGAGGGGAGGAAGGATGGAAGGAAAGAAGGAGGGAGAAGGGACAAGGATGAAATGAAAAAAGGGAATAAAGGGAATCAATGAACGAATGACTGAAGGAAGGAGGAAGGAAGGAGGGAAGGAAGGAAGGTAGGTATGAAGCAAACAATGAATGAAACACCTACTTAAGGAAGGAAGGAAGGAAGGAAGGAAGAGGCAAAGAATAAAAAGAAAAAGGGAGGGAAAGAAGGAAGACAGGAAGGAGAAATAGAAGGAATCAAGCTGGCTGGAGGGAGGGAGGGAAGAAATAAAAACAGGAAGGAAGTAAAGACTGAAAGGTAACAAAGATGGAAGAAAGAAAGAAAGAAGCAAAGGCTGAAGGAGCGGTAGGGGTGAAGGAAAGAAGAGAAGAAATGGGAAGATGGGAATAAATAAAATGTTTCTGTTATATTTCCATCCACATCAAAAGTCATATATGTGAGAGTGTCGCGTGCTTAATTTCGTATTTTTTCCCAAATAAATCTTCCATTTCTTTTAATTCGTTTTTTTTTTCTGTTTTAAAAGGACTGTTTTTTCAGCTTAACGAGAGGAATCAACTTTATGACTCTCTCTCTCTCTCTCTCTCTCTCTCTCTCTCTCTCTCTCTCTCTCTCTCTCTCTCTCTCTCTCTCTCTCTCTCTCTCTCAAATCTATCTGTCTATCTGTCAGTCTATCTATCTATCCATCCATCCATTCATCCACCCGTCTGTCAGTGAACGTACTCATCTACCCACCTACCTACCTATCTATCCACCTATCTGTTTCTTTATCTATCTATCTACCTATCCATCTATCAGTCTATCTATCCATCTATCTATCCCAGCTCCTTTTCCTTTCACTCCTGCCTCGCCTCGCTGTCGGCTGCAATAAGAAAGGCTATCAGAACTTGTAATGAGAGGCTGTAATGCTGTTTCTCGGCCCATCTCCGTCCCCAGAGCACCCGAGAGACAGGCCTGGCAGTGGATGGGATGATGGGATGGCGGGGGGAGAGGGGGGAGGGGGTGCGGATGGATAGGGGTGGATGTGAGGGGGGATGGGAGAGGAAGGAAAGGATGCAGAGATGGTGATATGGGGAAGGATATTTGAGAGAGAGAGAGAGAGAGAGAGAGAGAGAGAGAGAGAGAGAGAGAGAGAGAGAGAGAGAGAGAGAATAATGTGAAAATTTTGGCTAACTTTGATATCTATGGCCAGAAAAGAATAACAATACCAAATCTTTTTCAGCTCATGAGTAATAGTCGGCAGAGGAAAGTTAGGCGTAGGAGAGGCTAAATATTACGCCAACTTTGTATATATATGGATAGAGAAACGTACCAAGCCTCGCACAGCTTAGGAATATTAGCCAGCAGAGGAGAGTAACAAGTAGGAAACGTGAAATAATAGGTAAACATCCGTATCTTTGGCAGAGAAACGTACCAATCCTCTCTCCCTCTCTCTCTCTCTCTCTCTCTCTCTCTCTCTCTCTCTCAGCTTAGGAGTATTAGCCAGCAGAGGGAAGCAGAAGCGAAATAATACACAATGTTTTCCTCTCTTCGTAAACCCATTGTGTAGCCTCCAAAGAATTATCATATTTTCATCCAGCCTTTTTCACGCTAAAGAACTGTCCCAGAAGTGCAATTGGGGTTTCACAGATTTCAGAACACTTGTTATATATCGCAAGAAAGCCAGAGAACAGAACACCTATTTTGAAAACTATATCGGAAGTAGAGTAATTAAAACATGAAAAAAAAAAACGTCCACACTAATTCCTGCATCAAAATTTTCTGGGTACTTCGCACACATCAATCTTGACATCAGTTTTGCGCTATGCTCAAAGTGGTACAGTGCCTCTTCAGTCCAGTGGTGTGTTTTATGTTTTATGCTTGCTGTTATTGGGTGATTTTTGGGAGAGAGAGAGAGAGAGAGAATGAATGAATATGATAAGTAAGGAAGATTCACTGGAATATAAAAAAATGTGTGAGACAGACAGACAGACAGACAGACAGACGGACAGAGAGAGAGAGAGAGAGAGAGAGAGAGAGAGAAGGGGGAGGGGGAAGGAGGAAGAGGAGAGAGAAACGAAAAATATAAATGAGAGAAAAGAGAATCAATGAAAGGCGGAAAAAAGAGGAAGAATGAAAGAGGAAGAGGGGAAAAAAGCAGAGGGAAAAAGAGAGGGAGACACAAAGAGGGATTGAGGAGGGAGAGGGAGAGAAAAGAAGAGAAAGACACAGAGGAGAGAAAGACTAGTCCAAAGGTTGAAAGGATTTATGCAATATGATGGCGATTACGGGAGAGAGGGGAAGAGAGAGAGAGAGAGAGAGAGAGACAGACAGACAGACAGACAGACAGACAGACAGAGACAAAGAAAGGGTGGGGAGGGAAAGGAGAGAGAGAGAGAGAGAGAGAGAGAGAGAGGGAGAGAAAGACTGACAGAGAGACAGACAGTGACAAAGAAAGGGTGGGGAGGGAAAAGAGAGAGAGAGAGAGAGAGAGAGAGAGAGAGACAGACAGACAGACAGACAGACAGACAGAGAGAGAGTACAAAAAGAAAAAAAGAGAAAGAATTAAGAGGCAGAGAAAAGTTAGAGAAAATGGAGGGAAAGAAGGAAGTGGAGGAGGACGTATATAAGGGGAGGAGCGGAGGTAAAAGTCAGGGCAGGAAAGAGAGAGAGAGAGAGAGAGAGAGAGGAATAAATATAGAAAGACACACACACACACACACACACACACACACACACACACACACACACACACACACACACACACACACACAAAAGACTTGGAAGGAAAGAAGTAATGAATTAAGAAAGTCTGCAAGATAAGAGAGTAGATTATAGAGTGAAAAGAGAGAAAGGGAGAGAGGAAGAAAGAAAATGTGTGGAAACAGAAGAGGACAAGTAAAAATAAAGTGGAAAGTGGATGAGAGAGAGAGAGAGAGAGAGAGAGAGAGAGAGAGAGAGAGAGAGAGATGATAAATTTGAAAACAAGGAGAAAGAGAGAAAAGTGTCAGTGTAAGAGAGAGTAACGAGAAAATTAAGGATCAGAGGAAGAGAGAAAGAAGATAGATTTCTCTCTCTCTCCCTGTCTCTCTCTCTCTCTCTCTCTCTCTCTCTCTCTCACACACACACACACACACACACACGCTGAGTGCCTTGTTTACCTCTTGCTTGGCCTACTCCATCTTGTTTGTCTCACTCCTCCCCCTCCCCTTCACAAAAGAGAGAGAGAGAGAGAGAGAGAGAGAGAGAGAGAGAGAGAGAGAGAGAGAGAGAGCAATGAAAGCCATCAACCTTTTCCTCCCTAAAGTATTCTTTTTTTTTTTTTTCGTTTTTATCGCACTATCAACGGTGCAGGAGAGGGACGCCTTCTCGTGGTGGCACTGATATAACTTGTTGGCTTCGCTGCTCACTCACACAACTGTCACTCAACTCACTCCCTATCCCCCAAAAGGAGGATGGTGGCCTGCAGGAGAGGGCAACTTGAACCTGCAGTCCACAGGGTTCACTGTTCAGATGAACCTAGAACAGCAACAAGAACAACCTTAACTTGTCCCAGGTTTTTGTCCATTTGCTGTGTATTTCACGTAGTTCAGTGGCAGGAAAGACGATGCTACGGCTCTACATGCCCTCCATTGCACTGCTTCCTTCAGCGGCATCCTATTCTTGTGTTGATCTACTGTTATCGTTCAGTATTTATGAAAGAGACAAAAGGAAAGTGAAAAATATATTGCTATGAGTTAGTTGTAGTAGTAATAATAGTAGTAATAGTAGAGTTGAGCAGAGGGTGTTGCGATGGTTTGGGCATATGGAGAGAATGGATAATGAGCGATTGGTGAAAAAGATAACTAGATCTGATGTGAGAGGTGTAAGGCTGAGAGGAAGACCACGAATAGGATGGATGGACAGTGTAAAGAGAGCGCTGGATGCGCGAGGGATGTCTGTTGAGCAAGGAAGAGTGGCTGTGCATGACAGAAATAAATGGAGAGAAATTGTGAATGAATAAGTGATGACGCAGCCCTGAGGGGATATTCTCCCGCATTTGGTCTGATCAGCTAGTCAGGTCAGGTGCGGGTAAGGGGATGGGTCTGTTATGATGTGGCAGGGGTAAACCAGTTCTGTTGTCGGGCCCTGCTGCGGATGTCACTGATTGCATTGCGCAGTTGACCCTTGTGCGGTGTGGTGCGGTGAGGATCTGTCCGTTCTGCCCTTTGGGGCTAAGATGCGAATGAATGTGTTTGAATGGATGAGTAAATGGGGAGTGTGTCGTCCTGTCTCGGCTACCACCCTTTCCTTGGGGGAAGCAGCCTAGGTATATAGATAGATAGATAGAATAGTAGTTGATCTAGGTGGACTGAAGGCTGAAGTTGCACCTCTCTTGCGGGCCACCATTCTCTTTTCGGGGGATAGGAAGGGATTTGAGGAATGTTTGCATAACCAGGGGACTTGGGTAATCACTCTGTGCCACCACCCGAAGGCGTCCAGTACTTATATTTCTGATTTTGACTCTGTGTGTGTGTGTGTGTGTGTGTGTGTGTGTGTGTGTGTGTGTGTGTGTGTGTGTGTGTGCTTCGTAAATGAGTCCTGTTGTCACTTTCACTTTTTCTTCCATTTTCATCTCGCTCTCTCATCTGGCCTTTCCTCTGTGATGGTGCCTTTACTCCCTCTGCTCTCATCGCCTCTCATCTCATTTCCTCACTCCTCCCTCACTCTCCTTGCCTTCATTACTCTCTTTTTCTTCCGTCTTTGCTCTCATTCTGTTCTTCTGTCGTCTTTGTTCCCTCTCTTCCTCTGTTTTCCTCTTCTTCTGTTGTTGCTCTCTTTCTGTTCTGTAGTCTTTGCTCTCTTTCTCTTCATCCGTCTTGGTGTCCCTCTCATCCTCTGTTTTCCTCTTTCTCTTCTTCTGTTGTTGCTCTCTTTCTGTTCTGTAGTCTTTGCTCTCTTTTTGTTCATCCGTCTTGGTGTCTTCTCATTCCATTTATACTAGTGGGGATTGCCGTTTATGATGATGATGATGATGACGAGGAGGAGGAAGAGGAGGAGGAAATGGAAGAGGAACAGGAATGATGATAATCA
>NC_137059.1:4060000-4202500 GCF_032717465.1 Coenobita brevimanus
TCTCTCTCTCTCTCTCTCTCTCTCTCTCTCTCTCTCTCTCTCTCTCTCCACTGTTGTCTCTCATCATCATCATCATCCAGAAAGCAAGAAAGAGTATACATTTATTATCATCATTATCATCATCATTATCATCATCACCATCATTATCATCATCATCATTATTATCATCGTCGTTGTCATAATCCTGTAGCTTTTTCCGACGTAAGGATGGCATCAGGTAGTAGTAGTAGTAGTAGTAGTACTAATAATAATAATAATAATAATAATAATAATAATAATAATGATAATAAAAATAATACAAAAACACTCCAACCCAGAAAAATATATCTATTGCCAGACGCCATGATCCCGTAAGGGGTGGCCATTTGACTTTGTGTTATTTGTTTTATAGGGAGGGGCACTAACCCTCCACCAACCCACTTGCTGACACGTTGGGAGCACGTATGGTTTGGTTATATGGTTACCACCCAGCGTTGTAAATGGTTTCTTGGCTTACAGGAAACCATTTGGCTTGTCACTCAATGTAAAGCCACCTGTAAAGGACAGAAAAGCAATAAAGTGACAGGAAAGATGGGAGAAAAAAGAGAGGAAGGCAGGCACAGAAAAAGAATGATAAAGGCTAAGGAAGAAGAAGGCAGCACTACATCAAGTGAGTGGATGATGGTCGGTCCCAGAAAAACGAAAGGAAAAATACGTAGACAATACCCATTCTTTTTTGGATGCACAAAAAACGAACAAACAAACAAGGAGGGAGAATGTGTGTGTGTGTGTGTGTGTGTGTGTGTGTGTGTGTGTGTGTGTGTGTGTGTGTGTGTGTGTGTGTGTGTGTGTAAGAAATTTAATGAGAGAGTGGGAGAGACAGTGAGTGAGCGAGAGTACAAGAGAGAGAGAGAGAGAGAGAGAGAGAATGGCTGGAAGGAGAATGACATGGGAAGGGAGAAGAGAAAAATGGAGAGAGAGAGAGAGAGAGAGAGAGAGAGAGAGAGAGAGAGAGAGAATTGCTAACATTTTCTTTAAGCGTCCGATTCTGAGCATAGACTTTAACAATCGGTTCCCTGAGGCCCAGTATTTCTCCTACGTACTATACATCTTCTCATGTCACCACTTTGGCACTAGCACCCACCGTCCATATTGAATACATGCTAGGGCTGGTTTATACCGGACTGGTGTATTGGTATTAGCGGAGGTATTTTTATTACATGTCGGCGGGTCTTATGGTAGATCAGTAAAGTCTTCGTCAGGATAATTCAGATCCTTTAAACTGTTTTCTGTCCCAGCCGGGATTCGAACCAGCGTCCATTTAGACAGACCATCGTCTTTCTAAGGAGGAAGATTGAAGACAGACAGACGGACAGACAGACAGGCTGGCAGACAGACAAACAGATAGAGAGATACATAGATAGATGGAAGGATGGATGGATAGATAGATAGATAGACAGACAGATAGGTACATGGATGGATGGTTAGATAGATAGATAGATAGACAGATAGAAAGATAGATAAATAGACAGATAGATGGATAGATAGATAGATAGACAAATAGATAGGTAGATAAATGGACAGATAGATGAAGACAGACAAACTCAGAATGAAATAAACAGATCGATCAACAGAGACGGATAAAGATAGTCAAGTTGAGCGATAGAAAAATGGGTAGACAGACGAAGACACACAGACACAATAAAACACACAGACAGACAGACAGAGACAGAGTGGGTGAGGGCGCGGCGTTGCGTTCCCCTCCACACCATCCATCACTAAGATCCACGTTGCCTGTCCCCCCATATAAATACGAGGCAGGACCACCAGTCACCAGGACGTCCGGCGGTGAAGCTCTCTGATCCGCCCCTACGTGTATCCTTTTTTAATGCAGGGAAGAAGGAACCAAAGGCCAGGAGCCCGCAAACCGTTCCCCCCAAGAAAACAAAACAGAAGCAAAACAAAAGAGGGCCAAATTCAAGATCCGTCCATTTCGAGATGATGGATGGCAGCTGCTGACACGCTGGAAAAAATTCACAGATGGCGTAAATTTATTCTCAGATGGCGCAAATTTACTCTCAGGTGGCGTAAAATTTTCCACCTGTCGCTAGATTTACTCCCAGACGGTGCAAATTTACTCTCAGGTGGCGTAACTTTACTCAGATGGAGTAAATTTTTCACCCGTCACTAAATATACTCTCAGATGGCTTCAAATTAATCTTCCGTCAGTAAATTTGCTTTCAGATGGTGTTATTTCTTTTTTTTTAGTTATCATGCAAAAAGAAGGAAGTAAAAATAGACCAAAGCCATTTCCAGCAATGGATAAAAGCGATGTTTCCTGTTTTTTTTTTTTTTTTAGGTATTGATGTTGTTAGTTGTGCATTTACAACTTAGAGTAATGTATGGCATGATGTATGGATGTATGGATGTATATTCTTTGGCAATAATATCAAAATTACATTATTAGCACACAAACGTACCTGATCAGTGAGGCAAGTACGTGACTGGATTTGCTGTCAATGTTCATAATTTTTTTTTTTTTTTTTTTTGGAACACTAAAATTATAACGAAGGCACACGGTTTACGAATCACCGCTTTAGAGAGAATAAAACATAGGTGCTAGAGTTATCCCGGCCATGAGGGGGTCGGCAGTGTAATCTTATGTACTCTAGACGCGATACAAATTCCTCTCTGATCCCTGCTTAACTTTCATCTTTCATTGCAGAGTAAATTTTTAAGCAAAGTTTTTCTCGCTTGAGAGTGGAAGCCTGGCATGCCACTGACCCCGCACCATATTTATAACTTGTCTTTGTCTTAAGTTATGTGTAAGATTGTTTGTGTATCCCTCTGTCGTCACTCATCTGTACTCGTTTTACACTAACCTGGCCTAAAATTGCCGTCTCTCCATCGTGATTGCCGGGTTGTAGCAATAGATTAAAGTTAGAATATGATGCTAGCCACGAAGAAGTGCTATGAGAAGGATGCAGAGCCGTATCATTTCTTTCTTTGCCACTGAGCTACGTGAAATAAGCTGCAAAAGGACGAAAATCTGAGCCAAATTAAAATGAAAAGAGTATAGTTACCAAAAATAGAATGAATTTATATAAAAAACAAAACGATTTCCTACTAATTCAGGCTCTGTTATCTTGTTTTTGTTTTGTCTTGGAGAGAACACTCACAGGTTTCTGGCCTTTGGTTCCTTCTTCTCTGCATAAAATAATAATAATAATAATAATAATAGTATTAATAATAAACTGCTTTGGAGATGCCGTTTATTTGTCCTGAAGACGATTTTATTAAGCTGAGAATGAGTAAGAGGAGACACACACACACACACACACACACACACACACACACACACACACACACACACACACACACACACGACTTTTAGTAAGAGTAAACTGATGGGAAGACTATACTCCTTTTCCCTTAACCTGGTCTAGATTTTCGTCCTTCTGCAGCTTATTTCACGTAGCTCAGGGGCAGAAAAATACAATACCACAACGCTACGTCCTTTCCATAACACTTCTTCGTGACTAGCATCATAGTCTGGTGTTAATCTATTGTTACAAATCAGCATTCAAGGTGGGATGGCAATTTTAGGCCAAGTTAAAGCAAATGGAGTATAGTTTTTAATGCTCAACACTCTCAGGCTTCTATGACTTACACTCGACTAATAACCTTTGGAGTTAGCTGGAATGAAAAGCTAAATTAAGACAAAAAGCTAGAAGACGTGAAAAAGGAAAACATTAACTAGGACAGAAAGCTAGATATTTTATAATGAGTTAATGAAGACAGTAATTAACTCTCTCTAGCTCCTATGACTCCCTCTCAGCTGAATAAAATCGTCTGACAGCTCAAATAAAGGGCCTAGAGTTATCCCGGGCCTCAGAGGCTAAAGATGTTTAATAAATATAAACCTTGCATCTTTGACGTGCCTGAGCTGCTCTCCCTCTACGCTGCTTGCATCCCCCCCTCCCTCGCTGCCTTCCTCTCTTCCTCTTCCTCTTTTCTCTCCCTCTTCCTTCTTGATCATCATCTTCTCCTTCTCCTCTTCCTCCTCCTCCTTCTCCCCTTCCGTCTTCTTCTTCCTCCTAGTCCTCTTCATTTTAACCCTCTTTCTTTCACTTTGTACCTCGTTCCTCACTGTTACTCTCTGCGTCTTCCTCACTATCTCTCTCCTACCATTACTCCCTCTCTTCCTCCTTCTCATATCCTCTACCCTCTCCTTCCTCCTCCTCCTCCTCCTCCTCCTCCTCCTCCTCTTTCTTTTCCTCCACCTTCCTTCCCCTAACCCCATCCTACTCCCTTCCTCCTCCACCTCCTCCTCCGCCTCCTCTTCTTTCCTTCACTGACTCCTCATTTTCCTCCCCATCCTCTTCCTACCCTATACTCCCTCCTTCCTCATTTTTCCTCCCTGCACCTTTCCCTACCACCCCAACCACACCACCACCACACCACCACCATCGTCCACCTACACTCTCATGCTTAGCTGGCATTCCGCTGCTTTGCTAAACTCTTTTCACTTTAACTTGGCCTAAAATTATTCTCTCTTCATCTTAAGTGCTCAGTTCTAACAATGGATTAACACTAGAATATGGTGCTAGTCACGAAGAAGTGCTATAGAAAGGATGTAGAGCCCTAGTATTGTCTTTTTCTGCCACTGAGGTACGTGAAATGAGCCGGGAAAGTAAATCTAGGCCAAGTTAAAGTGAAGGGAGTATAACAAGCCTTCAATCAGTTTCCCCTCGTGTGATTACTTTTTCCAGGATACACAAGGAATAGGGAGTGTAGAATAGTCCCTTGTGTTGTTCATCTTGCAAAAAAAAATATAGTAAATTCCCTTGTAAGTCATATTTCTCTTTGCAGTATGAACAAGATGCAAAGGACGACTGTACCAAGTGTCCTTTGTTCATCCTGGGAAAGCAAATTTTGGTTCTGGGGGTATGGAGTGTAAATGTTTATATCTGGAGTTTGGGTGCTCCGATGATGATGATGATGATGGTGGTGGTGGTGGTGGTGATGATGGTGGTGGTGGTTGTTATGATGAGACTAATATTGATGCTGATATTGATTGGAGTGGTGAAGATGATGATGATGATGATGATGATGGTGGTGGTGATGATGATGGTGGTGGTGGTGATGATGGTGGTGGTGATGATGCTGATACTAATATTGATGCTATACTGACGTTGATTATAGTGGTGATGATGATGGTGATGATAATAATAATAATAATAATAATAATAATAATAATAATAAGGATGATGATGATGATGTTGATGATGATGATGAGGAGGAGGAGGAGGAGGAGGATGGTGATGTTGTTCCTATTGTTGATGATGGTGGTGTTGATGATGATGATGATGAAGACGATAACAATAATGACAAAAATAATGACAACGATGAATTTATATAAACCTAAAAAATATAAGAGGTGAGAAGATAAGAGACGAGTTTTCTTATCTTTTCTTATTTATTTACTTAAGACACACAAGGAGTTTCAAGACAGGCAAACAAGGTGAATCCAACGTACCTGACTCTTGTTCCCCGAGAGAGATTTCCAAAGGCCCCGTTTGTTTGATCTTACCTCTAGTCGTGTACACCGCCTCTTCCTGCCCTTCTCACACTCGTACACACACACACACACACACACACACACACACACACACACACACACACACACACACACACACACACACACACACACACACACATACATACATCCAGACACGCATATACACGGACACACATACAGACACCGCCTCTTCCTGCCCTTCTTACACTCTCTTACAGACACACACACACACACACACACACACACACACACACACACACACACACACACACACACACACACACACACACACACACACACACACATCCAGACACGCATATACACGGACACACATATAGGCATCTCCTCTTCCTGCCCTTCACACACTTTCTTACACACACACATACATACATACAGCCAGACACGCACACACACGGATACAAATACAGACAACTCCTCTTCCTGCCCTTCCCAGACTCTCTTACACACACACACACATACCCACACCTCTTCCCACCCTGCTCTCTCTCTCTCTCTCTCTCTCTCTCTCTCTCTCTCTCTCTCTCTCTCTCTCTCATGCACACACACACACACACACACACACACACTAGTTTCATCCCTGTCTTCCTTCTCTCTCGCCTTCCCTCACATACATTTATCTTCTCATTTTATTCAATTTCTTCTTTGGGTTTGATTTTGATTAATTTTCCGTCTTTAGGCAAAAAATAAATAAATAAATGAATTGTTTGTTAATCTAAAAAGAATTCCAAGGTGTGCTATTCTCTGTTCACTATAATTTGGCCTAAAATTGCCATCCCCTCATCTTGAATGCTGAGTTATAACAATAGGTGAACACTAGAATAGGATGCTAGTCATGAAGAAGTGCTAAAGGGTCTGTGTAGAGCTGACAGGTGATCCTCTCACTCCTTCCTCCCAGTCCATCTCTCCAGTCCATCCCAGTCCATCCACCCAGTCCATCCCAGTCCATTCACCCAGTCCATCCTCCCAGTCCATTCACCCAGTCCATCCCCCAGTCCATCCCAGTCCATTCACCCAGTCCATCCCCCAGTCCATCCCAGTCCATCCCCCCAGGCCATCCTTCCAGTCCATCCTCCCAGTCCATCTCCCCAGTCTATGCTCCCAGTCCTTCTACCCCGTCCATCCACCCAGTCCCTCCTCCCAGTTCATCCACCCACTCCATCCTCCCACTCCATCCTC
This sequence comes from Coenobita brevimanus, assembly GCF_032717465.1. Lineage (NCBI taxonomy): Eukaryota > Metazoa > Arthropoda > Malacostraca > Decapoda > Coenobitidae > Coenobita > Coenobita brevimanus. Next base: position 4,066,758 of record NC_137059.1, read on the forward strand.
CCAGTCCTTCCTCCCAGTCCATCTACCCAGTCTCTCCTCCCAGTCCATCCTCCCAGTCCATCCTCCTAATCTCTCCTCCCAGTCCATCCCAGTCCACCCAGTATCACCCAAGCGACAAAAGGACCATGATGGAAACAGACAGCTTATATTAAATGTTTCAAATTCCACCCACAGCCTCTCTCTCTCTCTCTCTCTCTCTCTCTCTCTCTCTCTCTCTCTCTCTCTCTCTCTCTCACACACACACACACACACACACACACACACACACACACACACACACACACACACCAAGATTTACAGAGGGAACCTATTTGATTGTCTTGTCTTTTCTTACCTCTGTTTTCTTCTTTTGATCTTAAGGAGTTTCTCTGGTACTAAGAAAAGGCAAGAAACTACGCACTGAAGAATCTTGTTTCTTTTGTGGGATGTTGTCTTTTGCGCTTGTTTGAGAGAGAGAGAGAGAGAGAGAGAGAGAGATGGACAGAGAGAGACAGCACTGGATGTAGTAGTAGTGGTTGCTGTCGTTGTTGTAGCAGTTGTATCAGTAGTAATAGTGGTGGTAGTAGTAGTAGTGGAAGTTAAGAGAGTCCACCATCCTCCTCTCTGGGAATAGGAAGGGAGTTGAGACATGTTATTTAACCGGGCAACAGAACCGCCCCGTTATATCAGTGACACCACATGAAGGCGACCCTCTCCTGCGCCACGTCATCGCAGTGAAGAAATTAAGCTTCCCTTCCCCCACTCCAATAATTCCCTACTCTTCTCATTGCCTTTATTCACCTGTAGTTTTTTCACCCAAACTTGGCAAAGATTCTCCCTGTTTGTGCAGCTTATTCCCTGTAGCTCAGAGGCAGATAGGATAATATTACGGCTCTACATCCTTTTCACAGCACTCTTTCGTAATCAACACCGTATTCCAGTCTTAATCTGTTTTATCTCGGCTTTATGTCAGCTTTTAAAGATGGAAAGATAGCAATTTTAGGCCAAGTTAAAGTATGCAGAGTATGGTCAGGTCGCTTTCTGCTCCTCGTATATATTTTCTCTCCGACTGCCTCCCTAGCCCTCTCCATCTAGGCCCCATACCCACTAGACATCTATCCTGGTCTCCCCTCGCTGCCACACACCTCATCAGTCTCTCACCCCTGACTGCCTTCCTGTCTCACTCTGTCTTAATCTTCCGTACTCTCCATACTCACCCACACCCACTCCAGCACACCTTTCCTCGTCTCATCATACCTTCTACACATCTCATCAATCTTCCTTGCTTATTCCTTATCAGTCTCTTATCCTTGACTGCCATGCTGTCTCACTCTGTCTTGATCATCCACTTGCAGCCTCCCACCCTCACCCACACCCACTCCAGCACACCTTTCCTCGTCTCTTCACACCTTCAACACATCTCTTGAGTCTCTTCTTTACTTCTCCCCTACAAATGCATCTCTTACCTTTGACTGCCCTCCTATCTCACTCTCCTGACCCTCTCCTTCTCAGACCTCTCTCTCTCTTCGTTTCCCCATCGCTTCCACACACCTATACCCTGTTCACTTCAACCTGGCCTAAAACTGAATCTTCCCATCTTCATTTTCTAACGCCAGATTAACGCTAGAAAATTGTGCTGTAGTTCTTTCACCTTAAACTGGCATAGTTGACACTTTTATACTCACGCTTGCAAAGTGAAAACAGGTATGATGATCTACTAGGCCTCTGTGTGTGTGTGTGTGTGTGTGTGTGTGTGTGTGTGTGTGTGTGTGTGTGTGGGGGGTGGGGTGGGTGGGTGGGTGGGTGGGTGTGTGTGTGTGTGTGTGTGTGTGTGTGTGTGTGTGTGTGTGTGTGTGTGTGTGTTACTGGGCCTGTGTGTGTGTTTTCATCCATCCATTCATCTAACATCCAACCCAGTATTGTCCTATTAGTAGCGTAGGTGCACGAGGCTAGGCTACCCACTCCACACATCAAAAGCAAGAATACCCCTCGTGATATTCCCCGTGTGATATTCCCCTCTTGTGAGTTCTCCCCTCAGCAGCCTCCATACATCACTGACAGCTGTCCTCTCTTCTCCACTCTCACATACACAGCCGTTTTTCACCGTTTATGTAGCTCACGGTTCTCGTTGCACACACACACACACACACACACACACACACACACACACACACACACACACACACACACACACACACACACACCTGTTATCAGCATTCCTGTATTTCACGCTATTCTTTACTCTCTCTCTCTCTCTCTCTCTCTCTCTCTCTCTCTCTCTCTCTCTCTCTCTCTCTCTCTCTCTCTCTCTCTCTCTCTCTCTCTCTCTCTCTCTCTCCATCTTTCTGGAACTGCCCACGCATCACTCCTTCACACCGAAGTTGGGTTAGTGCTTTCAGTGAGAGAGAGAGAGAGAGAGAGAGTGTGTGTGTGTGTGTGTGTGTGTGTGTGTGTGTGTGTGTGTGTGTGTGTGTGTGTGTGTGACTGTTTTTGTGTTTGTGTGTACAAGTGAGTGAAAGTGAACCAGCTACTGTATATAATCCTAGAGATGAAGAAGGATAACGTGATCGACGAGGAGGTGTTTGAGAGAGGCTACAACTACATACCAAAAGGGAGACTACACTAAAAGCAATAATACAAGGGGAAAAAAATACATGACTCTCAGAGTAAACAGATCCCAGTATGACAGCTTGTAAAGGAGAGAGAGGTGGTGATTAGTGATGATGGGTAGATGTGATGATGATGATGATGTGCTTTAGAGAGACACCTTCACGTTGTGGCACTGATATAACCAGGAAAATTCACTGTCCGGGTATGCAAACGTCCCTCAACTCCCTCCTTATCCCCCCATAGGAGGATGGTGGACTTCATAAAGGTAATTTCAGTCTGCAGTCCACTGGGTGTACGTTTCAGATGAACCTGTGGACTGAGGAACGTTTGTACTCCTATAAATGGGCAGTGGAGCAGCCTAGTTATATCAGTGCCACCACATGAAGGATGATGATGATGATGATGATAATAATGATAATAATAATGATGATACACTACACCTATTCAAGCTAAGTGGTAAATTTTCAAAAACATATGCATTCAAACACCAATTCCATCTTGACACCTTTTTTTAAATATGACACAACCTATTGTTTTTTTTTTTTCTGATACGAACAGAAAATTACCCAAAAAATAAAAGAGAGAAAAATATATTAAATCTGTACTCAGGTTTTTACGTGGATTTATTTTTATTTTTATTTTTTATGGTCTGTTGAGGTACGGATTACGGAGGAAGAGGAGAAAAGAGGGATTTTCCTCTTCTTAGTGGTTACTCGGAAAGGGAGTGGTATTTATATGCTTGGTAGATAAACAGAGAGAGAGAGAGAGAAGGGGGGAGAAGGTAGGTAGACTGGTAGACTGGTAGGTAATTCGTTATGTAGGAAGGTAGATAGGTAGATAGACAGAAAGATAGATAGATAGATACAGATTGATAGATAGGTGGATAGACTTTCTCAGCCCAGTGTGTTGTTTGTTTTGCTAACACATTACAGGCTTTCGTCAGTATAATATTCCTTTCTCGGCGGTTTGTTTTGCTTCGTTATTACAAAAATTTTCTAGACCAATATCCTTTTCTCGTTTTCCTTACATATTGCAAAATTTTCCCAGCCCAATATACTTTTTCTGGACTTGTCTTTTTCTTATATATAGCAAGATTTCTTCGGGTGCTTAATATTTTTTTTTTACGATGTTCAAGGTACTCATAGCCGAATATGCGTTTTCATTTGTTTACATATTAAAAGACTTTCTCGGCCCAGTAGACTCTCTCGGGAATTGAGTTTCTTTATATAGATAGATAGATAGACAGATATAGATAGATAGATAAATAAATAGATAGATAGATATTACAAGATATATTCAGCATAATATGTTTTTCGGGAGCTTTTTTCTTTTACGTTGTTCAAGGTTCTCTCAGCCGAATTTGCTTTCTTATTTGTTTACATGTTAAAAGACGTTCTCGGCTCAGTACCCTTTTTTTTCGGCCGCTGTGTTTTCCCTCCATTTTACAAGGATTTTCGGGCAAGCGTTTATGTGTAGCGTGTGAGAGGTGAAGGTGGAGGGGAGAAATAGTGGAAGCCTGACACAGCAATGGATGAAAGAGGAATGGCGAGGGTGAAGGGCGGAAGGGGAACCGGGGTAACTCACTCAGGGATCAGGGGCCGTACGTATAAATTCGAAGTTTTATTTTTTATATAATATTGTTTTTTTAAGCTTCTATTTTCATTTATAAAGATACCAAATAATTCATAATGTTTGTTGTCTCTCCTAAGCTTAAGTTTCTAAATAATATCGTCTGTGTTATGCTTTTTATTTTCGTTTATATAGATACGAAAGAGTTTATGATATTTGAAAACTTTCCTAAGCATAAAGTAGGCAATGGAAATACGAACGAATCAGAACTCTCTCTCTCTCTCTCTCTCTCTCTCTCTCTCTCTCTCTCTATCTATCTATCTATCTATCTCTATCTATCTATCTATCTATCTCTATCTATCTATCTATACTGGGAGGTCAAAATACGTAAGGTGTCGATGATGATATTCGAACGTAAACCAAGGGAGCTGGGTCGACGGATTATGCTTGTTCCAGGATTGTACCAGCTCAGTAGATTGTCAGTGATTGTCCCAAAATTGTACCAGCTCATGTATTAAGCTGTCACCGCCATGTTAACCCAAGAACAGCAGTAATTATTCAGGGTGGGCTTCACCACACCCTCTCGCCACCCACGACAACCCACCGACCTGAACCACACCAAAATTTATCGTATTATTTCGTGTTGTTCCCCTTATTGCCAAGATTTGTGGATGCTGGATGCCTGAGAGAGATGATGATGATGATGATGGTGGTGGTGATAGTAATAATAATAACTAGAGGGGCACTCAGTGGAGCGCATCTCTCCGACAAGGGCAACGTAATTTCCAAACCACTCTTCATAATGGGTTAGGTTTTCTCATCATTGATTAGGGTTTTGCAAAAAGTGTTTTCCGGATCCAGAATCTGTAATATGATCCGGATCGGTCCCAAAAGTTAATCGATTGTTCCCTGGGACATGGGCTATCTACCCGCCAATTTTGGTCCAAATCTCTCTTTTAGTTTTTGAGTAATCCTGATAACAGACAAACAAACAAACAGTGGTGAAAACTTACTATCCTTGTCGGAGAGAATAATAATTTTGAACAGTATTATGTTCATTTCATCCTAGATTTGCCACATATATCTTAATTTTCAGTCTCTTTGAAACTTATCCGTTCGTTCATTTTTGGTGGCATGTTGGAGCCTTCAAAAACGAAAGAACGAAAAACGAACGAATAAGTTTTACTGAGATTGAACATTAAAACCAGCACAGAAAGAGAGAGAGAGAGAGAGAGAGAGAGAGAGAGAGAGAGAGAGAGAGACTGCGTTCAAACTACAAGAAAAATAGGAGGGTTTGTGGTGTCGAAGGTGCTACAGAGGTGGCAAGAAGAGTGAAGTGGAGTGAGTTAGAGTGAGGTAAGAGCAGAATGAGGTAGAGTGAGGCTGAGTGAGGTTAAAGATAGGTAGTGAGGGAAAGTCAGGTAGGAAGGGGGAGAGAAGGCAGGGAAAGGAAAAGTGAGGGGCAGAGTGAGGTAGAATAAGAGACAGAGTGAATCTGGGTGAGGCAGGGTGAGGTAGTGTGAGGCAGAGTGAGGTAGGGTGAGGCAGAGGGGAGAGAGTAACCTTTACCAACGCTTGAGGCAGTAATATCAAGTGTTACAGAATGGATGAAAACAGAGAGAGAGAGAGAGAGAGAGAGCCTTGTTATCTATGTAAACAAAGTCGATATTAATAAGGTAAGCAAAGTAAATCGCTTAGAAACAGATGTGTAATAAGCAAAATAAATCCCTTAGGAAGAGGTGTGTAATAAGCAAAATAAATCGATTAATAAAAGGTGTTAGGGAACTTCTTTAACTGACAACAATACATGCCTTCGTAGCACTTCGTAGCAAGGATTCTAGTTCTTCTTCGTGCCCTAGAAGTTAACAGTGGATTCTGAAATTACTGTGGCATGACCTGTTTGCAGATTTCTGTATTTAGTAGTGTGTGTGTGTGTGTGTGTGTGTGTGTGTGTGTGTGTGTGTGTGTGTGTGTGTGTGTGTGTGTGTGTGTGTGTGTGTGTGTGTGTGTGTGGATCATTTACCTGTTATCTTGAATCAAAACATTCACAGGTCTGACGAACGAATGATCTATGTTTCGATTCCCTGTGTATTTTCTTGTAAGACATCCTACGTTTGTCTCTCTACTACATCTCCCCCTTTCAATTACCACTGCTACTACCATCACCATCACCACTACTGCCAACAACTTAATTATAATTGCCACTGTCACTGTCTTTACTACTACTACCACCACCACCACTACAACCATCACTGCCACCACCACAGTCGCAACCCCAACCACCATCCTCATCTTCACCATCACTACAACAACCACCACCCTTACCTACAGCCATCTTCCACCACCACCACCACCACCACCACTCCACACTTACAAGAGGTGGCTGTCGGTAGCACACACACACACACACACACACACACACACACACACACACACACACACACACACACACACACACACACACACACACACACACACACACAGCGGCTGAAATATTAAATGCACCTTCGTTCGGGGCATCCACCGCCCTGTTCTGTCCCGCCTCTGAATATTTTTTTTTCTTCCCCGCCTAAACTCAACGCGTCCCCTGTCACTCTGGCTGGTCGATTCTATGTTTCTGTCGGTTTTCCTGTCGCGGTTGTCCTCCCAGCCTTGTACGTCCCTCCGGAGCTTATAAAATTGTCTGACCTTCTCAACGGGAGGGCAAAATCAACTGGGGAAAAAAAGATCCTTCTCTTTTAACACCAGAAAGCGTTCAGAGACAGCATTCCTCCGCCAGCGACAACAGACTTATGATTTTCTGCTATAATTCGTCCCTCCTACCAAACGGAAACTTTTACGGTGTCATACCAATTAATTCTACGGTCTTAGTCTCCCTGTTACACAAATTCACACACAGCATACCTCCGTCAACGCCAGTAAATTTATACTGTATTCCAGCATCCGGATATCTGAACAACTCCTCCTTGATCCACTGCCCACTTATCCACCAGATTTAGTCGAAATTTGATGATAATATTTGGAGATATCTTCTACACAAACAGATAAGCAAACCAGCAAGCACGGGTGAATGCATAACCTCCACCAACTTCGATGACGGAAGGTAACACGTCAACATTTCAACACAAAACTAACAGACACCACCACTGCCAACCAACGCAACACAAACACACAACAGCGAGACACCCACCCAACCCAGCAAGCCAGCACAAAGCCAGGGTGGGCGCTCAAACCGTGTGGTGATGGAGGAGGGGGTGTAATGAATGGGGACGTGATGGTGCGGCGAGGCAGGTAATAATGGCAGGTGTTACGGCGCTTACCTGGGATTACCACAACGACGAGCGCTTGGAAACGTATGTCCCTCGCTATTATTGCTGAGTGAAGGACGTCTGTCATTAGATGCGTATTCTTGGTGGGATAGGAGACTGCGTAACACCATTTCCTTTGCGATTTATTAAGTATATTACACTTTAACAATTTTGAGTATGTTTTTTTTTTTCTGTATTTCGTTTTAATATCGACGCAGTTTTCATTAATAATATACAAGGGGATATTTAACTATAATGTGCAAAATAAATCGCTAAGGAAGAGGTGCTAGGAACACTCCCATGTTTCGAATACAACCCACTGACAGACGATCCATCAGTTGTGACTTTGCATACGGGAATCTCACTGCAACTGAATAAAAACGAAAGAAGCAAAAGACTCCAAGTTTGCAAATATCGTCCCTTAAAAAAGAAATAATAATAATAATAATAATAATAATAATAATAATAATAAATAAAGTAAAAGTGGAGAGAACTTTTATTTACTTCCATTTACCCCACCAAGGAAGCTGAGGAGGTTATAAATTCACCCTTGTCTGTCTGTATATTCAAGGTATCTTTAAAAATTACAGTCAGATTTCAATTAACTCTGGTGGACAGGCAGATAGTGGATCAAGGAAGAGATGATTAGTTTTTGAGGTGGAACTGGAACCGGATGCAGGAATAACTTAATTTTATTGGCGTTGAAGGAGGTATGCGCTGTCTGAGATTGTGTACTAGGGCAGACAAAAACCGTAGAATTAATTGACTATGTGAGATCGTAAAAGTATTCAGCCGGTTAGACTTTTGAGGTGAATGTGGATCCGGATGCAGGAATAGATCAGAAACTTTACTGGCCTGGCTGGGATATGAGATTTGTAAGGGTGGTCTAGTTTCGAAGAGCGAGCCCAGTATTTTCTTTATTTTCTTCTCAAACTAATGCATAGGTGGAGATAAAACGAGAGACAGAGACGAGAGAGGAGAGATGAAGAACTGTAGCAAGGTAAGAGAGATACTGGAGACTGAGGAGAGACGAGAGAGACAGAGCGAGAGCTGTGGGAGAGTAAGATGAAAGATGGTGATAGCAGAATGGGTAGGAGTAGAGAGATAAAGCGAGATATAGCAAGAGATAGAGGGAGATAGATAAAGAGATAGTTGTAGGATAGAAAGACGAGAAATGGGGGAGATGAGAGATAAAATGTGATACAGAAAGAAGAGGAACACACAGAGGTCAAACGAGAAGTGTAGGAAGGTATAACTAGAGACAGAAGGGCAGCAGTAGACTGGAGGGAAAAAGATAAAGTGTGTGTGTGTGTGTGTGTGTGTGTGTGTGTGTGTGTGTGTGTGTGTGTGTGTGTGTGTGAGAGAACAATAAAGAAAACGAGAACAAAATCGAACAGTATGTAGGAAGGTAAGAGGAGATGCTCTGGTTCAGCGGTAAAGGACACACACACACACACACACACACACACACACACACACACACACACACACACACACACACACACACACACACACACACGCAAACAGAGAACAAGAACAATACCAACCACTGTGTAGGAAGGTAAGGCGATATGCTTTGGCAGGGAAAGGGAAGAGAGGCTGGGGGCGGGCAGGGGAGAGAAGAAGCGAGCAGAGGAGAGAAGGAGAGAGCAGGGGAGGGAAGAAGCGAGCAGAGGAGGGAAGGAGAGAGCAGGGGAGGGAAGGAGAGAGCAGAGGAGAGAAGGAGAGAGCAGGGGAGGGAAGGAGAGGGCAGGGGAGGGAAGGAGGGAGCAGCGTGGAGTTAGTCTGACAGTAAAAGTTAGACGGGGTTGGATTACAGAGGTGAAACACGCGTGTTCAGCCAACAAACACCTGAAAACTCTTGGTAGGTGTGGGAGTCTAAGTGGTGTTGGGTGAACTTTGTGGGTTGTTGTGGTGCTGTGGTGGTGGTTGTGATTGTGGTGGTGGTTGTGGAGGCTGTAATTGTTGTCGTGGTTGATGCAGGATTTGTGGTGTTGTTGTGGTGGTAGTTGTTGTGATTGTTTTCGTGGGTTTGGATGGGGCTGAGGGGGCCATGGATGTTGTGGTGGTGGTGGTTGTGATTGTTGTTGCTGTTATTGTTATGCTAGTGGTGATTATTGCGGTAGTTGGTGTGGATGGTGAGGTGGTGCCGTGGGGAGGTGTGTGGGCCCTGGATGTTGTTATTGTGGAGGCTGTGATTTTGTTGTGATTGTTGTGATTGTCGTGATGGTTGTGATTCCTGATGCTGTGATTGTAGTGGTTGCTGTGATTGTAGTGGTTGCTGTGATGGTTATTGAGGTGGCGTTGGGTTAAGTCTGGGGGCCCTGGGTGGTGTTTTGCTGTTGTCAGGATTGTTGTGAAAGTTGTGATTGTAGTGAAAGTTATTGTTTTTGTTGTTGTGATTGTTGTAGCTGTGACTGTACGTGTTGGAGGGTGTGTTATTACGAAGTCGACAGTTTTTCAGAGCAACGGGTTTAGGGGTCGGGGTCAAAAATAGGCTAAATTGTCTGCCTGGGTACGTTTAGTCAGGAGGGATCTGAGAACGCCCCCACCAAATCATCTTGAAATCATCGAAGCAATATTATTCGCTTTAGCATGGCCGGAACTATTCTCACGGGGCCGGAACTATTCTCACGGGGCCGGAACTATTCTCACGGGGGTCGGAACTATTCTCACGGAGCCGAAACTATTCTCACGGGGCCGAAACTATTCTCACGGGTGTCGGAACTATTCTCACGGGGCCGGAATTATTCTCACGGGGCTGGAACTATTCTCACGGGTCCGGAACTATTTTCACGGGGCTGGAACTATTCTCACGGGGCCGGAACTATTCTCATGGTGCCGAAACGATTCTCACGGGGCCGGAACTATTCTCACGGGGCCGAAACGATTCTCACGGGGCCGGAACTATTCTCACGGGGCCGAAGCTGAGTGACTGAACCACCCGGTGATACAAATGTTCCTCAGTCCCCTCCCTATCCACCAAAAGGGGGATGGTGGACTTCTTCTTTTTTTTTTTTAATGCGAGGAAGAAGGAATCAAAGGCCATGAGCCCGCAGTAACAGTTCCCTCCAAGAGAAAAACAAAATACAATAGAGAGCCAAATTCAAGATCCGATCATTTTGAGATGCCTGGACACACTGCGTTTGAAAGACTGGAGATCATAGGCAGCAGGAAATACAGACAGAGGGAGACAGTTCCAGAGCTGACCTGTTGCATAAATGAAAGACTGGGAGTAATGGTTAACTCTTGCATTAGAGAGTTGGACAGAAAAGAGATGAGAGTTTGCTGCCAGACGGGTGCACCCGTCGTAGAGGTGGAGGAATGCAAGCAGACAGTTCAGAGGAGCAGTGACCATTAAAGTAGCGATAGAAAAGAGATAAAGATGCAACAGAGCGGCGAAGAGACAGAGGTTGAAGGGAGTCAGTAAGAGGAGGAGAGTTAATGAGACGAAAAGCCTTTGACTCCACCCTATTGAGAAGAGCTGTATGTGGGGAGCCTCCCCACACATGAGAGTTGTACTCCACACAGGGGCGGATAAAACCCCTGTATAGAGTCAACAATTGTGCAGGGGTAAAGAAAGAGCGGAGTCGGCTTAGCACACCCAATCTCTTGGAAGCAGATTTTACAAGAGATGTAATATGATTTTCCAAAATAAGTCCCGATTAATGAAACCCCAAGCATGTTCAAGTATGATGCAGGATTAAGCTGAATATTATTAAACATTAGTGGGTATACCTGTGGAAGATTTTGTCGGGTTGATAGGTGTAAGAACTGAGTCTTAGATGCATTAAAGACAACCATATTATTTTTACCCCAGTCAGAGATACGAGCCAAGTCAGACATTAGGTGTGCCATAGCCTCATCCCTTGTTTGTTGAAGTAACTGTTGAGATGGGCGTTGCGGGAACCGAATGGAAAGGTGAAGGGTGGAGTCATCAGCGTATGAGTGGATAGGGTTAGATGTACAGCTTAGAAGATCATTGATGAATAAAAGGAAGAGAGTTGGTGATAGGACAGAGCCCTGAGGAACACCACTGTTGATAGATCTAGGAGAAGAACGATGGCCGTCTACAACAGCGGCTATAGAACGACCAGAAAGGAAACTAGCGATGAAGGCACAGATAGAAGGATAGAAACCGTAGGAGGGCAGTTTGGAAATTAAAGATTTATGCCAGACTCGATCGAAAGCCTTTGAGATGTCAAGTGCAATGGCAAAGCTTTAGCCAAAGTACCGAAAGGAGGATGACCAGGAGTCTGAAAGGTAGGTGAGAAGATCGCCAGTGGAGCGTCCCTGACGGAACCCATACTGACGATCGGAAAGAAGGTTGTGATAGGAAAGATGCCTTAAAATTTTTCTATTAAGAATTGACTCGAAAACTTTTGAAATACAGGACGTTAAAGCAACTGGACGATAGTTGGAGGGTTGGGAGTGGTCACCCTTCTTTGGGACTGGCTGAATGAGAGCAAACTTCCAGCAAGAAGGAAAGGTACAAGTTGACAGACAAAGGCAAAAGAGTTTGCCTAAGCAGGGTGTAAGCACAGAAGCACAGTTCTTGAGAACAACAGGAGGGACCCCATCAGGCCCATATGCCTTGTTAGTACTGAGGCCAGTGATGGCAGAAAATACATCAACTAAAAAATTTTTAATGTCAGCCATGAGGAAGTCAGAGGGGGGGAAGTGATGGAGGAACAGCACCGGAATCGTCTAAGGTGGAATTGGAGGAGAGAGTCTGTGCGAAGAGATCCGCTTTATCAGTAGAAGAAATAGCTACAGAACCATCAGAGTAGAAAAGAGGAGGGAATGATGATGAGGTAAAGTTGTTAGAAAGATTTTTGGCAAGGTGCCAGAATGAGCGGGAAGAATTCGAGTTGGAGAGTTGAGAGCATGTAGTATGGATGAAATTATTTTTAGTAGAGCGAAGAACAGACTTAGCACGATTCCGGGCAGAAACGTGAAGATGATGTGATTCAGGGGTGGGTTGGCTCCGGTACCTTTTGTAGGCCCTCTCTTTGTTGCAGACAGCATTAGAACAAGCGTGATTAAACCAAGGCTTTCTTGCTGCTACTACTACTAGGATTATTACTGTGGCAGAGATTGTGATTGCTGTTGTGGTAGTTGTGGTTGTTGTTGCACGAGTGATTGCGGAAGCTGAGGATGTTGTTTTAATCGTTGTTGCAGAGAATGTGGAAGCCGAGGTTGAACTGGATGAAGTTGCAATGGCCATAGATTTTGCCGTGGTAGTTGATGTGATTGTGTTGGTAGTTGTGATTGTTGTGGTAGACTGTGTGATTGTGGTGGAAGTTTGTTGTGGTAGTTTTTGTGATTGTTGCGGTAGATTGTGTGACTGTGGTGGTAGTTTGATTGTTGTGGTAGTTTGTGATTGTTGTGGTGGCAGTTGTGATTGTCATTGCTCAGCTGCAGAGGAAGTGATTGTTGTGAGATGTGGTTGTGGTTAATGTGGTTAATGTGGGGGGAAGGGGTCAACTCCCCCCCCTGAAATCTTAACTGAGGGGCAAGATTTTTTATTATTTTTTTTTCCTCCTCCAAATCTCTCATCATGAACTCAATACAAATATTCTCCAGGTACTAACAAGAATTTGAGGACTTATATTACGGTATCTGATCACAAAACCATGTGTTAGATTTTAGGATAGTCACCATATGGTCATGAATCTCAATATATATAGATGGATGATATAAATGGAAGTGGTATGTTAAGGTATGCGAAATAATTCGCTCAGGAACGTGTGCTAGGAAGTCTAAAATGCCACTTACAGGAGGGGGCGTGCGTCTGACACCCCTGGGTCTGGTGCAGGCGGCGATGTGGGAGGCGAGGGAAAAGGAAAAAGAAAAAGAGGAAAAAGGTGACACAAGGGGAGAAAGGGAAAGAGGGAGAGTATTATTGGTGAAAGTGGTGATGGTGGGGGTGGTGGTGGTGAGGGTTGTGGTGGTGTTGGTGGTGGTGGTGGCGGTGGTGTTGAGTGGTGGTGGTGGTGGTGGTGAGGGTGGGAAAGTGTGCCATGAAGAGTCAAACCGGACTCCATGGACGGTGAAAACACACACACACACACACACACACACACACACACACACACACACACACACACACACACACACACACACACACACACACACACACACACACACACACACACACACACACACACACACACACACACACACACACGTAATTTTCTATACATACAAGGTGTCCCGTGAGAATTTTGAGAAACTTCTAGAACAAATTTTTGAGGGGGGGAAAAATGCCATGTCAACCAGGGTCCATTTCTCAGGAGTTTCGGAGCTACAATTACTGTTGAATTTTTGGATGAATTACGAGACAGTCCATTTTCGTTCAATAGGTCATTAGTGATTGCAGGAAGTTACGAATTTATGTAGTTCAGGATAGAACTCTTGTAGTGGTAGTAGTAGTTGTTCCCTAGGCAGTCTGGCCGAACAGCCCCGTCTTGTTATTGCTGTTGCTTTACCCAGGTTTGTGTGGCCGAGCAGACCCGTCAACCACAAGTAAGCAACTAGTTTGGGGCCGTCTTACAAGTGCGGTACAATATAAACACCATGTAGGGATCCGGCGTCCCCTTGTGGTAGACAGCGCCTCACCAGGGTCTAACCAAGGTCCTTCCCACGGCGAGGTGCAGCGAAATATGAGGAGGTTTAGCCCCTGGGTGGACGTCGCAACTGCTCCACCCACAATACATATCGCCATCACGTGTAGGCATCCCATTAGCGCCATGTCTAGTAGTAAAGGAATTAAAGTACCATATAACCTCAATAAAATCGTCAGAACGTAATAAGACTACTTTGGCAGGCTTGTACCTTTGTTTTTCTTTTTTTCTTTTTCTTTACTGATTTCCTGCCAGTTTTGTTGCTTATTATACTTTTCTTCTCTTTAATAATAATAATAATAATAATAATAATAGGTGTTCGATGCGTTTGGTCATTTAATAATTATTTTATTTGTAAGTCACTTATAATTTTAGAACGCGCAACAAAACACAACTAGGCAATAAGTAAGATGAACACGCACAGTCATAGTACCGGTAGTAGTAGTAGTAGTAGTAGTAGTGGTTGCTGTTGTTGTTGTTGTTGTTGTTGTTGTTGCCCCAGGTTCATCTGAAATGTGAACCCAGTGGACTGCAGGCTGAAGTAGTCCACGTCCTGCAGTCCACCATCCTCCTTTTGTGGGAAAAGGAAGTAGGTGAAGGACGTTTGTATACCCAGGCAGTTGAGCCGCTCGGTTATATCAGTGCCACCACGTGAAGGCGTCCCTATCCACCATCTGTCAGTCACAGAAGAGAGGAAATAAGAGAGGAAGATGGGGAAGCGAAGGAAGTGGAAGGGAGGAAATAGAGAAGCGAAGGAAGTGGAAAAGGGGAAGTGGAGAAGAGAAAGAAATGGAAGAGGGGAAGCAGAGGACAAGGGAGGAAAGACGAATTCCCCTCTGAAGTGTAGAGAGCGAGTAATTGGGAAGGGGAGAGGGAGGGGAGAGCGAGGGGAGATGAGGGTAAAGGTGTGGGAGACGTGGGGGACGAGAGTAAAAGTGGGGCGAGGAAAAGGTACAAGTTGAAGGTGAAAGAGACGAAGGCGAGGGAGCGTTTAAAAGAAGTACAAGGGAGAGGGGAATTGGAGAGAGAGAGAGAGAGAGAGAGAGGACGGACTCACACTGGGGAGAGAGGAGCAAAGTGACACTCAGACATACATCAGTTTTGACAATGGCTGGATATTTCATTCCCAAACGTTTGATCTTTTTCTCTCTCGCAATTTCGGCTTGAGATTTTGACTACTATTATTTTCTTTTAAATTTTTTTCCCCTTCGAAGCAACATGGACAGCGTGGCAATAAATGATGCTCTTTTGTCCTGAAATTTCTAAACTGACAATTGTGACTACATCGCATTTTCCGGGGGACGATTGTTTTGCAAAATTATTTTCTGATTTAGATTGAAAGTTGTGATTTTGGGGAGTGCTTTGGATGCCTTCTCTCTCTCTCTCTCTCTCTCTCTCTCTCTCTCTCTCTCTCTCTCTCTCTCTCTTAAAAGCCTCTTCACACACTTCCGCACCCAAACATCAACTTCTATATTTCGCCATCTAAATTAACCTTTAGGAATATCATCAATAAATAGTACCTGATTTAATTTCCAGTTTCCTCCACCCATTAATCCCTTTATTCTCACCTTTCTCACCTAACTTTACAATTCTAACCAAGAGTAAAAATTCGCCGACGCTTCTCTACCTGTTGTGGCAAAATAAGGCGCTATGGGAACTATTTTACGGGATAACAATAGGAAACACACCTGAAAAGAGTTTGGGAAGGAAGGTTACTCTTGTGTCTGTGGAAGAATGAGAAATATGGGAGGAATATAGAGGGCAGAATACAAAGCTGGGGGAGAAAGACTGGGAAATATTTGCACTCGGTTCTGCCTCTTCTCACACCAACATATCCATTAAAAAAACAAAAACAAAAAAATATATGGAGGTATACGAGATGCAGCCTCACCCTTCCCGAAAACCATTAACTCTAGTTTTTCAAATCAGTTTTTCTTTTTTCTTTTTCCTTTCTTTTTTTTTTCCACGACTCTGGCTGTGGACTGCAAAAGCCCATTACCAAGGTCCAATATTCCATTTTATCACATTTCATCATACTTCTTTGTTATGCCAAAAAAAAGAAAAAAGAAAGCAAGAGGAAGAAAGAGGAGGAGGAGGAGGAGGAGGAGGAGGAGGAGAAGTGGAAGAAGAAGAAGAGGAAGGAAGAAGAAAAAACGAAATGGGAAGGAAAAGAACTCAACGCTGCGAGCCTACAAAACCTGTCAGAAAGCTGAACATTAATGAAGCCAAAACCAAGATCCATTCCTTTCTCGACGCCTGGGCACATTACATATAAACGACTGATACAAACTGTGAGGGAGACAATAGGAGGATATCAGAGAGAGAGAGAGAGAGCTCAGTTCTTACACGGATTTTCCTATTCCTCTCGCATTGTCCTCTCATCCAGTCTCGATACCTAACCAGAAACTCTCTTCCCACCGCCTCCTTCTCACGCGCCAACAAAATTAACGCCTCTCACGGGTAAAATAACACGGCGTAGTCGACTCGTGCTCTCTCAAACGTGCTCCAAATATTTTTCCAGGGCAAAGCAAGGAGGGTTCGTGCTCTCTCTCACGACCCAATGCGCTTCAAGTGAGGGGTGTTGTTTTGGTGGCTGGCGTGACCTGTGTGTAGTAGTTATGGTGAAATCCTGGTCTGTATGATTGAGCTGACCTATCAATCACAGGCAAGGAATCACTTCTCCACATTTTCAGCCGCGTCTACACACTCTCAGCTCTTTCTACACACTGCCATTTTCGTCCTCTCTATACACTGCCTGCTATTTCCCTCCGTACACTCTCTGCCACTTTCCTGTTTGCCTTCCTCTCCTTTCTACTTTCCCTCTTGCTGTTTGCTTTCCTTCCCTGTGAACTTTTCCTGCAAAACAATGTCAGTTACTTGTACCCTCCGTGTCAGTCACGGCTCTTGACAGTCCCCTCTATACCCATACATCGCCTCCCCTCCACATTCACACCTTGCCCTCCCTTTCGACACTTCTTCTCTCCCCCTCACACACTGACAACCTCCTCCTCCTCCTCCTCCTCCTCCTCCTCCTCCTCCTCCTTCTCCTCCTTCTCCTACCAGCAGCTCAGTTACACCCAGGACTTTTGCCTCTACTACTCTCACCATTTTTTATCCAACCTGTGTGTGTGTGTGTGTGTGTGTGTGTGTGTGTGTGTGTGTGTTTAAGCCGTGAACCACAAGGCATCACTAAGAAGGAGGAAGATAATGGTACCTATACACACCTGGGAGGGAGCGTCTTGCACAGTTCCAAATGGCCACAATTCCAACGTCCATCCAAATAAGAAGTCATAAGCAGAGCCTGTGACGGATGGCATTATTGAAGACACACACACACACACACACACACACACACACACACACACACACACACACACACACACACACACACACACACACACACACACACACAGGCTTATATACATATACACCAAAATGGCGTCAATTCACCCAGCCTCGGAGTCCCCAGGGGGGGGGACCATAAATGCCCCCGCCATCTGCCCCTCTCCCGGTGACGACTCGAGGTGCCTGGAACCACTGTCTGACTCTCTTCTTCTTCATTTCTGCAACATTCGCGGCCTTTCATCTAACTTTCGCTCTGTTGAGCACCACCTCTCCTTCTCTAAACCTCACCTTCTTTTTCTAACGGAGACTTAGCTGTCTGAGGCAACTGACAGCAAACCCTTTTCTGTATCCTCCTACTTTCTTTATTCTCATTTCAAAGCCAAAGGTGGCTGTTGTGTATACATACGCAACGACTTATCATGCTCTCGTGTTCCTGAACTTGATTCTTCTGAATTCTCCACTCTCTGGCTTCGGCTTTCCTGTCATTCTCTGACTAAATATATCTGTGCTGTTTACTTATCCCCTAATTCTACTGACTATCAAAAATTCTTCGACTATCTTACTTCTACGATGGAACACATTCTGTCCATTTCTCCTTTCTCCGAAATCTCCATTCTTGGAGATTTCAATGTTCACCACCACCTTTGGCTCTCCTCTCCTTTCACGGATCCACCTGGTGAACAAGCCTACATCTTTTCTATCCTTAATGACCTAGAGCAGCTTGTACAGCACCCTACCCGTATCCCTGACCGCCTTGGAGAGAGCTCCAACATACTTGACCTCTTCCTCACAACTAATCCTTCTGCTTACTCTGTTAATCTTTTCTCTCCGTTGGGCTCCTCCGATCACAACCTCATTACCTTAACCTGTCCTATCGCTCCAGTACGGCCTGCGGACCCTCCAGGGAAACGTCGTCTCTGGCATTTTGGAGCTGCGGACTGGGAGGCCCTCAGGCAGTACTTCTTTGATTTTCCCTGGAATGATTATTGCTTCCATGGCCGTGAGCCATCTGAGTGTGCCTTGCGCATTACGGAGGTTATTCTCTCGGGCATGGAAGCATACATTCCTTTCTCATATCCTTTGACTAACACAAGAAAGCCTTGGTTTAATCACGCTTGTTCTAATGCTGTCCGCAACAAGGAGAAGGCCTACAAAAGGTACCGGAGCCAACCCACCCCTGAATCACATAATCTTTACGTTTCTGCCCGGAATCGTGCTAAGTCTGTTCTTCGCTCTACTAAAAATAATTTCATCCATACTAAATGCTCTCAACTCTCCAACTCGAATTCTTCCCGCTCCTTCTGGCACCTTGCCAAAAATCTTTCTAACAACTTTACCTCATCATCCTTCCCTCCTCTTTTCTACTCTGATGGTTCTGTAGCTATTTCTTCTACTGATAAAGCAGATCTCTTCGCACAGATTTTTCTCCTCCAATTCCACCTTAGACGATTCCGGTGCTGTTCCTCCATCACTTCCCCCCTCTGACTTCCTCATGGCTGACATTAAAATTTCTTCAGTTGATGTATTTTCTGCCATTACTGGCCTCAGTACTAACAAGGCATATGGGCCTGATGGGGTCCCTCCTGTTGTTCTCAAAAACTGTGCTTCTGTGCTTACACCCTGCCTAGGCAAACTATTTCGCCTTTGTCTGTCAACTTGTACCTTTCCTTCTTGCTGGAAGTTTGCTCTCATTCAGCCAGTCCCAAAGAAGGGTGACCACTCCCAACCCTCCAACTATCGTCCAATTGCTTTAACGTCCTGTATTTCAAAAGTTTTCGAGTCAATTCTTAATAAAAAAATTTTAAGGCATCTTTCCTATCACAACCTTCTTTCCGATCGTCAGTATGGGTTCCGTCAGGGACGCTCCACTGGCGATCTTCTCACCTACCTTTCAGACTCCTGGTCATCCTCCTTTCGGGACTTTGGCGAAAGCTTTGCCATTGCACTTGACATCTCAAAGGCTTTCGATCGAGTCTGGCATAAATCTTTAATTTCCAAACTGCCCTCCTACGGTTTCTATCCTTCTATCTGTACCTTCATCGCTAGCTTCCTTTCTGGTCGTTCTATAGCTGCTGTCGTAGACGGCCATCGTTCTTCTCCTAGATCTATCAACAGTGGTGTTCCTCAGGGCTCTGTCCTATCACCAACTCTCTTCCTTTTATTCATCAATGATCTTCTAAGCTGTACATCTAACCCTATCCACTCATACGCTGATGACTCCACCCTTCACCTTTCCATTCGGTTCCCGCAACGCCCATCTCAACAGTTACTTCAAGAAACAAGGGATGAGGCTATGGCACACCTAATGTCTGACTTGGCTCATATCTCTGACTGGGGTAAAAATAATATGGTTGTCTTTAATGCTTCTAAGACTCAGTTCTTACACCTATCAACCCGACAAAATCTTCCACAGGTATACCCACTAATGTTTAATAATATTCAGATTAATCCTGCATCATCCTTGAACATGCTTGGGGTTTCATTTACTCGGGACTTATCTTGGAAAGATCATATTACATCTCTTGTAAAATCTGCTTCCAAGAGATTGGGTGTGCTAAGCCGACTCCGCTCTTTCTTTACCCCTGCACAATTGTTGACTCTATACAGGGGTTTTATCCGCCCCTGTGTGGAGTACAACTCTCATGTGTGGGGAGGCTCCCCACATACAGCTCTTCTCAATAGGGTGGAGTCAAAGGCTTTTCGTCTCATTAACTCTCCTCCTCTTACTGACTCCCTTCAACCTCTGTCTCTTCGCCGCACTGTTGCATCTTTATCTCTTTTCTATCGCTACTTTAATGGTCACTGCTCCTCTGAACTGTCTGCTTGCATTCCTCCACCTCTACGACGGGCGCGTAGCACCCGTCTGGCAGCAAACTCTCATCCCTTTTCTGTCCAACTCTCTAATGCAAGAGTTAACCGTTACTCCCAGTCTTTCATTCATGCAACAGGTCAGCTCTGGAACTGTCTCCCTCTGTCTGTATTTCCTCCTGCCTATGATCTCCAGTCTTTCAAACGCAGTGTGTCCAGGCATCTCAAAATGATCGGATCTTGAATTTGGCTCTCTATTGTATTTTGTTTTTCTCTTGGAGGGAACTGTTACTGCAGGCTCATGGCCTTTGGTTCCTTCTTCCTCGCATAAAAAAAAAAAAAAAAAAAACATACGAGTAGCTCTTCCCCATATATTTAGAGTACACACACACACACAAACACACGACAGTTCCCTCAGCTTTAGGTCCTCTTACACCCACCATACACTTACACAAGTCAACATTTCGGCACCAATACCCACCGTCCAATTGCTACACAGGCTACGGCTCATTCAGGGCAGGTACGGTGGAATTAGTGGGGGGAATTTTTATGGCATGATAGTAGGCGTTTGGGAATGTTTATAGAATCTGGTTTAACGAAATCCTGTCAAATCGAACGCGTTTTTTCTTTTTTTTAATCACCAGGCGACGACCATTACCACTCAGCCACCACGTCCCCAAATAACTTTTCTTGCAAGTTCTGTCTGTGACCTCTCCCCTCAGCCTAAGATCGAACTCACGTCTTTCAGGACAGCAAACTACTTCTCTAACACCCTGAACGCTCTCCCCCTGCTCCCCAGGTCAACGTGCCTTTAGTAGACAGAGGCACGGGAGCTGACAAAGTACGTGCGCACGAGAAAAAAAATAAAAGGTAAAAAAACTTAAAAAAAACATAATCGTCCCTCAGGTAATGGATGTTGTGCCTTTTTGAAACTATATTCTCGTGTTTTTGGGGAGACTTTCTGTACACCTTTTACTCTCACTTGGCTGCTGCAGAGGGATGCTATTACTACTGCTATTACTACTACTACTACTGTTATTATTATTATTATTACTACTACTGCTATGCTACTACTATTACTGCTGCTGCTGCTTCTACTGCTACTATGACTACTATTTTCCCTGCTGGTGCTTCTGCTGTTTTATTACTATTCCTACCACAACTCTCTCTCTCTCTCTCTCTCTCTCTCTCTCTCTCTCTCTCTCTCTCCATTCTCTCTTTTTCCCCATGTCATCCTCTGTCACCTTAATGCTTTTTATTCTCTCTCCCTTTCTCGCACACTTTGTCTACACCTCTCTCTCTCTCTCTCTCTCTCTCAGCACATCGGTATGGGAGTGTGTATCCACCTTGGACACAAATTACGATGAGAATGGAGTGTTAGTGGAGGCTGGGACGCTGAGAGCACACGCGAAAAATTCTTCTCGTAAATATCGGTTCTTCTGGAAAACAAAAGCTAGTCGACTTGTGGACTTGTGTTTCCTGAAGCTTTGAGAGTTTGTTGGTACACACACACACACACACACACACACACACACACACACACACACACATGCATTATTTTGTGTGCGACTGTGCATTGTTATTATTATTATTATTATTATTACTATTAACATTCAGACAGACGGAAAAAGTAAAATCAAAGAAAATGGAAGAAGAATTGTAAACATTGTATCGGTAACTATCAAAAACTTGCCAACTTAACACCAAATAATAACCACACATATATTTCATTTCAGAGCCTCTGTGTGAAGTCAGTTCTCCACAAATTTCACCAGATATTGCCAGATGCCGCGGGAAATTCCTTTTAAACCAGGGGAGACTCAGAAATTTCACCATTCTTTCAAAACAGCGAAACATTTCAAAATTTACCATCGGGAAGAGAGGATATTTTGGGTTTATGTTAGATCCTCGAGATATTTAGCACCAGATTCTTCCTTTAAATTTTGTTCGGCTACTTAAGGAAGCTCCCTAACACCTCTTCCTAAGCGATTTATTTTTCTTAGTTCCTTTGAGTATTGTTAAGCGAATTTTCCTTTACAATCGGAATGTGCTAAGGTCATGAGCATAAGTTTGGGGCTCGCCTTCTCGTCGGTTAAGGAAGCTCCCTAACACCTCTTCCTAAGCGATTTGTTTTGCTAATTGCACCTTGTTGTCCTTTTCAGTGTTATTTAAATCAATCTAATATCACCCCACTTCATAAATCGCGTAAAAAATTATATTAATCGGCCGTATCCAAAAATAAATCGCTAAGTAAGAGGTGCTAGGGAGCTTCATATTCCCAAGGTCCACCTATTTTCGCATCTATAGTCTGTTCACTTTAAATGGGCGTAAAATAGCCATGTCTCCATCTTGAACACTGAACTGTAGCAATGGTTAGACACCAGAATTTAAGGTTAGTCACGAAGAAGTGTTATGAAAAGGATATAGAGTATTAATATTTCCTTTTTTCAGTCCCTGAGCTACGTGAAATAAGCTGTAAAAGAAGAAAAAACATTGGGCCAAGTTAAAGTGAAAGAACTATAACCTGTAAATTTTATATGAGGATTTTTTTTACAAATGGGGAAGGTTATTTACAACTGGCAAGAATTATTTACAACTTAATTACTGACGTGCAGATGGCCATGATTTACGAGAGTCACGTGTGCTCTCAGCTGGAATATTGCTCACCCTTGTGGAATGGATGTGGAGAGGTGGCACTGAAATAACTGGACAAAATGCAAAACAAGGCTGTTAGAATTATTAATAACCTTGCTACTACAAATAAACTACCGCCCCTACAAGCAAGAAGGAATGCTGCCTCCCTTGCATTATTTTACAGATACTTTTATGGTAAATGTTCAGACGAAGTTGCATCCATTGTGCCACCTCTCCATGCCTTCCCCCGCGCTACACGGGCATCTGGTAGCACTCAAGACTGGAATGCCACACTGCCATATTGCACTATTGCACAACTTCTCCCTATCAGAATTCATTTATTCCCCGAACTGCTTTTCTTTGGGACTCGCTTCCCCAGAATAATTTCCCGCGAACTTCAACCTACAGCCGTTCAAATCCAACTGTTACAGAATTTATTTATGAATGGAGGACACCTGTAATTTGATGTGTGGAATAATTCTTTTTTTAATTGACTTTTTCTTCCTCGGTTCATTTTCTGTAAAAAAAAAAAAAATGGAGAAGATTATTTACAACTTTCTAAGGCTATGATTTACAACTCCCGAAAATGATGTACAACCAGCTAAGCACTACGTAAATCTATCTATCTATTGCCAGACGCTTTAATCCCGTAAGAGGTGGCCACAAACAAATCGCCTTCATGTCGCCCTGTCCCCCGCCATTTCACTGCCCTGCTCCCAGATCACACACCCCTCTCTCATATACCTCCCCCTCCCCCTCCACCTCATTCACTACGTAAATCAGTTTAGACATATGTTTGCCTTGTATTCTTCATCTTCTTAGCATTGTCTTCAAGCAAATGATACTTTATTCCTTGTTGTGCATTACTAAGATTGCCTTTCCTGTTTTATAATGCTGGAGATGGAACATAAAATTCTCCCACATCAGACGACAGAAGATGTTGATGAGGTGATGATGTCGAAGAATGATGATGATGATGATGATAAAGATAAAGAAGAAGGAGACGAAGAAGAAGAAGATGATGATGATGATGATGATGATGAAGATAAAGAAGAAGGAGACGAAGAAGAAGAAGATGTTGATGATGATGATGATGATGATGATGAAGAAGAAGAAGAAAAGAAGATAGTGATGATGATAATGATGATGATGATGATGAATGATATTTGTGATTGATGATTGATGGATGATGATTATGATGATGATGATGATGATGATGATAGAGAACAACAACAACAACAACAACAACAACAAAACGATGATGCTGATGATGAAGAAGAAGGAGAAGAAGAACAAGAATGAGAAGACGAAGAAGACGTAGAAGAAGAATTTACTTGCTTCCCGATTGACAACAGAAAAAAACTAACTTCAAATATTGCCTTTTTATACGTCCTACTCTGGGCATGAATGTAAACAGACTCGACCGCCAGATTTAAAAATACTTCTAATACAGAATTTAAAGATACACGCACGGAGGAAGTTTGAAGATACAGTCACTAGAAGGAGATTTAAAGATACAAAGGAGATTTAAAGATACAGTCACTGGAAGGAGATTTAAAGATACAAAGGGGATTTAAAGATACACTCCTTAGAGCTAGCTTTAAAGACGCTCACTGGAAAGAGATTTAAAGTGGACACGAAAAGCTTTTATTTACGTTTTTATTTTTCTTGTTTATTTATTTGTTTATTTTTGCTTTTTTTATTTGGCTTAATGAGCGTCCAGTTTTTGTTGATAAAAATTAATTATGCCGCCACCTTCCCTCCCCTGCTCACTCCTCCTCTTCCTCCACCCCTCCCACCTTCACTTCATTCTCTCCCCCCTCCTCTCCTCCCACCCCCCCATGCCTCACAACAGCTCTCTACCCCCACCTCTGCCTCCCCCTCCCCCACCCCTTCCCCCAGTCTTTCACCCCATCTCTCTCTCTCTCTCTCTCTCTCTCTCTCTCTCTCTCTCTCTCTCTCTCTCTCTCTCTCTCTCTCTCTCTCTCTCTCTCTCTCTCCCCACCTCTTTCTCTCAACACAACCCTACCTCCTTCCCTCCCAGATCCCCCTCAACCCCTACTCTCACCCCTCTCCCCATCCTCACCCCAACCCCACCCACAGCTACCCCTTATCCTCCCACATAGTATCTCCCCCACTCCCTTTACCCCTTTACTCCCCCATGTCTCCTCTCCCACTCCATTCCCCACCCCTTTACTCCCCCATGTCCCCTCCCCCACTCCATTCCCCACCTCCTTATGTCTCCATTTCCCTTCCCCACCCCTATTCACCCACTATCCCACCCCAACCCCGACCCCCATCACTCCCCCACCACCTCCCCTCCCCCACACATCCTCCCCCACTACTCCACAACCCTCTCAATAAAGCAGTCAGTGTTTCTTGACTTTTTACACCGATGTTTTTCAAATATTCTTCATTCGATTTCTTTATGGTCCTTTACATCTCCATTTGTGGGTAATTCTTTCAGTTGTTGTCAGTTTTACACGGTTTGGTTCACGGTTTTTCACTCAATTCTTGTGTGTGTGTGTGTGTGTGTGTGTGTGTGTGTGTGTGTGTGTGTGTGTGTGTGTGTGTGTGCTCTAAACATATGACGTGCGTACTATTAATGTACGATAAAGACCGACTCGTATGTGTATATGTATGTAAGGCGTGTGTGTGTGTGTGTGTGTGTGTGTGTGTGTGTGTGTGTGTGTGTGTGTGTGAATTAGACAGCCACTACTGTTACCAAAACATAAACCCACACGCAGCACCAACTTTGTCAGACATTATTTTCGCTGTCTCATATTTCGCGGTCCACTATTTTTCACTCCACGTTAGACTTTTACTCGTTCATGCTCAGGATAACTCTAGCTCTCTAAGTCAGGTAACGCCGGATGATAGATAGATGGATAGACAGAAATAAAGCCTTCATTAACCCTTTAGTTACGACAAGGTAAAGCAAAATAAAGTCGACTAGTAGGAGAAAGATCTAAGCTCGAAATAATAATAATAATAATAATAATAATAATAACAATAATAATAGCAGTAGTAGTAGTAATAATAATAATAATAAACGAATAAAAACTCTAAGCTGACCCTGCCGTGTGACCTTGACCTTTGCCCTCTTGTTCTCTAAAATAATATCCCCTTGGCTGACCTCTAGACCTTCCACCAGGCTTCATGAAAATCGGTGTTACACTGTTCACACACACACACACACACACACACACACACACACACACACACACACAACCCCCTACACACACACATCCCCCCCACACACACAAACACATCACACACACACACACACACACACACACACACACACACACACACACACACACACACACACACACACACACAACCCCCTCCACACACACATCCCCCCACACACACAAACACATCACACACACACACACACACACACACACACACACACACATCCCTTCCTGCATGCCACCTGATCTTCCACACCCACACCAAAACACAACCCGGAGATAAAAACCGCCATTAATTAACCCGTATCATCGTACACTCGGAAACGGGCAACGTGAAATGCATCCAGACAGGGGGGGTTTTTTGGCTGTTTTGGTGGAGCTGGGAGGCTGTGGTTTATTGTACATATATTGCAACTCAGGGAAGAGCGACTGGTCACTTTTGTCTTAAATGTCAGGACTCGTAGCCTAGCCCCGTCCCCCTACGATTCTGATGGAAAAATGAAGGGATGGATAATGAGACAGCAAAGAGTGGAGAATAGATGGATGGATGGATGGATAGATGGATGGATGGGTGGGTGGAAAGATGGATAGATGGATGGATGGATGGATGTTTGGAATGCTGGATGGATGGATGGATGGATAGATGGATGGATGGACAGATGGATGGATAGATGGATGGTAAGATAGGTGGATGGATGGATGGATGGATGGATGGTTGGATGGATAAATGGATGGATGTGTGGATGGATGGATAGATGGATGGATGGATGGATGGATAGATGGATGGATGGATGGATAGATAGGTGGTTGGATGGATAGATGGATGGATGAATGGATAGAGGATGGATGGATGGATGGATGGATGGTTGGATAGATGGATAGATGGATGGATGGATAGATGGATAGATGGATGGATGGATGGATGGCTGGATGGAAGGCTTTAGTGAGAGGTAACAAGAGTGTGATGATATAGATGCAAATTAAGTTATTTATTATTGATGTTGTTTTTGCATTTGTTGTTATTATTGTTGTTCTTCAAGGTGTTGTTGCTCCAGGTTCATCTAAATTGTGAACCCAGTAGACTACAGGCTTAAATTGCCCTTCTCCAGTCCACCATCCTCCTTTTGGGGGATAGGGAAGTGACTGAGGGATGTGTGTATAACCAGGCAGTAGATCCACTCGGTTATATCAGTGCCACCACATGAAGGCCTCCCCCTCCAGCACGGGGTTAGGTATACAGTATTTATTTGATGTCATTCGTGTATACCTGAATATCCATTTTGTTATTGTGTATTAAATTATTTGTTGGTATATTAAACTGATGGTCTGTTATTCCCAAACCTTCACTGCATAACCTATCATAACCTTGTCTATCGGCTGGCAGTATTTGTTTTAGTCTTTAACGACCAGATAATTCATTTACCTCTCTCATGATCAGAACAACTCTGGTCTTGTCTTCCAGCTGACGCCAGACGATTTTATTGAGCTGGGGGTGAGTTATAGGAGTGTCAGTGCTATCATCATTAACCATAATAATAATAATAATAATAATAATAATGATAATAATAATAATAACAGCAGCAATAATGATAAAAACTAGAACACCGAAAAATTGTCCAAGGATAATTATGATAAAGAAAAACTTACGACAGCCTTTGCCTACTAGGCCGAGCTATAAAGGAATCTTGAGGTTAAGGTCACTGATCT
The DNA here is from genome assembly GCF_032717465.1 of Coenobita brevimanus. Classification (NCBI taxonomy): domain Eukaryota; kingdom Metazoa; phylum Arthropoda; class Malacostraca; order Decapoda; family Coenobitidae; genus Coenobita; species Coenobita brevimanus. The sequence goes on from NC_137059.1 coordinate 4,094,541, forward strand.
TATGCATGTCACCTTAGGTCATCACAGATTATAAGTCCACCAAGTTTGGGGCTCCAGCTTTAATCCTTCATGAACAATTAGCTGATAACATCCGACATATCCAGAAAAATTCCAAATTTTTAACCCCATTGGTTCTCAGAGAATATTCAAGCGACTGGAACCATAATCCTTTCCGGTCTGCGTCTGCCTTAAGGTTATATTGTAGCAAAATTTCCACTTCCCAGCTTAAGCGTTCTTGAGACAGCGTGGCTGACTCACTTTTCTGTGTTCCTCATAATATCCGGAGATACGGTTGTCGGATTGCCACCATATTTGGCCAAAAGAACCAGGAAGCTGTCCGACTAAGCTGACCAAGTCTGAAGGCTGGAGACCAAATAGCCTTTGAATTATTGCAATTTTAAAATAAGAAATAATAATAATAATAATAATAATAATAATAGACAAAAACAAAAGTCCTTAAGGAATGGCAAAAGATAATAATAATAATAATAATAATAATGATAATAATAATAATGTGAATAAATATAATTGTACGGCTAATGTGAGACCTTGCAACATGAATAGCAATACTCCTGCAACACTGAAAGCAACATTGAGTCTAGTGGGATGTTTCTCCTGAAGACTGCAATGAGAGTGGCTTGCCCCCTTTGCTTTGATGACCTGATTAATTATGCACTAGAGCCCCTTGATGAGCTGCACGTGTTGTAATGACACGCACACACACACACACACACACACACACACACACACACGCACTCAAGCACGCACGCACGCACGCACACGCACTCAAGCACGCACGCACGCACGCACGCACACACACACGAATCGGTCGTCACTCGCTTGTCTCCCACGCTCCCTAACTCATGTGTCTTTGTGTGTGTGTGTGTATCCGTCTGTGTATGCTTTTGCGCTCTGTGTGTGTGTGTGTGTGTGTGTGTGTGTGTGTGTGTGTGTGTGTGTGTGTGTGTGTGTGTGTGTGTGTGGAGTGACTCAAATTGGCGTCCATTCGTGAGCCAAACCTCCACACTCTTCCCCGCGCCTCGCTGTGGGGAGTCACTGTGTAATGCAAGGACGGTTATTTGCCTGAGGTTGATGGGTTTGCTCAGCTAGGCAGGTCGGGGTTACACAAGAAGAAAAAAAAAAAAAAGGAAGAAAATGAAAGATGAAGGAGAATAACAACAGCAACAACGACAACCCGATAACAATTTTGTGATTCATTTTCGCGCCATATTTTAAAGTCTCTCTCCTGCTGTTCCATTACCCCCCAATGACTTAGGCGCCAAAACATACATTCATCCGGGATGTTGGATTGCCCGCCATTTCAAAATCATATTTCACTCTCTCGCATTTGCTTTGTATGCATCACAAGGATTTATTTGTTTATTTATTTTTATTTTTATCGGCCCCAATCACAGCACAAACGCGGCATCAGTTAAGGCTTAACAATAGAATAAATATACGTGAACGCCAAGCCACATTTCCTACTGGTAAATCGCCGAGCAACAAATCCGGATTCACAAACCTGTCCCAAACTGCAATGCCCAGCTGGACAAATGGCGTGTTGGCAACTCCACTCTGGATCCTGCTTCACCATTCACTGTTTACCTGATGAAGAAATAAATGGAAATGATATAAGCAATGAATTAACAAAGAAACAGGTCGAAAATGAATAAAAGATGAATAACTCAGAGATGAATTGATCCTCACCATTCATTATTTACCTGATGAAGAAATAAATGGAAAAGATAAAAGCAATGAATTGACAAAGAGATGGGTGGAAAATGAATAAAAGATGAATAATTGAACGATGAATGAAGGTACGAACATATGCAGCTCTGATGAGAAGCCTGCACGTGAAGCAACTGCGGCGTCCACACTGGAACCATAGATTTCTTTCCACCTCCTTATACTTTTTCTCATATTTCTCTCCACTTCCTCATATTTCTTCTCATATTTCTCTCCACCTGCTCATATTTCTCCTCATATTTCTCTCCACCTCCTCACATTTCTGCTCATATTTCTCTCCACCTCCTCATATTTTTTTTTCTCATATTTCTCTCCACCTCTTCATATTTCTCCTCATATTTCTCTCCACCTCCTCATATTTCTCCTCATATTTCTCTCCACCTCCTCATATTTCTCCTCATATTTCTCTCCACCTCCTCATATTTCTCCTCATATTTCTCTCCACCTCCTCATATTTCTCCTCATATTTCTCTCCACCTCCTCATACTTCTCATATTTCTCTCCACCTCGCCGTGGGAAGGAACCTGGTCATCCCCTGGCGAGGCACTGTTTATCACGGGAGGCTGATCCATACGCTGTACTGTACCTGTAGGACGGCCCCCACAAAATCCGTTGCTTACCTGTGGTCGACGGGTCTGCTCGGACATGTAAAAAGACAACAATTTACTCGTGTGTATGGAACTCTAGGCTGAGGACAAAGCTGGAGTTACAATTCTAATCACAGGGTGTGTTTCCTGCATGATCAGTATTGAATTATATCATATTCGAGTAATTCATGCCCACACACACACACACACACACACACACACACACACACACACACACCTTTCGAGCAATGAAAAAATCTGTTCAAGGAAAAAACATCTTTTCTGTTATACAAATCCTACGATGATAACTTATTTTTTCAGGCATATTCCCTACCATTATTCTTTCATATATTCTAAAATGGTACTCTTTTCCTTTTCTTCTTCTTTTTACACTATTTTATTTTTTATATATATTTCCACCATTTTCACAGTGCAGGGAAGAACTAAAGCCTTCGTTACTATGCGAAGTGAATGTAAACAACAATTTTGGCGCCAACCACCCAAGAGAACTGTGTGAAATAGGGCAGAGTAATTGGAACAAAAACTAGACTATTAAGCCTTTGTGTGAAGTTTCATGGCCCAAAAATGACTCTTGAAATATATAACAAATCTTTCGAATGTAAAGCTTTTTTGATTTCTCGTCTTTTTTTTTTTTTATTCTTTTTTTATTCTTCCTTCCTTCCTTTCTTTCCTTCTTTCCTTTTGTTTCTTACTTTATCTTCCTTCCTTTCTCTCTTTCCTTCTTTCCTTTTGTTTCTTACTTTTTCTTTCTTCCTTTCTTTCTTTCTTTTGCCTAAGTGTCCATGTGCATAAGTGGATGCTGGAGAGGCCGCCTTCACGTGGTGGCACTGATATAACTGGGTGGCTCCACTTTCTCTCTCTCTCTCTCTCTCTCTCTCTCTCTCTCTCTCTATCTATCTATCTATCTATCTATCTATCTATCTATCTATTTTTATCAGTGTATATACTACACCGTTTGGGCAACTAAAATTAGACTATGTGTTGTGTAAGTGATAAAATCTTTACACAGTTCTAACTAAATCCACTGACTCTTTTAGGCAAGATATTCCCAAATGATTCACCTTATTAATATCAAGCTTCACTGGTTTGTATTCATGTGTTTTATCCATTGGCAAACGCAGAAATATATCTCTTTCATCCTCGTCTTCGTGCATTCAGAGAGAATTTCCGTATCCAAAACATGCTTATTCCTTTTCCTAATAAACGCATGAATCGTTGCCGGAATGTTGTCGTCTTCCCATAAACATAAAAGCATTCGATCCTACACCACAAGCAAAAAATAAGTGAAAGAAGACAGACGAGAATCTACAGCAGTATCCAAGCCTCCTTATTCCAGCTTTTCCCAATAAACATATGAATCGCTGCCAGAATGTTGTCGTCTCTTAGTCAATAAACCTAAAAACCCGGCATTCGATCCTACATCACAAGTGAACATCATAGAATAAGTAAAAGATAGACAAGGTATTCAGTGATCCAAAACATGCCTATTCCTTCTTCAAACTATAAATATATGAATCGCTGTCGGAATGTTATCGTTTCTTACCCGATACAGATAAAATCATTCAGTCCCTTAAAACAATAGCTGAGAACAAACACAAAGGCTTCCAGTTCAAAACATGCTTATCCCTTCTTAAGACACTGAGCATAAGAGACGAGGCTAGAATCTTTCCTTCTTCTGGGCCGATAAACATAAAATCATTCAATCCTACAGAACACACACACAAACACACAACACAGTAGCTAAAAATAGAGGCACGAAGGCTTGCAGCATCCAAAATCATGCTTATTCCTTCTCAAGCCACTGAGCATAAGAGACGAGGCCAGAATCTTCCCTTCTTCTCAGCCAATAAGCATAAAAGCCCAGCATTGAGTCCCACGCCATAAGTAAACAGGGTTGGGGAGCTCTTGCCGTGGCAGTGGCGCTTCTTGAATAAAAATGAGACTCAGTGCTGTGTATATATTTAGAGTTGGGGCCAGATATAGGATGCTGGCTGATGTATTGCTGGGAGAGGAAGAATGTGGCGTGTGTGTGTGTGTGTGTGTGTGTGTGTGTGTGTGTGAGAGAGAGAGAGGGTAGGCGAGGAAGGAAGAAGGGGGGACTGTATTTAGGGGAATCAGAGAACAAATTATATGGAGTATGAATGCCAGAGTAAATATTATAAACTGAGAGAGAGAGAGAGAGAGAGAGAGAGAGAGTTGGCTTAAAGAAGAAATTATGGTGTGTGAATACCACAAGATTTAATAACACACACACACACACACACACACACACACACACACACACACACACACACACACACACACAACAGAGCGTGAGATGGTGTATATTTAAAGTCTCAAGAAGAAATATGGAGTGTTATTGCCAAAAATATTTAGAGAGAGAGAGAGAGAGGGACTGGAGTTGCAACTACTGCATCTTATTCTACTATTACTGCTACTACTACTGCTCCTGCTGCTGCTACTACTACTACTACATATACTTAACGACCACACTCAGCAGACTTATTCCAGGATAATTTCTACACCCACTTCAACCACTTGAAATTCTCAGCAGTCACCTCACTCCATCCCACTTCCGATTCATTCATTTTGTGCGATATTTACGTGTGGTTAGGAAGCTTATTAACACCTCTTCCTTGCCGATTTATTTCCGATCCCGCTCCGTTTTTATATTCTTGTGTGTAATTCGTGCAATCCATGTCGACATTAAAGAAATATAAGAAGGAAGAAAGGGGATGTTGATGGATACTTTGGAAAATATATCGTGAAGGAAGAGGTGTTCGGGAGCCTCCTCTTCCCACCAGAATATAGATTCCAGTCTTTTGGTATATTTCCTACACCTACAGGGTTTTTGAGCGCCTTAGCCCCCCCCCCCAAGACGAAATGAGGACCCACCTAATGTCGCTACCAATACAGGATGATTATGTAGCCTTTTAACATCTCACATGCCAAATTTTATGCCGATTAACCTGTTTGTTTTGTTACAGATCGAGTTTATCTGAAGTGGTGTCGGCGGGTGAAAGTGAGAAACATCGATAGATCTGACGCATCATGGCAAGAACTTCTGGTATCGCTAAAGAGCAGACCCGTCGACACAGGTAAGTACTGCTTTTGTGGGGTCGTCCTACAGAGTACAGTACATACACCGTGTCAGGATCCGGCATTCCCTTTTGGTAGACAGCACCTCACCAGGGTTGGACAGGGAAATATGAAGTTTGACTCCCGAGTGGATGCCGCAGTTGCTCCATCCAGGGTGCACACCGCCAGCATGCAAAACAGTAAAGAGTTCATCAATAACTTTCACACTGATGGGAATAAATTAGTGAAATGAATTGGAAAGGCAACGTTAAAATTGAAAATAAATATCCAGTTTAGGAGAGAGTTATGTCAGGAGGGTTTGGCGATAGACTGGGTGATGAACAGAACGCGTTGACGAGCTGTATTACACCTGTCACGCTGCTGAACGATTTGCAATTAATCTGGTGAATATATTATGACTCATACTGTTTGGTTAGGGGCATTACCTGTGGACATACTTTGCTGATGATGGTAGTGGCGGTAGTAGTAGTAGTAGTAGTAGTGGTAGTAGTGGTAAATGTTGTTGTTGTTTTTCTTTTTGTTGTTGTTTTTGTTGTAGTGATTTAGTAGTAGTAGTAGTATTTGTTGTTGTTGTTGATGTTGTATACACACACACACACACACACACACACACACACACACACACACAAGTACCCAGCCACATCTCAGTGTCCATCACATACATTATAATCACAGCCTCCTCCACAACAGCTACTGTCTCATCGGCGTTCCCATTCCACCCTGTTACATGAGCCGCAGAGGAGAGGCATGTTGTTCATTCATTCATTCATTGCCAGACGCCATGCATCCCAAACGGGGTGGCCAAGGGCTTAGAGTTAATTGTTATACAGGGAGGGGCACTAATCCTCCACCAACCCCAGGCATGTTGTCCTAGAGGAAATAATTGAAGTGATAGACAGCCTTTCCACCGACAGGAGGATGGGAGTCTGTCACCTATCCAACTGTGTAATGTAGAAGTTAAAGATATTCTCAGTCCTTCATGTACAGAACTGATTTTCTCTTCAACTTCTTCCTGAACTTCTGACGTGTACAGAGGGTGAATCATTTGTTCATTTGTACACCCCCCATTGATGTACCTACGGGAAAGGGGGTCAGGAGGATCCCCCCCTGTCAAATCCTGTGTCCCCTCCTACTGGCCCTCCCTTTTGGAATTTTGGATTATTTAGTATGAGGACAGTATGCTAGATTGGACCCCCCTTCCATCCCCCTACCCCCTGCCTGCTCTCCCCCTCATTTATGGACACCGGCTTTGTCTCTGCCCCCACAACACAATATATATCATATTGACTGTGTGTTGATAGTGGTGTAAAGTGGTGGTGAGGTAGGATACACCAGTCACCACAATACACACCATGTCAATCGTATGGACTGGTGTGGTGTAGTTGTGTCGTGGTGGTGAGGAAGGCTACACCACTCACTACCCTACACTTTACGATATTACACTTCACAATACAAACCACCACACAACACTACAATGCACTGCACCACATCACACTACACTGCACACTTTATTGATCGTATGTACTGTGTAGTGATGGTGTAGAGGTGGTGAGGAAGTATACACTCACTCCACTACACACCATATTGATCGTACACAGTGGAATTTTGCCGCAGGGAGCCATGTCAGGCCTCGGAGGTAAAATTGGACAAATAACAACCAACAGGCTGGATCATTTATTCAGAAGCTGCCCTGTTGCCACGAACAACGGCAAATAGAACGTGCATTTTCTGCCACAAAATTCTGTTGGCCCCACAAAGACAAATGCAACCCGTGTTTGAAAAAAATGGCCAGGTGATGTGGGAAATATGTCTCTCTGAAACATGAACTTGGGTGGATTCCAGTCGGACAACAAGTGAACAGTGATTTCTTTTTACAGGATAATCAGAGGAAGGAAAAACTAATTTAAATATAATCCCTACACCGGATTACAGGTGTCCTCCATTCATAAAAAAAATTTGTAACAGGACCTTGAACTGCTGTAGGTTGAAGGCGTTATCTTTCTTTCTTTTTCACTTTCATTTTTCTCACTTTTTTTCACTTGCAGCTACGTAGGGAATCTTTTTGGCCAGGATGTTTACAATTTTGCCCTTTCCTTTTAATCCAGGAAAGTCTAGGTTAGGGTAGGTTTGTTTTGTTAGTATCAGGCGGGGTTAGTTTGTTAGGTTAACTTGTTAGTTTTGGTAAAATAGTTTAAGCTAGATTAATAAAAAGGGAGGGCGATCATCCTGAAAAATTCAAACAACACGTACTGCAGAGATGGTAGACAGAATGGAATTTTGCACCCGTGGATTTCTTTTTCACTTTATTTTTATCTGCTGACAATTTCATTTAGTTTCCTTTATACTTTTCCAGCTGGAGGGGTGAGATATATCCTTCATATTCCACCACGAGGCTTTTCTTTACTTATAAAATTGATTGGTAGCAGTGAAAATACAGTAGAGTATAATGGACGCTACATGGATATAAAAATGCTACTCAGGGTGGGCGTCACTGCATGTATCGTCACTGTCTTTGGAGCGAGGGAATCATGGCACAACAACACTATCATCATTTATCACACAAACATTTAATATTTCTAACATTTTCCATAAGTGCTGTCATGCCCAACGTAACACCTCATCATGTAAAAGAGACACAGGACCCTGTATCACATTTCCTTTCTTTTCTTTCTCCTGTTTTTTTATGCATTTAACGCTGGACATAAGGTTTAATACCCGTTCCCTGAGGTTAAGCAGTTTTCCAACGTACCATGCACCTCCATATGTCCCCTGGAGGTATTGTCACTATAAGCAATCCACTCCATTCAGCCTCACACAGACACTGTTTTATCATCCAGTCTTACGCAGCCACAGCATTTCTTCATTTTGTCTCCCCATTTCAGCCCCACCGCATTTCGCAAACACACAGCACTTTATCATGGAACTACGCAGAGACGATTAACATTCCGATCATTTAATATCTGCCCAGTTCAACGCCCCTGAACCTCAAAAAGACAAGTAACGTATTGAAAATTTTCCCCCGTGTTCATATTACCTACAACCACGAGCAAGATTTCACTGACACCTTTCTCCCAGGTGTGATGATGGAAGGTGTTACGTGAAATAGATTTATATGATAGCATTATGAAGTACACACACGCACTCGCACACGCACACACGCACACACAGACACGCACGCACAAGAGAGAGAGAGAGAGAGAGAGAGAGAGAGAGAGAGAGAGAGAGAATAACAGGGTCCAGGCAGTGCTGTTCATGGGGTAAAAGATTCAGTCAGCACTCAGCACTCAGCCCCCACCCCCTGTATGTCAGCAGGGGGAGTGCTTTTGCCATTTTGTCAGAGAGTGCGTTAGAGTTTTAGCTTTTTGACGCAGGCTGTGATACTCTTTTGTTATACTGTTATTTTTTTACTCTAGTTTCATTTTTTTTATTATTATTATCTTTGGGGATAATTTTGATTTATTGTATTCTTTGGGTTGTTATATTATTCTCTCTCTCTCTCTCTCTCTCTCTCTCTCTCTCTCTCTCTCTCTCTCTCTCTCTCTCTCTCTCTCTCTCTCTCACACACACACACACACAACCAGGAGACATAACACAAGATTAAACACTGAACCAGCACATGAGCCAGCTTTCAATAATTGAGAGAGAGAGAGAGAGAAAGAGAGAGAGAGAGTGAGAGAGAGAGTGAGAAAGGAGAGGGGGTACATTTGTAAAGACAGAGAAACTGCAAAATGATGAAACGAAAGAAAAACCTGAGAGAGAGAGAGAGAGAGAGAGAGAGAGAGAGAGAGAGAGAGAGAGAGAGAATAATTCAAGCAACACAAATCAGAGGAATATTGTGAGAGAGACGAATAGGCATGGAGGTTTTATATGCTTTTTAAATAATACCTTCTGGTGAGTTTGGAAAAGTGTACTGAAGTTAAATGGACTCTCAGATAAAGCACACACACACACACACACACACACACACACACACACACACACACACACACACACACACACACGTACATTATATAGACTGACTAGAAGTTAAATGGACTCTCAGATAATGCACACACACACACACACACACACACACACACACACACACACACACACACACACACACACACACACACTCGTGCATACATACATACATACATACATACACATTCATCCATCTATCCATCCATCCATCCGTACATACATACACACATACATACATAGATGTATAAACACACACACACACACACACACACACACACACACACACACACACACACCGCTCGCTGGTGCAGTGGTAACGTTCTCGCTTGCCAACTGGTGGACGGGAGTTCGCGCCTCGCTCAGGTTGCGAAAAGTTTCACTGATGAAGTGGGTGGTTACTGTCCCCCTTGAGCAAGGGGATGTGTGTGTGTGTGTGTGTGTGTGTGTGTGTGAAGGTCACAGCCTTGCCCTTAGATTGGACTATATGAGCTCTCCGCTCCCTTCCGGGAGGGTAAAAGCTGACGATCACGACCATCAAGTGATAATGACCGACCCGGTGAATTACGTACATTATATAGACTGACTAGAAGTTAAATGGACTCTCAGATAAAGCATACACACACACACACACACACACACACACACACACACTGATACATACATACACAAATACCTGCTCGTACCACCATACAATTATATATATACATACATGCACACATATAGATTGATTAATTGATAAAGATATAGATAGTGAAATTCAGTCTCAGATATCACACACACACACACACACACACACACACACACACACTGATATAGATGGATAGACAGATACATAGATACATAAATAAATAGACGAACTGACGGACGGAAGGACGGATAGATAGACAGACAGGCAAATAGACAGACAGACAGATAGAAAGACCTTGACTGCCGCTGAGCTATAGCAAGAGATTAAAGCTAGAATATGGTGCTAGTCACGAAGAAGTGCCACAGAAAGCATTTGGAATCAAACAACTATCGTCCATTGCTCTTCAAAAAATAAGCTGCCAAAGAAACGCTAATCTACGCCTACCAGAAATAAAAAAAATAATAATAATAAAAATAAATGATAACTTGGCTTCACATCAACAGGGTCAATTGGCGCCAAAAATAAATATAAATAAATAAATAAATAAAACCTGCATACTAGAAAAAAAAAATGATTGAAATATTTAAAAACAAATATTTAAAATCGAGAAAATATTATCAGGTGTAAAAGAAGGAGGATTAAAGGACTAATATTTATTGTTCTTCCTGCGAAAATAATGATAATATTGAAGGAGAATACCGTATTTTAGATAGATAGATAGATAGACAGATTGATAGATACGAGTAGATAGAGACATGCATGGATAGATAGATAGAAGGTAGATTGATAGAGATGTGCATTAGATAGACAAACATAAAATACATAGATATAAAATAGATAGAGATATACAAAAGACAGATATAGATAGAAATGTACATAGATAGATAAATAGATGTATAGATATAAGATAGGTTGATAGACAGATAGATAGACAGTAGATAAATGGTGATCAGTCAGTAGCACCCCCATTACTAACTCATATGTCACTAGGACGGCTCAGTCTGCTTGAGTGGGCGTGAGTGCGGCATTAGAAACAGAAAATGAGTAAATAACGTAGGGCTGATTCTATACTCGTTTTACTCTAACTTGGGAAATATTTTTGTCTTTTTGAGGCTTAGTTTACGTAGCCCAGTGTCAAAAAAGGCACTAGTATGGCAGTACATTATTTCCACAGCACTTCTTCGTGACCAGCATCGTAGTCTAGCATTTAATTCATTGCTACAACTTCTCTTCGTGACTGGCATCATATTCTAGCATTAATTTACTGCCACAGCTCAACATTTAAGGTTGCATTGTCAGTTTTAGGCCAAGTTAAAGTAAAAACGGTATAGAAACACTGGGCCGCCCCCGCAACACATCAAAAATCGTCCATCTCAGTTCAAGCCGCCCCCGCAACACATCTCAAATTTCCCGGCGCGCTGAAGAGTAGCAACCTGAAGCAACCTGTATTTCTGAACCCCATGCCAGGCTTGTATTGAGGCACGTAAATGGAAGCATAGTTTAGCGGGACAAAATACCGTGAAATTGCCAAGTGAATATTGCATCCAATCCGCTTACGGAGCTCCGGTTGTTGCAGGCAGAGTTTTTTCCGCGAGCTAAATTGAATAACAGTAATCAATGAACACTATGATTTTTATTCAACGATCTGCTGAACTCTAGCCATCCAAGTTAATCTCTTCGTTTATTTATTCATTTAGTTATTCCTTTATTCATTTAGTTATTCATTTATTCATTTAGTTATTAAATTACCAAAGGCGGGTGACGTCCTAAAGCAAAAGAGTTCCTTCTCTTTAGCAAGCCTTTTAGAGACGAGGGAATTATACCGACATGTAGAGGAAAACTTTGCTGGGAAGAGAAGAGAGTTTCGAACCGCTCTTTTCGTTGGGCACAGAAGAGTGTACAATTGGCTCCACTTATATGTAGTACAGAGGAGGAGGGTGCGTTGGTCTGTGTGTGTGTGTGTGTGTGTGATGAGGGCGTTATGGGATCAACAATCACGCCTGTAGAGCTTCAAAGTGACCAGAGGAGCGGAAAACTTAGAGCCGAGAGAGATGGGGCTGAGTCAGGCTGGCGCTACTGATGTCGATTTTGCCATTTATAAAGCTGCTGACAGTGATTTGGTTTTATAATAGTGTACATCGTACAGAAACATTGAGAGATGGAGAGACAGAATGAGGAAATGAAGGGCTGCAAATCGTAAAGCAACATTGAGAGATACAAACAGAATGAGGAAGTGAAGGAGCGTTGCGGTGTTGATGTGGATGGGATTCAAAGTGTTAAGAGAAATACCTTGAGATGGTTTGGTCATATGGAGAGGATGGAGTTGGGAGACTGACTACAGCAGGCCGCGTCTCTCTCTCTCTCTCTCTCTCTCTCTCTCTCTCTCTCTCTCTCTCTCTCTCTCTCTCTCTCATTGTGGTTTTAGACTTCAGTGGGGAGACATTACCTCCTCCTTGCCCTCCCTCTCTCCTTCCCCTAATCCTACCAAATAAATAACATACAACACAATATGAGGTAAATACTTCTTTCTAGTTTATAAGTGTTTTTGGAGGGTCTAGGAAATACAGAGAACACTTGTATTCGTCCTTAAGTTCATCCATGATATTACGTGTAAGAAATGAACCCTGATCTAGCACTTAAAATTAATTAACCTGAAGTTCTTGAAGTTCCTCACACATATGATACGCTATTTCATTTCTCATGCTCATTCTCCGCCTCCCTCCAGAGACGCAGCGGCTTTAGCGTTTGTCTGTTTTGATGTGAATTGCTTCCAGCGTTCAGCAATATAATACCATGTTCCGGGAAACGATTTAAGCTGTAGCGCATCATTTTCCCTCCCATAAGTTATAATACTGAACTTTTATAGGTCAAATATATATCCTGTGTTGACTGTAGCTGGGAGTTCAGTAGTGTCTAAATTGAATTATGTTGCACGTAATACAGGATGCAACATTGTGCAATTTGGTTAATGGCTGAATTTATGTGATATACTCTGTTATATTTTGTCGGTGTCTTTCTAATTAGTCGGTAAATTTGACTGATATTCCTTTTATTTGTACAGGGTGGTCGATAAATAGCGCTCCACTAGCACCTCACCTGGCCGTATCTTTCGTGCTGCTCGGACGGCTCGCTCTGTACCTTCCCTACTTCCCTTCCCTCTCCCCACGCTCCCAACATCCCCTCCATCCCTTCCCACTCCCCGTCCACCCCACCTCCCCTCTCTCCCTTCTTAACGCCGCTTCCTCCTCAGCGATTTATTTCGGCTATCACATCTTTTCATCCTCTTGTACACCCACAAAAAAAATAAATAAATAAAAAAAATAACGGCACTCTTTTAGCATGATTTGGTACACCGGACGAGAGCTGAAAATAAACTCCTAAGTTAACGTGTCTGGTTGATATCCCTGATTTGCTGAGCCTTAAGTCCGTATTCATAGCAGTAGACCTAATGGCTTCTTAGCACCACTTACTAAACGATTATCTTTGCCTATTAAATGTCACTGTCTCTTATGTTACTTAGTTTGAGTATCAGCACAGTTTCCACACTAACTATAAACGAGGATGTTGATGTGCAATGTAGTTCAAATTCAGAATCAACATTAAAACTCCTACTGCTCATTCGAAGCTCAAATTGCCCAGGCTGATGCAGTTTCGTAGGCAACACACTCCTCACATTATATGCATATCGACTACCGTCTGAGAGAAAAGCCTATCCTAAAATAAATGAATATGCCTACCTATCACCTCTTCAGAGATGTTGTTATCACCTTCCTCAAACTGGTGATATTCTCAGGTCCATTATGTTTCGCTTATGTGGTTAATATTATTGCAATAGTACGATGCATATTGAATATACTTTACATGCGTTATTCATAGGGTGTTGTATATACTGGAGAGTTAGGCCTACATAGTTTGTCATCCACTCACTCTTAAAATGCTAATGGTGGTTGTCACTATCAAAACGTGTAAGAAAATCCTAAGATGGAAGCGTCGGATACGATGGATGCCAAACAGAAAATAGCACTTTGGTTTCTACATTATTTAGTGGATAATGCTTTGCTGTTTTGAGATCTTCCTTCAAGCATAATGTCCATTACTATGAATTATTAGTTATACACACGAAGGTACAGGAGTTAAAATATATCTGCAGGGAGAGAGGGAGAGAGGGAGGGGGAGGATGGATGGGAGGAGAGACTGCAGTGGGGGAGGATCAGGTGTACCAACCTTACTGCGTGTTCAAGGCTTCTGTGCCAGTGATGGTTGCAAGGAATATCGAAGCATGGGGTGCCGATAATTATTTTCGTGGGTGTACGTTACTGAATCAAACTACGTCGATATTAGAACAAAGAGAGAGAGAGAGAGAGAGAGAGAGAGAAATACGCACAGTAAATCGTAAAAACAAGGGGCTAGGGCAACTCTTACGGCATCTACAACACAAACTCTCAGAAAACGGTTGGCGAACACGTACAGGGGGAACTAAAATAAATTCATATATCTTTCTTTGATAAACTTAAGCTCGACAGATTTCTGATAAAAGCCGGCAAGAGAATATAAAAAAAATTACCCTTTGAAGTACGGGATATTTTTTTCCACTTTTTTTTTTAACACTTTTTTCCTTTTTCTTTTGGGAGTGGATGAACCGATTCACTTTGATCCGTGAACTGACACTAAGCGACCTGACATCACAGCCACGCACCACGCTCCTCATTTTTATCCCCACCCTCCTTTTTTCTTATGGTGCTGACGCCTTGGTGTGGTGGCACTGATACAACTGGGCTACGGAGCTGCCCGGGTATATAATTGTCCCTCTGCTCTCTCCCTATGCCCCAAAAGGAGGACGGTGGAATGCCGGAGGGCAACTTAAACCCGCAGTCCACTGGGTGCACGTTCATTTTGAGCCTGGGGTACAACTACAACTACTACTGCTTCTACAACTACACCTTTAACTACAAGTACTAACAACAACAACAGCTATTACCTCTGCCACCACTATACTACTACCACTGCTACTACTACTACTACTACTATCAACCCTTTCTATACAACCACGTCCAGGCCTTAAAAACACTTATCACTTCTCCCAGCACCAGTATAGCTGCCGATTAACCCTCTTATGATGGCAGCAACTCTATATTCTATTCTAGCTGTCCCAGACTATTTCATTCAGCTGCTAGTGGGTCATAGGTGCGGAGACAGCACGAAAAACACTGATATTTCACTCAGCACTAACATCATGATTTATTAGTCTTTTTAGGCTCTTGCTGATTCACCCAACACCCCTGCTGACCCACCATTGACTCGTTGAACACCCGCCTCACTCACACAACACCCACCTCACTCACACAACTCCCACCTGACTCACACAACGCCCAGCTGACTCACACTATGCCCAGCTGGCTCACAAAACGCCTACCTCGCTCATACAACGCCCACCTCATTCAATATTGACTCAACAGGTTCACGCCAAGAGCTATACTACAATCAGCTAACTCACAACACTACTAACTCAATCCAGCTAACTCACACAACGTCCACCTGACTCACAAAACCCTCCTGACTCAACCCAGGTGACTCACACGACACCCAGCTAACCCAGAGAGCAGCCAGTGGATAGAGAAGGCCTGGGAGCGAAGAGTTAAGGGCGGGAAAGTTGAAATGAGTTGTCCCCTTCTGGATAATTCTTCAAACTCCCTTTTATTTTTTTTATTTTATTTTTTTTTAGGTTGCTCTTTTCATAGCTTTTTGCCCCTCATATTTCTCCCAGTCCTTTTGGTTTTTCGTTAATTATAATTCCTCCAGTACTGTTTTTTAGCTTTTCGTCCACTATGTCATTCATATCTTATCCAATCCTTTCTCGTAGCTTTTCATGTTCAGCAATATTTCTGTATTTTTCCCCTGTCTTTTCTCTTTGCTTCTCGTCTTTCATAATATTCCCTTCATTCCATTTTCTTTGCTTTTCTTCCTACATTTCATTCGTATTTTGTCCAGCTCTTTCTCGTGGCTTTTCCAGTTTCGTAATATTTTGTTCGTTTATCTATCCTTTCTCAGCATTTTGTCCTTAATGTTACACTCGTAGTATTTCACCTTTCATAATTCGTAATTTTATCCACTCCATTCTCGTAACATTTCGTCTCAATACTTTATTCGTAGCAATCTTCCATACTATTTCAATCGTATTTCTAAAGCCAAGGTAAAGAAATTAACTACGAAGATTTAATGAGAATTGCCAACATCTCATTTGGGGATATCTGATTTTGGTAGTACTGTTAAGTTTAGAAAGCACATGTGTAATATTAACAATGAAAATGTGGCTTTAGTAATACTCTTAAGTTAATCAGAGAAGTGTGGAAATTAACAGGACCTGCTGGTATGTTTTAATCCCATAAAATTGTGCTGGAGCCAATACCCACAGGGGTTGTTGTGAAATTTAAAAACAGTGGAGGAAAGTTCGCCTACTACACTCCATCTACATCACACAGCATGCTTGATCCTCTCCTTCCCGATGTTTCATATCAAAGAACCCCTACAGGCAGATGAACATACTAAGCATCTTGATTACGAATACTAACTAGCAAAGGGAAGAGTTGCAGGAGAGATAATAGGGTGGTCAATTTTGTGGCCAAGCTATCCTTCGTGTTGCGGTAACTGATCAGTACACTAATGCAAGTACATTTTGGCGGCTTTTTGAAATTAGTCAGCCATGCAGTCAACAGACGTGGATGAAAGCAGACAAAGAATGGAAGTTAGGGAGATAAGATTATTCAGGGTAGACAATTAACAACTATCTATCTCGTGACACAAATAGCCACCTAAAGGACGAAAGGTATAGTCACCCACAAGAGTCGTGTCCAATTTTCGAACCCCGTAAATGTTCGAGCTGGTTTATTTAAGCTGCAGGGAGACTCACGCTTATCTGGAAACAGTGTCAGTGGGGGCTGGGGGTATTGGCGATGGAGGGTGGTGCGGCTGTGGGCGAGTTGTATGTTACAGTCATGTTATTTGGCAACATTTCTTGCTCTTGGCTTTGTTCCACACAGACAATGGAGATGGAAAAGGATAATGAAAATTATATATTAACATGCTAAACCAGACATGCAGCCTCTTAAAAAAATCTAGCTGAGCTGCGACAGAGTTTCTCCTGCCCTCTCGTCACACTCCCGTCCACCATAATACTGGCTTGATTTCAACCAACTGACTTTTTCCTTGGCCAGCTGTATGACACTTTCGACAAAACACTACGGCACAAAACAAAGAAAGCATTGCCATGTCGGTTCACATGTCTAATTTGAGACGATGTAGCCGAACTTTATTTTGTGGCGACATCTGAAACCTTTATATTTATGTGTCAAACCACCTATTAACCAGGCACAAGAACGGACAAGGCAATGTTCTGCAATGTAATGTTTTCGCGATTGTGTACTATACTGCTGGCCAAGGAAAAGGAGTCAGTTCGTGGGAATTAAGGCGTTTTTGTGGTGGAAGGGGAGTATGAGGAGATGGCAGGAGAGACCTCCCTCTTGCAACTCAGCTATTTTTTAGAAGCTGTATTTCTGTTTTAGCATGTGGTAATATATTATAGTTGTCATTATCAATTTCCATCTTCACTGTCTGTGTAGAACGATCAAAGACAAGAGCAGAAAATGCTACATAATAACATGACTGTAACACACAACTCGCCCACAACCGCACCACCCCCTCCATCCCCAGTACCCCCAACCCCCAGTGACACCGTTCCCAGATACACATGAGTCTCCCTGCAGCTTCGATAAACCTTCTCGAACATTTATGGGGCTCGAAAAAAGGCACACGACTTTTGTGGGTGACTGTACATTACTGACTACCCTTTATTATCAGAGGTTTTGTTCAAGTATACAGGGGTTTTTGTTCCCTAGTGCTGTACTCGTCATGAAAGTCCACATTCTGCACCCGAAAACTAATCAGTCTTCGCTTCAGTGGCTTCCTATAAGGCTTTTCACTAATACTAGTACCACATTATCCACTCCCAGAAATTCCTCTCTAATGCTGGACTGTAACAATTTCATAACAAACTCTTCCTGTCATATAAGAGTTTCTGGAAAGGATGTAAAGCTGAAATACTGTCTTCCTTTGCCACCGAAGTAGCAGAGATAATAGTCACCAAGAATAGAATAGTATGCCTGGCAGTAATATTGCCTTAATCTGACACTTAAGCTACGTGAAATAAGCTTCAAAGTGACTAACATCTCTGCAAAGGTAAGATGAATAAGTTACAGCGTTCATTCACTAGACAAAGAATCATCTCAGTTCCTTCCAGTTGCGACAGACATGCATCACCTGGTTATCTACAAAATTAGTATCTTCCTCCCTATATATCACTTCATTCATAGTGCCATCAGAGTAAACTTTTAGCCAGAAACTTAACGTCTTAGCTTTCCAGTGCAAGTTAAACGAAAATTTATCTTAAACATCTAGAAAGTTAATGGGATCAAATGTTGTCGGCATTTCGTCACTGAAGATAAGTTTCGTGATAATTTCAGGCCCTTATCAGACCCAAACATATGTAGGATGTAAAAAAAACATAAACCTGTACCTTGATAACTGGTCATTTTATTACTTACATGGTCAACAGGCCAAAAGAAAAGTGAAAATTGACCTAACTAGCTTACTCAACAAGACCTCTGCCGGGAGAAAAGGGCGCTGGTCCCGGCCTTTGTCACCAGCAAACTTTTACCCCACAGGCCAGGATGCACCCGTCACCAGCACAGTCACCAGCATCCCGTTCACAAGGAGACATTATAAAAGTCACATTTCAGCCTATTACCTGCACAACAGAGGAGCGAAATACAAACTTACCCTGCAGCCTGGGTCATGAGGACATATCGCAGTCATCGCTTAAAATGCCGTCTGAAGCCACATTGCCGCGCTGCCGAGCTGTGGATGGAGGTAAAGAATCGGTTCAGTCAGTGAAAACTCAGAGTCGAGTTTTGGGTTTCATGGAAGTTTAATTTAGACAAAAATCCACATTAGCGCAACCGTTACGCTTCGATTTAGCCATGGATAGAACGGTCTTACATGCTGAAAGTCCCTTCTAAGAAAAAGAGGAAAGAAGAAAAAAAAGAAAAGAAAAAAAAAAAGTCTTCGACAGTATATTTTTTCCAGGGCTAAATCTAATCACAACATTCAGTAAGTACTTTAAAATTAAGACGAAGCTATTTTCAAACGCCTATTTTAAACACGATTTCCTAATACCAAGAAAATTTAGGATACAGAGTTTTCATATAGCACAAAAATTAAGTAATATTACCAGCTAGGGCGACATGTCATAAAAAAATTTCACACAACGTATTTACATAACAAAAAAAAATAATTCTACGAAACTTTATCGATTTAGATATTTCTAATTTCCATGTAACGAAAAGTCACGAGCAAAATTAACAACTAAGGAAGTCAAGTACCACCATTATCACTATGGTCTGGGTAATGAAAAACACCAATCACCTCTCAAAACACCTGAGATCACAGTACCCCCGATTCGTAGAGCTGTGAATGGAAGTAAACACTCACGGGGTTAAATTAGCCAATCAGAAAATTCCTCGTCACGAATTCCACCTTACGATTGAAGAAAAACAGAAAAAGAAAAAAGAAAAAACGGAGTACACAAGCTAACAGTCCAAGAGTCGCGTCGGTGAAGCTTTGGTCTGGTTGGTTCGTGTGACAGGCACCTTAAAAACGAGCAAATCTTTATTTTCATATTTAATTCTTTTACCTTTCCTCCAATTTGACGATTTTTACAGATACCTATAATCCTTCTACTCTCACTTGGTCTAAAATTGTTATCTCCATCTTCACTGTTGAGCTGTTGCAAGAGATTAACGTTAGAATATGATGCTAGTCACGAAGAAGTGCTAGGGAAAGGATGTAGAGCCACGGTAATGTCTTCTTCCACTGAGCTACGTGAAATAATCTGCAAAAGGGAAAAAAGCCAGACCAAGGTAAGGTAAAGAAGAACAGTTTTTAATTCCTCTTTCCTGCATTTAACTCCTTCACTCCGATGACATATTTCCACACCACCACCACACACTGCACCACACCACCACACACTACCACACCACCACACACTACCACGCCACCACACCACCACACATTACCACACCACCACACATTGCACCAAACCACCACACACACTGTACTACACCACTACACACTACCACACCACCACACTACCACACCACCACACACTGTACCACACCACCACACTACCACACCACCACACACTACCACACCACCACACACCACCACACCACCACACACCACCACACCACCACACACTACTACACCACCACACACTGTAATTCTGTCACCGCAATTTTCACTGAGCTAAGAATTTTTGGAAGTGGAAAGGTTAGACACAGCTTTCACAAACCCCTTGAACGAGAAAGACGATTATGAAGATGAATAAAATCGTCTGAAATATCGAGTCAATAAATAACACGTCAACGGAATGAAGGGGCGAGGAAAATTGTGTGCCATCTCTTAACCCTTTCAGATCGAGTATATCTCAGTTTAATTCTTCCGTCAAATCAAATTATTCGTGTTAAGAGGAACTTTGATAGTGAAAGAATTAACCAGTTTGAATGATAAAAGAATCTCTCTCTCTCTCTCTCTCTCTCTCTCTCTCTCTCTCTCTCTCTCTCTCTCTCTCTCTCTCTCTCTCTCTCTCTCTCTCTCTCTCTCTCTCTCTCTCTGTGTGTGTGTGTGTGTGTTCTGTGGTCGGTTCCCTCGTCTCTCTAATTTATAATATTACGTACACTGACTACACACACACACACACACACACACACACACACATACAGAGAGAGAGAGAGAGAGAGAGAGAGAGAGAGAGAGTTGCCAAATGAAACCTTGATAGGCTCATAATAGAACTGTTCACTGATAGTCGACGATTTGTACAATTTCCCTCGTAATGGCCGAACTGAGGGGAGAATTTTATTATGAGTAGCATTTATTTATTTATTTACCTAGTTATTTATTTATATATTTATGTATGTAAGCAGCTTTTTTTATGTTTTGTAATATTTCGGTCATATTTTTTTCCTGTAATAGATATGCCCAGAGTGTGTGTGTGTGTGTGTGTGTGTGTGTGTGTGTGTGTGTGTGTGTGTGTGTGTGAAAGAGAGAGAGAGAGAGAGAGAGAGAGAGAGAGAGAGAGAGAGAGAGAGAGAATATTATTGTCTTTCACTGCACCAAAACACAAGGTCACTCTTCCAAACGGGGTCCAGAAAAAAACAAAGAAGCAAAAATGAAACGTGAGCTTATTGAAAGTGACATACAAGTATATTCACTTTAAACGTAAACTATCTATCTATCTATCTACTTATCTATCTGTCTGTCTATCTATCTATCTATCTATCAATTACCAAACGCCTTAACTATACTCCTTTTACTCTTGGTTCTGACTGTCGTCCGTTTGACGCTTATTTTACGTATTTCAGTGGAGTGGGCAGCTGGAGTGGGCAGGATGGGTGAGCAGATGGGGTGGGCAGGTGAGATGGGTACGTGGAGTGGGCAGCTGGAGTGGGCAGGAGTGGGCAGGATGGGTGAGCAGATGGGGTGGGCAGGTGAGATGGGTACGTGGAGTGGGCAGCTGGAGTGAGCAAGTGGGCTGAGCAGGTGAAGTGGTCAGGTGGAGTGGGCAGGTGGGGTAGGCAGGTGGAGTGGGTAGGTAGGGTGAACAGGTGGGATGGGCAGGTGGTAGGCCATAAGGAAAGCCCTGCGTAATTAAAATGCACTGTAATGGCGGGCAACAACACCTGCACCAACACCAGCCACATTACAGTAAAACCAGATTGCACACCATCACCCTGGCGCTGCAGAGGGACGCCTTCGTGTGGTGGCACCGATATAGCTGGTCGGGTCCGCTGCCCAGATACACGAACGTCCCTCAGCTAACTCATCATCGCCCTGAAAAGAGGATGGTGGGCTGCAGAGGATAACTTCAGCCTGCAGTCCACTGGGTTCACATTGAGATGAGCCTGGGGTTGCAAATACCACAGTACTTTATTATCTTACATGCCTTGCCATTTCGATCGTCGTTAACCACTTCAGCATAGTGCTTGAGGGGAACAACTTCACGTGGTGGCATTGATATCTGCACGTTTATAACAAGCATCCCTACACTCACTTCCTATCCCCCGAAAGGAGGGTTATGGACTTCGGGAACGGTACCTTAAGCCTGAAGTCCACCGAGTTCACGTTCAGAGCAGCCTGTGGTCATAACGAAAATCCCCTCAACACGATGACGGACTTTGCATTTCATTTTTGTGGTGCATTCAGGTGATGGCGAGTAACAGAGTCTGGGTAAGTGAAAATTCTATAAACATGATCTTAACTTGTCACGTCTAAGGACACTAGGCTGATTTTTTGTATTTTATTTTATTTTTTAGCTATCGGAGACTGTCAAGATTTATACCACCGATATATATATGATTATTGCAAGTTCTTTTTTGGTGAAATAACAGAACGCTTGATGTCCCTGTAATGTGTCCTGATATATTTGCGTCTTCTGAGGAACCCAGCATATATAGAGGCACTCACAAACAGACTCTCTCTCTCTCTCTCTCTCTCTCTCTCTCTCTCTCTGTGAGAGAGAGAGAGAGAGAGAGAGAGAGAGAGAGAGAGAGAGAGCCAGTGCATACATGTGGCCACCTAAAGCTTCACATAAAGGAAAACTGTTACCATGAGATGGCAGTCTAGGGACCTTTTAGAAGTCTGAGCTATACTGACGTTGATGCACCTGCCTAATGCATCACACACACACACACACACACACACACACACACACACACACACACACACACACACACACACACACACACACACACACACACAGGCTACATACGTTTTCTGCCACAAGCACATCAACATACCGATTATACATTCACCCAACCACACACAGACACACATGCACACATCTTCATTATGAAAACATATTATAATGAGCGTGTGCACACAGGGTAAGCACACAGAGTCGCAGGAACAGGCTTGTGCAGTGTTTGCCAGCACAACCAGACCCCTGAATTATTATGCTTCTCAGTATTTCATAAGACAACACCGCTGAATACTAGGTGTAGTAAATCCTACCATTATATTTTCAGTTATGTATTCACGTGTGTTTCTGCCTGATATACAGATAGATAGACAGAGAGATAGACAGATAGAGAGATAGACAGATAGATAGATAAACCGACCACAGGAGAAATGAAAGCAGAGTAAGTACTTCGTATATTACAACTTCAGAGTGGCATAAAGACATGAGAGTAGAGGTATTATAAACACCTGCAGCACGGAGGGCCACACAGAACAATGATATACCATGACCTCATCTCAACTCACTTCACCTCGGCTCGCAAAGAATGTCAGTCTGAGAGATGCTACTTTACAATTAATTCTGTTAACAATTTATCACAATTATAATAGCCATAGCTCATGTTTATATTGTTCTCATATGTGCCAGAAATTAAGTATGATTCAGTTACATTTCTCCATTGAAGCTTTTTGACCTTCCTAGAACCTGCCCTTGTAGATGTTTTGCAGAAAAGGTGCCGATGACAGCTATGAAAAAAAAAAAATAGTTTGAAAATTCTCCTCTTAACTCTATAATGTTTAGAAAGAGAAAAATTATTTGAAGATTCTTTCCTACACTATATAATGGAAAAGTAGTTCGGAAAGTCTCCCTCAAACTACATGATATTTAGAAATATAAAGAATTAAATTATACGAGTTAAAACGTCCTCTGATGGTATAATAATAATAGTAGTAGTAGTAGTAGTAGTAGTGGTGGTGGTGGTGGTGGTGATGGACGAGGTGGTGGTGGCAGAAGAAGTAATAATAGTAATAGTAGTTGCTGTTGTTGTCCCAGGTTCATCTGAATGTAAACCCAGTGGACTGCAGAATGAAGTTGCTCCTCTCATCCAGTTCACCATCCTCCTTTGCAGGGATAGGAAGAGAGCTGAGGGACATTTGTATAACCAGGCAACTCCACCACCAGGCCATATCGGTGCAACCACATGCAGGCGTCCCTCTCCAGCATCGTCTGCAGGAGTAAAGGCAGGTAATTAAGGTAGTAACGGAGGGAGGGAAGGGAAGTGTGTCGTTACCTTTATGTACACGTTACGCACCTGCACCACGCCAGAGCACGGCATTATTGGAACTCTTGAGGCAGATGGGTTGTTACTGCCACGTCGCCTCTAAACCACCACACCACCACGCACCACACACCACCTTTGCACCACCACCACACACCACGCACCATCTTTACACCACAGCACACCATTACACATCGCCCCTCCACCACCACACACACCTCTGCACATCGCATTTACACCACCACACGCCTTCATACTTCATCCCACACACACACACACACACACACACACACACAGAAGCCCACCTGACCAGAACTTTGGTTGGGAGAAAGGTAATGATGATGATGATGATGATGATGATGACGATGATGATGATTCTTGGTATCCTCAGAATCTTAAACATGTTTTTGTTCCACCAGACGATTTTACTCAGCTTAGGGGAGACTTTAAATTGTATGGATTAAAAAAGAAAGCTCCACTAACCCCCTAACTAATACAGACTCTTTTGGTGAATAAAATCGTCCATAAGTAGCAAAAATTAGCTTAAAAATAGCGTAAACAAACCAACACATAGCTATCGTTTTCCTGTCGTCTTCCTTTCAGCTTCTTTCCCTTGACTTTCATCTTCGTTCTTCCTCTCATTTTGCGCTCTCCTATAATGACTTTCTCTCTCTCTCTCTCTCTCTCTCTCTCTCTCTCTCTCTCTCTCTCTCTCTCTCTCTCTCTCTCTCTCTCTCTCTCTCTCTCTCTCTCTCTCTCTCTCTCTCTCTGCATTATTATTGTCACTCATTCAGCATTTCTTCCCTTTCCTCTTTTTCACTCGACTTCTTTTTTCGTCATGGATTTTATTTCTCTCTATATTCATTTTTTTTCACACCTACACTGATAGTCAAATGCAACTTTCCTCCATCACTTTCTCCTTTAACTTCTTCCCCACGATGACGTCTTCTTCCTCTTCCTCTTCTTCTTCTTCCTCTTCTTCATCTTTTTCCTCTCTTTCTTCTTCTTCCTCTTCCTCTTCTTCATCTTTTTTCTTCCTCATCATCTTCCTCTCCAGAGTCTCACTACCTTCAGACGATTTACGTCAACCAGGCTGTCTAGTACTGAAGGAGTTAAGCCGTTCTGAAGGGCGGGGTCCAGGCCTGGGGAGGGAGGGTATTGTTATGCCTAAGAAATCGAAATTTTTGCACAGTAGTAGACCGCTGCCTGGACCAAGTTTTTGAGCAGGGGGTGACCTTTGAAGGGTCGCCAGGAACCCTAGGCAACGCCGGTATGCACGACCATTGTTTCTTTATCTAGGAAAACGAAATTTTACACGACTTGGTGCTGTCTGGGGGCAGGTGGTGCTGTCTGGGGGCTGTTAATACTGATTATGTGCTGTTGGTGCTGACTGAGAGCTGGTGATGCTGACTGGGGGCTGTTGGTTCTGACTGGGAGTTGTTGGTGCTGACTGGCGGATGTTGGTACTGACTGGGGGCTGGTGGTGCTGACTGGGGGCTGGTGGTTCTGACTGGGGGCTGGTGGTGCTGACTGGGGGTTGTTGGTGCTGACTGGGGGGCTGGTGGATCTGACTGGGAGTTGTTGGTGCTGACTGGCGGCTGTTGGTACTGACTGGGGGCTGGTGGTGCTGACTAGGGGCTGGTGGTTCTGACTGGGGGCTGTTGGTGCTGAATGGGGGCTGTTAGTACTGATTAGGTGCTGTTGGTGTTGACTGAGGTCTGCTCTACAGTGGGTTGCGAGTGTTACGTATGACTATAGCTGACTGGGAGCCTCTGAGTCTGACTGGATGTTGTTGAGTCTTAATGAAGGCTGACTGGGGTTCATGTAACTGCCTGGAGAATATTTTAGTTCAGACTTAATAATAATAATAATAATAATAATAATAGCAACAACATTCAGTATAAGCCCCAACACTATGGGGAACATTGTCGCTGAAGGCAAAGCATTAATATAACAAAGTAAGGTGATACAGTAAAGAAAAAAAAATAAAATCTATTTGTCTTTGTCACCCATCAAATTTCAGGGTTTTCGTTTTCTTGAAATGTATAAAAGAAAATTAATGTGTTTAATCGGAAACTTCACTATTTTTACCATGCCAACTTCGTCATCAGTACTGACATAAACGTATTCACTCTCATCTTAAATGTCGGGACCAACTGCCTAGCCCCGGGCTCCTACGTTCCTCATGGGGCAATGTAGGTTTGGATGATGGATGGATAGAATGTTGGGACATACTCCACTGTATATAAAAAAATATATTACTTCTGACGACTGACAGATTATATTATACAACTGTTTATTACCCCTTCACTACATTTGAACTCGCCTCATATCTCCCTGTCTTTCGTCATTAGGCTGCCCTCCAAGCTCAAGCCCCCTCTCTCATAATTCTCTCCACCCCAGCCCTCCATCTCATCCTCGCGGTTCTCCCCCCTTCCCTCCGCTCACCTCCACCTCACTCAGATGTACTTTTCTAGTCAGTCTCTCTTTCCTTATCCTCCCCACATGATCAAATTATATTAGAATATTTCTGCTATTCATATCAACACCACAACGCTCCTTTTTATTCACGTCCACATCAACACCACAACCCTCCTTCACATCCCCAGTTGTCTGGTTCTCCTTGTAACTCTATATGAATCTCTCCTATTAGTCATTCCTATTGTTCACACACTCTTTACTTCCTTCCTGAAGGGTTCAAGCTTTATACTTCACATACATTAGAATAGGGATCACAATATTGTTATTCAGCGATCGACTTATTAATTCCATACTCACTTTCCTATTCTTAACTGTTTTCAGTGAACCAGCCGCCTTTCTTTCCTGCGGTACCCTTTCATGCAATTCTTCCTTTAACTTACCATATCCCTGCTCATCACACTACAGTAATACTTGGGACACGCACATTCTCAATTTCCTGACCATTCAGTCTCACTATGCATTCTTTTACTTCATGTAGCTCAAAGACCGTAACAGTGCTCTAAGCTACTTCTTTTTTAGATTTCTCGTCCTACATGCACTCTCATACTCATTCAGTACTCATAAGCCTTGCGACTCTCATTCATCTTCACCTATTAATAAAGTATCGTCAGCAAACAACACAGTTTCCAGTCCCTGCTTTCTCTCACCAAGGACACTCACACATCCAGTGACCTATCCTGCACCTCTTTTATAATGCCATCCATATGAGTACATGTATACTGAGCAGTCATGGAGACTTAACATATCCCTGTTTCAATCCAGCATTCAAATCTAGAACCTCACTTTAGTTCACTCTCCATCCACACTGCAGCCCTATATATAGCGCCCTCAAACGTCTCTTGACAGAATTCGGTATGTCCCATCTACTCCATATATGTTAAACATATTCTACATTCCTTGTCTATCCACATCCATAAAAGCAACATATAGTTTCATTTCCTTCACTGGATACTTTTTTCACTGAACGCTGTAGAACGAATATCTGATTTATGCAACCTTTTCCCTTCCTAAGATCCTCTTGTTGTTCTTCAGTTAATTCCTCCTTTATCTCCTTAGCTATCGGCAAGTATCTTACCATATAAATTTCCTGTTACACTGAGAAGACATATATCTCTATGACTGCCACAGTCTTCTCTTTCCCCTTTTCCTTTGTATATGGGGACACATACACATGACTTCCAATCCATCTGAACTCATGCCTCCCTCTCAGTCCAATCAGCACATCTTCCTTATCCATTCTGTCACTATCTCTTCCCAGTGGTATAATAATTGGGCCACACACTCCATCAGTTTCTAGGGCTTTTCCCATTTTGACTTTCTTCATTGCTTCAGATACTTCCATCCACTAATTATAAAAAAAATCTCTTCCTCTTTTCTCGCTTCTTCCTCCTGTCATTCCCCAACCACTTATATTTGCGCTGCTCCTGTTCTTTATATACAATGGCACCTTAAAATGTTCTCACTATCTACTCACTTTCACGTCTTCACCAACATTATGTCATTTTTATCTTTCACCTCTCTGCTAATCCCTTTATCACCCTGTCATTAATTCTTGACCTCCTTCCGAGATATTTTCTTACTGACCCTCTATATAACACTCATCTTTCTTCCAAACTCCCCATTCGCTCATTTCTTACTCTTTCTTACTGTTCTCTTCACCTCTCCTCGTCTCTACACACAACTTTTCCGTCTCGTCACATCCTGCATTCCTCTGCTTCCCATCCAGTTATGCTTTCTTCTCTTCCACACCTCGTTTCACCTCTCCAGTCTACCGTGCTGTTCCTTTCACTTCCTTACATCCTTTCTTCATACCGCACACTACCTCACATGCTTCACGGATTCCTTCAGTGAATGTCTTACACATTCCTTCCACTATGTCGATATTAAAACGATAAAAATAGCGTGCAAGATATCAACGTAATATGCAGAATAAATCACTTTGAAAAACTATATATTAGCCTACAAATTACACCTTGGTATCATCCTATATGATATCTTGCAAAGTACTTTGATACATAAGCTATATATATATATATATAAATATATATATATATATATATATATATATATATATATATCACACGAATGATAAAGTATAATATGCAGAATAAATCGCTTAGGATGAGGTGCTACGAAGCAGTCAGTCTTAAAGTCCCGCTAATCCGCATACATTAATATTATTGCGAGTGGCATTTGCGATTTATTTTGCATATTATTTATGAGTATCCCGTTGTATGTATTTATGTGAACTAAGTCGATGTTAAAATTATGTATAAATAGCTAAATAAATTGCTAAGCAACATATAAGCCTATTATTAGATATTACACCTCAATATTCTTTCGTATGTTATCGAAGCAATATATTTTTGAATGTTAAAGCGATATAAATAACATACATGCTGATTTAATCTCTTTGGAGGGGTGCTACGGAGGCTTTTAAATGTCAAGACCGTGTTCAGGATTTAAATGTCCCTCCCATCACGTGACCACATGTAAACAAACTGAGGGTCTTTAAATTACTCGTGTATTAGTTATTTTTAGATTTTTTTTCGTCAATTTTCTCCTCACATGTTATCTTTATTTTTATTTTTATGACCTATAGTGTCCTTGCACTTTATTTCGGTATCTTTCTTTCATTTATCTTATCAAACCAGATCTCTTGGCGTCCTCTCCGGCGGCCCTGCTGATCACCTGAAGACAGGAGGAGATGGCGCTGTTATTTTTTGCTTGTTTCTCTCTTTGTTTGTGACATGCCACGACTTTCGACGTTAATTTGAACGTCATGTTACAAGGACTCAAGATGATGTATAGCGAAGAGTAGAAAAATGCTGGAAAACACTTGGTGGACACCGAACTCAGGTACGTAGGGGGACGGTACATTTCGGCAGGTAAATCAAAATCCTGAATCATCACCACCATCAGCAGCAGCAACAGCATTACCTTTATTATCATTACCATCGTCATTATTGTATAATCAGTAACGTACTACCATCAGTAATCCACACCCACTCAGTCCCCAGCAGGAAAGCATCATCAATTTAATCAGCCTATGATATCATTATTAGCAGCAGCATGATGATAATACGTTCACCCACTATGGTAAATTTGCAGTTTTGGTCAGTTGTAAGAAGGTTAGCTTGGGTTTTTGTTTGTGATTTGGTCAGTTTAACCCTCTTTTCTGTTGCAGATCCCCCCCCCTCCTGGGAAAAAAAAAAAAAAAATAGGGGAGGCATGACTGCCTCATATTATGGTAGTTATAAGTTATGACAAATTGCAGGAGAGATGACAGGTTGCAGGAGGGATCTCATAATTATAAATTAATGACAGGGATAGCTGGTGAAACTGCAAGAGGGCTCACATGCATAAGGTTTACCATTGTATTTTTGCCTCGTACAGTAAGCATAATTCTTATAGTGATAGCTGTAAAAAGTTGTGGAATTGCAGAATTTCGAAGATGTCGTTTATAAAGCCATTAGTTTTACATGGAGACTGTGTCATGTGGCAATTTTTTGCCTGGGAGCTCTCCTGCGGTTTCACCAAAGTTGTGTTAGGATAGGTTAGGTTAGTAATGAAGAATGATTAGTGACGGACTGACATGGAGCCAAATCAACCTAAAGGTCCAACATGGTGGGTGGCTGCTTGTCATGATTTGTGTGTATAACTAGTGGCTTTATAGTTTGTATCTTCAAAATAATGCAGTTCCTCAATGTTTCAAAGTTATCATAAAAATTGTACAAAAATACGGTGGTAAAATTTATGCCTAGGAGCTCTCCAGCAGTTTCACTACAACTTAACCTAACCTATGTACCAAACTTGCTTGAACGATATAGGGACGAATGAGCCCTGGGTGCAGATTGGCCCATTGCCCTCCGTCATATGTCTTCGCCACTGTCAACAAACCAAGCATCATGTTATTGAGTAACATGGTATTTTTTCTTAGTTTCTCATAAAGGATTTAACGGTTATGAAAGATAATCCGTGTTATTAAATTTTAATCATTTGTCAGTGGAAGCTCTCCTGGAGTTTGACTGGGATGTCTTTCATAATTGTAAGCTCACGTGCCGTGTAACGTCCATGCATCTGTTTGCTTTAATGTTCGGGGGACCCGTTAAAAAAAAAAAAAAAAGTTCGAAGAATGGGACACAGCAAGTGTATGCGGGTGCAAAACAGCGTTCCTGTGTGACGACCAGTCAGCATCCCAAAACAAAGCAATTACGCAGCCAGCCGTACGATATGCATGCATAACCTACACAGATACATTGTAATATTGTTCATGTCTTAACAGTTTCCTTATTTTCCCCACTTACATAAAAGCAGTAAAAAATATACCAAAAAGTAATGAAAAGTTTACTAACAAGCAGTAAATTGTTTACTGTATGACAATCTTAAATGCTGGGACCAACTGCCTAGCCCCGGGCTCCTACGCTCTTCATGGTACAATGTAGGATTGGATGATGGATGAATGGATAACAGTGTCATCAACACCAGCTGCAGGTAGCCGCCTCTCGTCGCATGTTTACAGTACTGCCATTTTTGAGTGTTCTTGTATATCCCCGCATCAGGTTTACATAGCATTGCATATTGTATTATTGACTTAATTTGGCTTTTTATACTGCACTGTATAAGTAATATACAGTACAGTATATACCACATACAATACTTGTATATATAGGCCATTTTTGCTCAGCTGGTGGGTTAGGGTCTATTACAAGTGCACAGCCAGAGAGGCCAGGCAGCTGCCCAGCCGTATACAGTACAGTACTGAATACAATATACAAGTGCATAAGTTACGGTGTTCGCTTAACGTCCAGGTCACTTAACGTCTTATTTCCAGAATGTATCATGGATGCTAAGCAGCGCATGGCTGTATCTCATTAATGGCAAGCAGATTCTGCTGAAATATCATTTTTGTTACCAAAGATTATAATTTATGTATGATGCGCAGAGTCTTTGGAAATTACATCTGTAACTAAAGAACACCAATTTAGATTTGTTGATGTCTAGATAAGTATACCACTACCTGTTTCATCAAGGGTGTAGGCTCACCGAATGGGTGACAGGATATTGCATCGGCAGCAATGAGGCATATACCGGGTACATAAGCAATCCAGAACTGGTAGCGCAGATATTTTTCCTTCAGGTTGCGCAAACAAGTTTGGAATGTCGTTGAGGGATCATTCGCCAAGTAATTTCAGAATAGGTTTGTCATGTGTGGCCATGATGAGGTCTGAACATCCAAGAATGAAATGGGTGCTTATCAAGTGCATCAGCTACTGAAAGTGCTTCCCCTTCCAGCTGGGTGTAGCAGGATTCTGTAACTGAGGTGTAGTGACTCC
Organism: Coenobita brevimanus; assembly: GCF_032717465.1. Classification (NCBI taxonomy): domain Eukaryota; kingdom Metazoa; phylum Arthropoda; class Malacostraca; order Decapoda; family Coenobitidae; genus Coenobita; species Coenobita brevimanus. The sequence goes on from NC_137059.1 coordinate 4,126,525, forward strand.
CAGCGATAGTGATCCTCCATCCTGTCTTGTAGCACAATGGATTGGAGGAGGGGCAGGCTCAGTGCTTCTGAAGTACCCAGAAGCCAATACTGTCCTTGCTCCAGTCATTGACGAGGCAGGTTGGCTTTGTTTTGTTGAATATTCCACCCCCTTTCGGAACTCTTTTATGATCAAGGATTTAAATAGGTGATCCAGTTGGTCAGTCCCCATGAAGTGGGTGCAAGTTGGCAAAAGAGAAGCATTTTATCAGCTGAAGCGAGGCAGACCAGCCTCATATGTCACTGATGTAGCCTCGATAAAAAAGTATTGGCACCCTGGACTCGGATAAGATGTGAAATACTTCGTCTCTGGTTCAGTCGGTAGTGTTGGCATGCCTGTTTAATTCACATTCACAAAACTGGTTGATTTACCATGTAGTACAATGTTACTCTGACAAATCAGCTATATATCTGTAAAATATATAACAGCAACACAAAAGAAGGATACAAAGCGACATAAACATGTAATTTCCCATAAATCATAGTCCGTGTATCATTATGTCTCACGCTGAAAGGGCGCCAATGCTTTTTTTTTATCGATGGTACCACCACTGTACAGAGTTTGCTTCTTAGTCTATTAAGGCAATGATGGTGGCATCTGGAATCCAAAGTACATACCTATGATGCAGTGCAGTAGAGTAGTACATGGTACAGTAGTGGATAATGTAATAATTGTAACATCCTGCAAAAGAATAATACATAATGCTATGGTGTATAGTATTATCCTCTAACGTCAACGGTGGCTTCTTACGGGAAAGAGCAGTGGGTCGATTCGGACTCTAGACTTGTTCATCCCTAAATCGTTCTGGTTAGTTAGGTTAGCTTAGCTCAGCTTAGGGACATAGAATTAGGGAGGGATGGACTTTGAAGCTGAATCAACTTGAAAGTCCAACATAACAGGTGACTGCTTGCCATGGTTTACATGGAGAAATTGTGCCTCATTGTTTTGATGTCAAAGGTTTTGGTTATGGTTGGGCTGATAAGCAATTTTGCCAATTACCAGTTAATCGGTAGTCGATATTTGGCCGATACCGATTATTCAGCCAATTATTAAGAAATTTTAAATGTGATTAATCTAAACGAAACTGTTGTTGGCACAAAGTTAATGACATCACCCTAATGTAATAACTGTTTACTGCCCAACTCCCATCTCCCTTATGGAGAACAAATACAAGTACAGTAGTTATAGTCATTTGCCACTTTTCTATAGTCTAGTTTGCTTTGTTCTAATATCTTGTTCTGTGCATCCTGGTTGTAATTTGTTAGAATTTGCGATTTTTCTTGTTCTTGGAGTGATCCTAGATGCTACTACTACACAAACAGAAGGAACACATAAACTAACATAGACAATGTACGGTGACTAATATACAGTAATACCTCGATATGTGATACCCTTAGATGATATGTGATACCCTGAGATGCAATACTCTAGCTAAACGATGGTGGTAGAAATACCACCATACCCCGCCTAATGATGGCCAAACCCCAGTTCAACCCATCACATCCAGAGGTTGTTTTCACCACCCAAACCACCAGCAGGTGTTTTTCTGAAAAATCATCATTATTTAAACCATAATTTCTCAGCTAAGACCATGATATAGTATAATATGATATTATAATGCTATAATCATAATAATAATACAATTACAATAATACTACAAAACACTATATCATGTATACATGCCACCTGGACGGGATGGGTCAACATTGGGTTTTTGACTTTTTTACCGATTTTGATGATATTTTAGACTAAAAATATGTGTTTAGGTTAATTTGAAAACTTTTTAGATATAGATTAATGTGTTTTAGACATAGGTGGGGTGAACATTGTCATTTTCGTGTACAGTTTACTAAGCTTGATTTTTTCCGGACATACAGGCAGGTTCCGATCTTATGAGCTAATTGGGAGCGAGGATTTTGCTCGTTAGCCAAATTCTTGTTAAACGAAGTGAAGAACTTACGGGAAAAATAGGGTTAGGGAGCAAGGCCTCCGGGCAACCTCCACCCCAAACCACCAAAACTGACTTTCTGATCATTTTAAGCTGGAAAAAGGGGTTAATACAAGAGGATAATACACCTGAAATATAAAAACAGTATTAATATAAGCAGAATAACATAAATTATAGGTAAAATAGGGGTGGGGTGAACAACCAGCCAAGTAACCTCCACTGACCACCAACACCTGTGACAGACAATTTTAAGCAGGAATAAAGGGTTAATGCACATGAAATACAAATACCTTTGTCTCGATTCTCGTAAGTTGGGATTTTGGGGGGTTTTACCTGCTTGTTAAGCAGGTGGTGGTGCAAATTCCAAGACTTCGTATTAGCAAATTCATGTTAAGCGATTGCTCATTAACCGGGACTTGCTGTATTCGACGATTTTCAGATTTTATTTGTTGGTTTTAGTGAGTAATTTACAGGTGTTAGGTTTAAAGCTTTTAGATCAGATTGAAGGTAATGGAGAGAGTTCTAGAAGTTATGATTAGAGAAAGAGTGATTATTGATGAGATGCAGTTTGGGTTTATGCCAGGCAGGGGGACCAGTGATGCCATATTCATTGTTCAACAGCTTCAGGAAAAATATATTGGGAAGAAAAGGGATCTGTATTTTGTTTCTGTTGATTTGGAAAAGGCCTTTGACAGAGTCTCTAGGGAGATGGTGAAGTGGGCAATGAGAAAGCTTAGGTTGGAGGAGTGGTTGGTTAGGGTGGTTATGGCCATGTAAGTGGGTACTCACACCCAGGTAAGAGTGAACAGAGATTTGAGTGATGAGTTTTCCGTGAATGTTGGTGTGCATCAGGGGTCAGTTTTGAGTCCCATGTTTATCATGGTACTTGAAGCCCTTACACGTGACTTCAGAAACGAACTTCCATGGGAGATGTTGTATGTTGATGATTTGGTGTTGATTGCAGAGAATGAAAGGGAGGTGGAGGAAAGATTTAGGAAGTGGAGAGATGGGATGGGGCACAAGGGCTTAAGGGTAGTTGGTGGCAGTACTGTCAAAGACGAGGGAGAGTGGCCATGTGCAGTTTGCCACAAGGGCGTGCAGTGTTTGTGATAAATGGGTGAACAAGAGATGTAGTGGTATTAGAGGTAGACTGCGAGATAATGCTGATTTTATGTGTGCGGCATGTCGGGGAGAGCAGGTGGAGATTATCAGGCATGAAAGGATTGAAGTTGCTGATGAGTCTCTTGAGTGTGTGGAAGAGTTTTGTTATTTGGGAGACATGTTATGTGCTGGAGGTGGGGCTGGAGCTAGCTCTGTGGCTAGGGCGAGAAGTGGTTGGAAGAAGATCAGGGAGCTGTTACCTCGTCTGACTACGTGCTTAGGGGTCTTTGTATCCAGCATGTGTTAGGAGTGTGTTGCTGTATGATAGAGAGACCTGGGCAGTAAAGGAAGAGGATATTCTCAGGCTCAAATGTACAGAAATGACAATGATTAGGTGGTTGTGCAGTGCGTCCCTCCGTGCAAGGCCTGGAGGGGCTGGGTTTACGTTGGAAGAGTTGAGAGGTAGGATGGGACTGGAGTGTATTGGTGCTGTGATGAGGAGAGGTTGATTGAGGTGGTTTAGGCATGTGGAGAGGATGGGGGATGATAATTGGGTGCAGAAGGTGAGAAGTGTTAATATTGGGAGTGGGGTTGCGAGGGGTAAACTGAGAAAGACGTGGGACGAGGTCATTCAGTGTGGCCTCAGGGTTAAGGGATTGAACAGGGAGGCTGCCATAGATCGTGCAGCTTGGAGAACCACCATAAGGTGACCAAGGCTGACACATGCAAGCATGTTAGAGCCTCCAAAAATGAAAAGGAAAATGTAGGCTTAGGTTAACTTCCTTGACAGCTATTAGGCCATTTAGATTGGCTTTAAACTTGTTTTGGGGCTCATTTGGGTGGGTTTCGGGCTTGGTTTGGGGGGAAACCCAAGGCTTAAAAATGCTTCCCATTACTTTACATGTTAAAAGTACCCCGATATACAATACCCCGCCTAACAATGGGGTTTTACCTAACCAGTTACATTGTTAAATTGGGGTGTGCCTGTACAGTACTGTACATTTGTATAGGAACTTGCTCAAAATAAATGCTTTGGAGTGGGTATCAGTTTTGGCAACATTGCCGTACTCACATACTGACATTTATACATTATGCAGGTTAGTGTAAAAGACAGAAATAGGCTCCTTTAAGTAATCGACCCTGATCAGTCGGTCAAAAGGCTGATTATTGATTAATCAGCAAAGTGGCCGATTAGCCTGATTACCAGTTCTGTCAATTAATTGGCCTAACCCAAGTTATGGGATGTCACTCCATAATCCCTTATCAAGAGCTGCATCATGTTCATAAGAAAAAATAATAAATAAATAAATAACAAATGCCCAGTGATTGTAGATTCAACCACTGCAAACCAGCCATTATAAACTTATTTGAACTACAAAATTGGGGAGATGCATCCACTTTTTTTTCTTTTTCTTTTTTTCTTTTTCTCCCAGCCTAACGATTGCGACCAACAGCTACAGGCATTTTGATGCGTACTCTGACATACAGCTCCTGCATCAGGTTGAAAAATTAACTTCCGCACATTTTATTTAATTAAAAATGGTGTCACTGTGTGTGCATGCATGTGCTCCAGGGTTAATGTTCAGATATTTTTTGTTTTCCTGAATTAAGCCATGCAGTGTTTTTCAGTTAATGCTAATCCCTGAAATCTTTCCATGCGTGATATTAATTAATGGTCATTCATGCACTATTTCCAGCATTGTTTTTTCTCTTGCCATCCTTAGATGGGAACAGAGGTCTGAATGATTATGATGGTGGTAATGATGACAGTGATGACTATGATGGTGATGCATGTGATTTTAATATACATAATATTTTTGACAGGTTGGGTAGAGTGGGGCTGGATCAAACAGAAAATAGCCAAAATGGGAAGTGGTAATGCAGCCCATCTGACTCTGTGGCTGAAATGTTGAAGGCCTCTAATGTCACCTGAACACCAAGCTGTATGAAAAAATTAACTCAAGATGATGGTGTGACCCACAAAGCAGTATCATGGACTACAAAATTGTACAGTGGCCAGAGACAGGGGTTCCTACTACATCATGATCTGCAATAAGGGTAAGGGTACTGAGGTAATTAATGTATATTCCTTTTATTCTAACTTGGCCTAAAATTGCCGTCATCCCATTTTGATCTCTGAGTTTTAACAACAGATTTGCACTAGAAAATAATGTTAGTCATGAAATATTATGTAGATAATGTAAAGCCATAGTATTATGTTATTCTGCCACTGAACTATGTGAAACAAGCTGCAAATGGATGAAAATCAGGGTCAAGTTAAGGTGAAAGAGTATAATTTTTAAGCAGTCTCATGTTGGTATCAAAACTTGGCTTCACATGTTTTCTAAATTTACTGAGTCTCTCTCTCTCTCTCTCTCTCTCTCTCTCTCTCTCTCTCTCTCACACAGCTTACATGGGGAAGGTATGTTGGAGTGTATCCATGTATATTAGTAAAATATTTTTAATTCAGTCCTGGTCTCCCCCCCCCCCACCCACCAAAAAAAAAAAAAAAAAAATGTGCTGGAGATTGAAGTATTCATATTAAGGCACTGATATATATTGACAACTGTTTTACTGGGTTATACAAATATCCCAGAAGTCTCTCCCAATCACCTGAAATTAGGATGGTGGACAGCAGTAGTAGGACAGCTTCAGCTTCTAGTCCACCAGGTTTCCATTCAGATTAGCCTGGAACCACAACAGCAACATATTGTCTTGACATACAGTACTTGACTTTCACATAAGTAGAACACTACCTGTATAGAAGTCTGAAATGATTTGTAATTATTGTTCTCTCAGTCTGGTCAAGTAGATCCCATAAGCACAGGTACAATGCCACAGCTGCTTCACAGAGTTCATGGCACCGTCATGTGTAGGCTCTTGTCAGCACCAGTCCGAACTGATGGATGATATAAAGTGATAGAAATTATAATGGAGAGATTGGTATGGGAAGAGTAGACACTGGTATGATTCAGTTATGTTTCATGCTAGGCCAGAGGATCATAGATGCAGGATTTAGGTTTAAAGAACTTCAGAATTAGCTACTTGGCTAAGAATAAGAGATTGTACTGAGTTTTTGAGGATCTAGAAAAAACTTATGACGGTTTCAATGGAAGTTAAAAGCTGGGCATTGAGAAAGGGGGGAGTTTAGATTTTTGTGGTGGTGATGGTTGTGTTATGAAATAGAAAGAGGTATAAGAGTGAGATGTAGAGTTCTTGAGTGTTTGATGATGATAAATAGGGATACATTGAGATGAGATGGACATATACGAAGAATGCACATAGATAGGGTGCCAGTGAAAGCTTGCAAAAGTGAGAATCCACCTGGTTCACATTTTAGTTGAACCTGGGGTTGCAGTTATTACTTCTGTTGCTGCTAATCCTTTGCTGCCTCCAGATAATTTTATTAGTAACTAGGGGAGTCATCTCTAGTTGGAGTGGTTAGATAAATCCTTCATTAACTTTGTCACCATAAAGGGGCTCCCCTAAGCTGAATAAAATCTTGTAGTAGTAGCAAGAATGAGCTAAAACATTGTGTCATCATACTGAAGGACTTAATGAGAGTCATGTCTTAAAACGAAAAATGTTACTATGCTTTCCAGAGTTGATGTTAATAGTGTCTTCTCAAGGAAATTGTTTGGAGAAGAATCCTGTGATGGTTTGGCTTTAGTAAAGGGAATGGAGAAAGAGAGATTGTGTAGAATAATGTGTATGAGTTACGGTATATGGAGGTGGAGGAGGGGGAAGGGGGAGAATGAGTGGAGATGTATCTAAGAAGGATGTGAGTTGGAAGAAGGGGTACCTGATTGGTGAGAGAATGTCCAGGGACTTTTGTGTGTGTGTCTGTGTGTGTGTGTATGGTGAAAGGGGGAATTAAGGAGAGGGGGAGACAGGAAGAGATGGACAAGTGGGTTAGAGAGAGATTTGAACAAGGGTGATGTGAGCTGGAAGGAGGGTTAGACTGATGGTGGAGGACAGGATGACATGGAGGCAGTTCATTTGTGTCCACCTCATATGGAATTAACTGGATTGAGATACAAATGTTACGGTACATTCATTCAGGAACCAAACCTTCACACTGTTTTCAAAATCTTACTGTGGTGATGTGCTGTCAGCTGCAAGGGAATACTGGCTCAGTGCACAGGACAACCCTGCAGGGTGGTTGCTGGTCTGCAGTTGATGGGTCTGCTTGTTTAGACAGACCAGGGTTGATCAAGAACAACAACAACAAAACAACCCCTGGAGTGTGATATAGTATGATTCCTTTAGTTTTTTGTTTTGATAGGCAGATTAATTCAGCATATGGTGACTGTTTTGCCCCTTTAATAGCCACTGTTTACTGTCTGTGGAATTAATTCTTGTCACTCCAGGTTCAGCCAGCATGTAAACATGGTGGACTGCTGACTGGATTTTTATTGTTATTATTATTATTATTATTATTATGTTCATCCTACCCCCTGGGGGTAGGGGGGTTTCAAGAATACTCCCCCAGTATCCCTGCTTGTCGTACGAGGCGACTAAAAGGGTTGGTGGTGGGTTAGTGCCCCACCCCATAAAAAGAACTAACTAAAAAAGCGAACAAAGCGCCTCGGACCCGGACGGACCATACGTTGACGACTAAGGAACGGACGAAGGACATTCTTAGGGTGGGAACGTGGAATGTGAGAGGAGTGAATGATGAAGTGAAAGAGAGAAAGATTGTTCAGGTGCTTGAGGATGCAAAAGTGGATATATGTGGATTGACTGAAACTAAATGGAAAGGTGAAAGGGTGAGAGAATGGGTATATGTGCGGGAGTCAATGAAAATGAGAGGGCAAGAGAGGAAGTATGTCTGATGATAAGCAAGAAGTGGAAGGAGAATATAAGAGAGTATGGAACAGTGGGTGCAAGGATTGTATGGGTGAGGATGAAAGTAGGTATACAAGCGTGGGCGATTGTATGTGTGTATGCCCCGACAGAGGATCGAGTGGCAAGAGTGAAAGATGAGTTTTGGGCGAGTGTAGAAGCGTGTATGGACAAGTTTGAGAGGAGTGAGAGAGTGCTGTTGATTGGAGACATGAATGGCAAAGTTGGGAATGTACGAGTGGATGGAGTGGTTGGTCAGTGGGGTGTGCCAGCTGACGTAGATGGGAATGGAAGTGCTTTGGTGGACATCTGTGCTTGTAAAGGGTTGGCAATAGCCAACACCTACTTTCGGCATAAGATGATCCACCGGTATACGTGGAGAGTAATGAGAAGGATGGATGGTGAACTTGTTGAACGAAAGGCAGTGATAGACTACGTGTGTGTGGGTGAGCAAATGAGAAGACAAGTGTTGGATGCAAGAGTGTGGAGAGGGTGGGGGAATGGAGTCTCAGACCATCACTTAGTGATGGCCAAGGTAGAGCTGCAAAGAAAGTGGTTGAGGAGACGAAGGGGAAGACAGGAGGAAGCAACTCCTGTGAGAAGAGTGGAGAAATTGCAAGTTAGTGAGAAAATGACAGAGTATAAGAGCATAGTGAAAGAAAGACTGGGAAGGTATGAGCTAGAGGAGATGGAAGGGGTGGAAGACTATGTAAGATACTCACGGAAGAGATAGGCGCAGCGTGTGAGGCGGTTTGTGGAGTGAGGAGGAGATGCAAGGGACAGCATGGTGGAATGATGAGGTGAAACGAGCTGTGGAACAAAAGAAGAAGGCATATAGTGAATGGTTAGCGAGTAGAGGCAGGGGAGAAGATGAGAGAGAGAAGAGAGAGGTATATGTGAGCAGGAGAAGGGAGGTTAAGGGACTGGTGAAGGAGAGTAAAAAGAAAGTGGATGAGGAGTTTGGGAGGAATCTGAGTGTGAAATGGAGGGAGAGTAAGAAATTGTTTTGGAAGGAGGTAAAGAAAGTAAGGCAGTGTGGAAGGGGAAATAGTAAGTGAGTGAAAGATAGGAATAATAGATTGTTGGTGGAGAAGAGAGAGAAACTGAGGAGATGGAAGGAGCACTTTGAGGATTTGTTGAATGTGGAGAGTGAGAGCAGTGCGAGTATAAGTGGTTGGGGAATGGCTGGGAGAAGAAGAGATGAGAGGAGGGAGGAAGAGATCAGTAGGGCGGAAGTAGTGGAAGCGATGAAGAATATTAAGTTGGGAAAGGCCCCAGGAATTGATGGAGTGTGTGGTGAAATGCTTAGGTATGGGGGTGAGATTGTTGTGGAGTGGATATGGAAGTTGTGTAGATTGGCTTGGGAAGAGGGAAGGGTTCCAGAGGACTGGAAATCAGGTATAATTGTTCATTTATACAAAGGAAAAGGAGAGAGAGAAGTATGTGGTAACCATAGGGGTATTTGCCTACTTAGTGTGACTGGTAAAATATATGGTAGAATACTCATTGATAGGGTTAGGCATATGACAGAGGAGCTAGTTGGAGAAGAACAAGGGGGATTTAGGAAGGGAAAAGGGTGTGTAGATCAGATATTTGTTCTAAGATGTTTAGTGGAGAAGTATCTTGAGAAGGGAAAGAAAGTGTATGCTGCCTTCATGGACTTGGAGAAAGCTTATGACGGAATAAATAGGCAAGGTATGTGGAAGGCATTAAGAATATATGGAGTGGAGGGAAAATTGTTGAGTGCTGTGAAGAGTATGTACGAGGGAGCAAGGATTACGGTGCGAGTGGATAGTGAGCTGAATGAGTTCTTTGATCTCAATGTGGGACTGAAACAGGGTTGTGTGATGTCTCCATGGCTGTTTATTATATACGTGGATGGGGTTGTAAAGCAGGTGTAGGGTAGGGCAGTGGATGTGGGGGTGGCTCTAATGAATGAGGATGAGATTTGGAAGCTTCCGGTGTTGCTGTTTGCTGATGATACAGTACTGTTGAGTGAAGATGAATGGGAGTTGCAAGGTTTGGTGAATGAATTTGGGACAGTGTGTAGGAGGAGGAATCTGAAAGTTAATGTAAACAAAAGTAAAGTTATGGTGTTTGAGAGGAATGAAGTCACAGAGTGTGCAGTGAGGTTGGATGGTGAGGATATGGAGAATGTGAGTGCATTCAAGTACTTGGGTAGTGTGATGAGTAAGGATGGAACTTTGGGGGATGAAGTGCGTGAAAGGGTACAGCAGGGAAGGAAGGTTGTTGGTACACTGAAAGCAGTGATGAAAAATAGGCAGGTGAGTATGGAAGTTAAGAAGTCACTGCATGATAGTATTGTGATCCCTACCCTGACGTATGGAAGCGAGGCATGGACCTTGCAAGAGGGGAACAAGTCAAGAGTGAGAGCAGTGGAAATGAGTTACCTGAGAGGAGCATGTGGAGTGACGTGGAGGGACAGGTTGACGAATGAAGAAGTGAAGGAACGCTGTGGGGTGGATGTGGATGTGGTTGAGAAGATTAGGAGAAATACACTGAGGTGGTTTGGACGTGTGAAGAGAATGGAGAATGAAAGACTGACTAAGAGGGTGTATGTAGGTGAGGTGGAGGGAGGGAGAGGGAGAGGTAGACCGAGGATGAGGTGGAGGGAGGGAGTTGAGAGGTATATGAGGGTGGGGGGGGTGAGTTGGGGGGAGGGTAGTCAAATGGTGGGTGACAGAGCGACTTGGAGGCGTTTTGTCTGCAGCCACCCTTTGCGGGATTAGGGCGTCGGGCTATAGATAGATTATTATTATTATTATTATTATTGTTCATCCATCTATCCATCATCCAATCGTTTGTTGCCCCAAGAGGAGCATAGGAGCCCGGGGCTAGGCAAGTTGGTCCTGACATTTAACCCCTTTGTGCACCATGACTCAAAATGGGTCAAAACAGTGTTAGTCTGAAGAGGAACCAATGATGCACTTGGAGTGGCAGTCTGAACGGATGCTGATTAGGCAATTCTGGACAAAAATATTCACCAAAAATTATGTTTTAACATGAAATGTGTCAGTATTTGGTGTGTCATAGGGGAGGGTGTCTATTTCCAGGCCAACACTCTCAAATAGTTGGCATTCTCTCGGTTTTTAGTTCAGCAGGGGAGGGGGCACGCGTACGATTTTTTGGTGATTTACTTGAAAACTATTGGTCATATCAGAATCCCAACATCATCACATGAAAGCTCATGAAATTCTGTGTCTAGACATATGCTTACCTCTTGCATCATGCTGGCAAAATTTTGTGCTACAGTGTAGGGCAGCTATTTACGTTGTTGAACAGCAGTATTCTCACCTCATTTCGGTACTTTCATATTGCTTTTACTCATCAGTTTTGTATATTTTTATTAGCTTATCTTATATTGTAAACAGGGAAGATGATGGTATACAATTTATACCATTACACTCGACCCTCGATTTCCCGTACCCGTTTCCAGGTTTTTGGATTTCTCAGACATGGGCTGAGGCCGGACAATATTATCAAATGCGGGACAAATCCCTATACAAATCCGGGATTCTCACAAAAGTCCGGCCATTATTCTCTCATACAAAACTTTATAAGCAGTCTGCTGCACAACACTGTATAATTTTAGCAAGGTTTTGGCTCAATAAAGGCGATTTGTAACACACACTAGAAGATATTTTCATACATGAAATGCATCTTGGCCACCAACCTGCTTCACCCCACCAGTTCCTTGTAACTCATGGCAATATCCCATTTGCCTCTTACCTTTCTCTCTCTCTCTCTTTTTTTTTTTTTTTTTTTTTTTTTTTTTTTAACAACAGATGAAGGAAAAACAAATTAATAAAAACAAAAAATAAATAATCCATACACCAGATTACTGGTGTCCTCTGTTCATAAAATATCTCTGACAGTTAGACTTGAACAACTGTTAGTTGAAATTTTGAGGGAAACAACTCTGAGGAAGCAAGTTCCAGAGAGATGCAGTTCAGGCAATGAAAGAATTCTGTTAGGCAGAAAGTTCTGCAGTATGGCTGAGTGACATTCCAGTCATGAATGCAACCAGATGCCCGAGTAGCACAAAGGAAGGCATGGAGAAGTGGCACGATGGCTGCAACTTCGTCTGAGCATGTGCTATAAAAATATCTGGAAAATAATGCAAGGGAGGCAACATTCCTTCTTACTTGTAGGGGAGGTAATTTATTAGTAATGGCAGGGTTGTTAATAATTCTAACGGCTTTGTTCTGAATTTTGTCTAGTTGTTTTAATGCAACCTTCCCACATCCATTCCACAAAGGTGAACAGTGTTCAGGCTGAGAGTGCACATGACTCATAAATTATAGCTAACTGCTCATCAGTGAAGAAGTTACGGACTCTGTACAATAATCCAAGTTTCTTTGAGGCGGTTTTAGCAAGTGATCTGACATGAGAGATCCAATGGAGGGCATTGTTAAGTGTGTAAGGAAGGCTTGGACAAAGTAAAATTCATAAGAAAAAAGAAAATAATTTCATACGGACAATGTCAATGGGATCCATTCCTACTCACTTAGCGCACCCGACTCGGTATGACTAAATACCGAATCGGCTGTTTTCACTGGAAAATATTTTATTTTTTTTCACCACAGTGGCTCATACACACCTAATTATCTAAAGTCTGTTAAAAAAAAAATTGTACACAATATAACTTAATTAAAAAATTAGGTTTCAGAGCTAAAATACACCAATGTTCGCAGATATTTCCCCTTCAGATCGTCAGCATGCCTTGACAAACTTCTGTTTTGCATATATATTTATTTTGAGTACAAAAAAATGTATCTGCATTGTAAATTGATGTTTATACAAAAGTCCGTCAAGGCAAGTTGTTAGGCTAGAGGTAAAACACGTCTGCTAACTCTAAGAAATTTTCGCTCTGAATCCTGATTTTCTGTTAATAATAAAATTAAACACAAATTTTTGACAGAATTTCAAGTGATTAGGTGTGCAAACCTGTAATGTGATAAAGATTAAAATATTTTCCAATTAAAATTGCCGATTCGGTCCAAGATCAAGATCACATTCAGTGATTGCATGTTTGTATCTCGGTCAGCTGATGAGTGGTTGGCGACTGTTAGCAGATATTTCCCCTTCAGATCGTCAGCATGCCTTGACAGACTTCTGTTTTGCATAAATATTTATTTTGAGTACAAAAAAATGTATCTGCATTTGAATCGATATTTATACAAAACAAAAGTCCATCAAGGCGAATTGTTAGGCTAGAGGCAACATACTTCTGCAGACTTTAAGCGATTTTTGTTCTGAATCCTGATTTTCTGTAAATAATTAAGCACAAATTTTTGACTGAATTTCAAATAATTTGGTGTGCAAACCTACATGTTGATAAAGATTAAAATATTTGCCGATTTGGTCCAAGATCGAGATCCATTTGATGATTGCATGTTTGTGTCTCGCTCAGCTGATGATTGGGTGGCTCACCTTGTTGTGTTCCATTCCTTGTTCATTTTCCTCCTCTTCCTCAGCTTTCTGAGCTTCTGTCATATCCTCCACATTCTCATCGACAACTGTCTAAACAACCATTCTTAGGGTTATAGCTAGCATAATACCACTATTGTGTCAGTTATTATTGTTATTGTGTCAGTGTAATTATTTTATGTACTGTGTATGTAAGTTATGTTGATTATTGTACAGAGTCCGTAACTTCTTCGCCGATGAGCAGTTAGCTGTAATTTATAAGAGTCATGTGCGCTCTCAGCTTGAATATTGCTCACCCTTGTGGAATGGTTGTGGAGAGGTTGCATTAAGACAACTAGACAAAATTCAGAATAAAGCCGTTAGAATCATTAACAACCCTGCCATTACATATAAACTACCTCCCCTGCAAGTAAGAAGGAATGTTGCCTCCCTTGCATTATTTTACAGATATTTTTTTGGCAAATGCTCAGACAAAGTTGCGTCCATGGTGCCACCTCTCCATGCCTTCCCTCGTGCTACACGGGCATCTGGTAGCACTCATGACTGGAATGTCACTCAACCATATTGCAGAACTTCTGCCTATCAGAATTCTTTCATTCCCCGAACTGCATCTCTCTGGAACTCACTTCCCCAGAGTTGTTTTCCTCCAAATTTCAACCCACAACTGTTCAAGTCTAACTGTTACAGATATTTTATGAACAGAGGACACCAGTAATCTGGTGTATGGATTATGTTTTTTTACCCATTTGTTTTTCCTTCCTCCGTTCTGTTATTGATATAAAAAAAAAAAAAAAAAAAAAAAAAAAAAAAAGGTAGCCTGCATTCCAGAATGCTCTAGAATATCGTAATAATTGCCGGACAATATTGGAGAATTTGGACAAAGTATGGTAATAGTCCCGGAATGGTATGTGGGGCTGGACTTTTGGGGTTCCGGGACAGGTCTCCCCCCCCCCCTTTTAGTCTGGGAAATCGAGGGTCAAGTGTATAGCCGATTTCTGGGGCAAATAAAATATGTGGGAATGTTTTTCTTTGTGCGCAAGTCCAGCCTGCTTTCTTGGCATTTTCTTTGATCATGTCACACACACTTACAGAAAACTTACGGTGCACAAGGGGGGTTAAGGTGAGAGTGACCAGCCTCACTCATCCCTGAGTGGCATTACTTGAGCAATAAGCCCCAACTACCCCTTCGATATAAACCTGCGCCAGCTCAATCCGATTGGAGCGCCTTAATTACTCACTAAACCACCAGGTGTCATAATTTGGTTATATGGTTACCACCCAGCATAGTAAATGGTTCCTGGTGTACAGGAAACCATTTGGCTTGTCACTCAGTGTAGAGTCACCCATTGGCAGAAGGAAAAGGAAAGAATGAAGTAAAGAAAGACAGAAGTGGGAGTGTAAAGTCACCCATAGACAGAAAGAAGAGAAAAGAATGAAGGAAAGAAAGATAAATTATTTTTTTTTATTGTCATTATTGTAGTGTGTGCACCATGTGAGGACAGGAGTGAGAGAGAGAAAGACAGATTTTGGGATGAGGTGGATGAAGTATCGAGAGAAATGCCCAGGAGCTATAAAGTGATCGTAATGGGTCATAAGAATGGAAGATTAGGCACTGATCTTGAGGATAACATAATGGGTTGTAATGGAGTACCAGGAGAATTTGATAATTAGAGTCGACTAAAGGATACGTGTCAGGAGAGGAGGTTGTGCATTTGTAATTTGTATTTCAAACACAAAGATGCACATAAATATACATGGTATAGAGGGAACGGGGATCGTGTTAAAAGAAGCCTGATTGATTATGTGCTCGTGGAGAGGTCGATGCTGGGAATGGTTGCTGATATGAGGGCCATGAGAGAATGATGTGGAGGTCTGTCAGATCATATGATCGTGGTATGCAAAATCAGGCTGAGAGGAGTGAGGTGGATCAGGAGAGAGAGGAGCAGTTAGGGAGAAAGATGGAAAGTTGAGAAGCTGAGGATCAAAGAAATGGCAGATGATTACCAGACCAAAGTAGAGGAGGAGTTAGAATCAGTGAATTGGAATGAAATGGATCCGGACAGCCTGTGGAATGCATATAGGGATTGCTTAGTTAGGAATGCTAAAGCGGTGTGTGGTGTGGCAAGAGTAACAACAAAGAAGGAAGGTACAGTATGGTGGGATGATGAGGTTAAGAGAGCAGTGGAGGAAAAGAGGAAGAAGTGGCTAAAGTAGTTACAGGACAGGGGTTCAGTTGAAATAAGAACTGAATATATTGAGAGCAAGAAGCACGTAAAGAGACTAGGGAAGAGGAAAAAGGAGGAGTTAAGTGATGATCTAGAAAGAGAAATGAATGCAAACTACTCTGAAAATAGAAAGATATTCTAGAAAGAGGTGCAGAAATGTAGAAGTGAAAGCGGAAGGAAATGTGATGGTGTGAAGAATGTAGGCGGTAGATTATTAACCCATGGGGATGAAGTAAGGACCAGATGGAAAGAATATTTTGAAAGCCTTATGAATGGGAGTAGAGAGAGCAGAGCGGCCTAAACATGATTGGTTTTGGGGGTGTGCAAGGAGGAATTCAGTGCCAGGAGACATGATACTGGCACAGGTGAAGAGTCCTGTGAAGCAGCTGGAAAATGAGAAAGCAGCTGAGGTTGATGGTGTATGCAGAGATGATTAAGTGTAGTGGAGAGAGTGGAATGAAGTGCTTGTTGGGGATATGTAAGAAGGCATGGATGAGTTAAACTGTGCCAGCAGAGTGGAAAAAGGCTGTGATTGTACCCTTGTACAAAAATAAAGGTGAGTGAAGTGATTGCAAGAATTACCATGGCATAAGAGTGTGGTAGGGAAGGTGTATGGAAGAATTACCAGAGAGAAGTAAGAGAGATATCAGAAGTCCTAATGAGTAATGAACAGGGTAGCTTTAGGAGTGGCAGAGGATTTGTGGATCAAATATTTGCAATCAGACAGATAGCAGAGAATGCTTGTGAGAAGGACCATAAGGTGTTTATGACAGTCATGGATCTGAAAAAGCATAAGACAAAGTAGACAGAGAAGGATTGTGGAAAGTTTTGCGCATGTATGGTGTAGATGGTAAAATGCCCGCCGTGCCCGCCGCAGGACCTCCCACCTCACCACCCCCCACACCACCACCGAGCCGCCACCCCACCACCACCCCAGGAGGACACACCGGTGAGGTTAGTGACCCCGGGCAAGAGGGTCATCAGGGCATCACGGCTCTGAGCCCCTATTCCCCGCAAGTGCCCCAACCCCAGGTGATCAGGGGAACTGAACTACTGTGCGGGCGGGGCAGTGATCGTCAGACCAGGGGTGGGACTGAAAATAATTCAGTCCCAGGTAACACCGTATTGACGGTCTTGTTACACCCTCTAGGGCAGGAGGCCCAAAGCTACGGCCTAAATAAAGAGAGATTGACAGACATAGGCTACGGCCTAACAGAGTGTGCAAAGGGAAAGGTGACCCCAGGCTCCGGCCTTAACACACTAAGGAGAGAGAGTTGCCCTCGTGCATCCCTCTCCAGTTGCTCTTCGGCTACGGCCAGAATACGGTCCAGGGTAGAGAGACCCTGCTACCGTACGTGTAGCGCTGCCCAATTACGGAAGCGGCGTCCCGGGGTCGGTACCTTGCCGCAATGGACGGGAGAACCAATTCGCCCGTTAGTCGTCTTCCGTACGGGCAGACACTCGGCTCTGGCCGGGGCACGTACCAGGGTAGAGAATTCCCTGCAGGTAGGATCTGTCCGTATTGGAGAGAGTGTGGCCTCTGTGCCCCTCACTCCGGCTTGTCTCCTACTACGGGAGGAACACCACGCTGGCAGTACCTTGCCACGGCGAAAGGGCGACATCGATCACTCTATAGGTGTCCCCCGTATGCCGGGCAAGTTCACGGCTACAGCCAAGGTGCACAATAGGGGAAGGAGAGCCCCGGCTCAGGCCTACAGACACACTCAAGGGACCACGAGTAGCGTGAGTCTTCCTTTAGCCTCTTTCCCTTCGGGGAGCCCTTCGTCGCCATCCGGGCTTATAGGTCCGGAGGAGGCACTAGAGTGGTGGCAAGGCCTGATATCGGACCTACCGCCCACACCCAGGAGTTCTTTGACCCTGCCGGAGCCCCACAGGAGACGCTGCCGCAGTCCAGCCCTGACGGCGCCTCTCACCCTGAGCACCCGCAATCCCAGGACGCCCAGGCCCTCCGCTGCAGTCTACAACAAAGGCGATCCAGGCTCCCTCACTCCCCGGAGGCAGAAGAAACAGGCCCGACTGCTCCAGTTGTTCGGCCCTAGTCCCGAGGGCCACCGATCAGGTCGAGGCCCCCAGACCATTGGGCCTCCCTGCACCCCACCGGCATGGCCCTAGTACAGGAGCTGCCACTCAGGTCGAGGCCCCAGACAGGTGAGCCTCCCTGACAGTAAGTGAAACAATGAACTAGTAAACCCAGGAAACAAGGGGAAAGACAGTGACAGTGACAGTGATCCAGAGTACAGTGACAGTGCTTACACGGAAAATATATTAAACAGTGGCCCAATAGAAACTAGTGCCATCGGGGTAAGAAGTGTATTTTGTCAAATAATTCAGTCCCTCCCCGCATCAAGGAACCAGGGGGTTTTCTGTGAGTCTAGAGGTAGGTGCGCGGGCGAGTTGAAAGATAGTGTATGTGTCCCCGTGACCAGGTGACAGTGTCGAGTGTCGCTATCCGCACCCCACCTCTATTATGGTAATATCCTCGAAACAGACTCCCAAGCTCAGTATTCTTAAAGTGAACAACCCCAGTTTATTATTATCCTGAAGTGACATAATAATTCCATACAATCAATTAAAGTGCACAACCCCATTTGCATAATTACCCTCCAAGTGACCTTAAAGAATACCCGCGATCTCCCTGTGTAATAGTGATAATATATATGATCATTCTGTGAAGCCGAGTGTAATCCTGTATCTCTGTTCCTCTATATGCTAAATATCATTGTATGTACACTGTTATGAGTAGGACCTAAGTAATAGTTGTGATACGGTATACTGCCTGTTTTTATGTCCTGTTCCTTTGTTAGTGCTTTACATCCGGTCTAGAAAAAGAACCCCGTTTCAGTAGCTTGTGTTTTTACGACGAGAAGTCGCCTTAAAAACACAGCATTACAGATGGTAAGCTAGGTGCCGTCAGGAGTTTTTATGATGGTAGTGAAGCATGTGTAAGGGTTAATGGGCATCTAAGTGAATGGTTCACAATCGATGTGGGTATATGACATGGTTGTGTGATGTCCCCTTGGTTGTTCAACATATGTATGAATGGGGTGATGAGAGAAGTAAAAACACAAGTGATGGAGAGGGGGATGGCGTTGGTAATGAGTGGTGATGGATGGAATATCTCAAATTGGTTGTATGCTGATGATGCAGTATTGCTTGCAAATACTGGTCAAGAACTTGGTGGGCTAGTGCAGAGTTTTGCTGGTTTCTGTGAGTGTCGTGCCTTGAAAGTAAATGTAGAAAAGAGTAAAGTGATGGTTATTGAGAGAGAAGGTGACTCCCAGTGCAATGTTACAGTGAATGGAGAGAGACTGCAATTAGTGAGAGAGTTCAAATACCTCGGTGCTGTGATAGAAAAGAGAGGAAGATGTACAAAAGAAGTGGAAAGTAGGGTGACACAAGGAGGAAAAGTAGCTGGTGCTATGAAGGCCTTGATAAGAAAAAGAGGCTTAAGTGTTGCAGCTGCACGAGGCTTACATGAAGGAGTGTTAGTTCCAACTTTAACGTATGGATGTGAGACTTTGGTGTGGCATGAAAATGAAAAGTCAATAATAAGAGCAGTGGAGATGGGACTGCTGAGGAATGTATGGAGTACAGAGGGTGGATAGGATACGATATAATGTGAGTCATGAAAGATGTGGAGCGAGGAAGTAAGTGTACACCAGAATCAGAGAGAGTGTACTGAGATGGTTGGTCATGTGGAAAGAATGGATAACAATGGATTGGTGAAAAAGGTATATCTGAGCAAATTTGAAGGAGGGAGGAGCAAGGTAGGCCAAGGAGAA
Source organism: Coenobita brevimanus (assembly GCF_032717465.1). Classification (NCBI taxonomy): domain Eukaryota; kingdom Metazoa; phylum Arthropoda; class Malacostraca; order Decapoda; family Coenobitidae; genus Coenobita; species Coenobita brevimanus. Next base: position 4,145,937 of record NC_137059.1, read on the forward strand.
GATGGAGAGATATGGTGGATGAGTGAGTAAGAGAGGTTTGGAAGTCGGTTAGGCAAGGGAACTGACAAGAGATCAAGCTGACTGGATGAATGTTGTGAGAAGTGCATGATCAGGAATTTATCATGCCTTTTTAACGTGGGAGCTTCAGGATTGACTCTGTCAGATACGTTTATTTGAAGCTACAGAACATGGTGAATGTTTTTGGCGTATCTGATAGAGTCAGGCTTCTGGGGGCTTGAATGATGAGTGAATGGAAGCATGACCCATTGGATTGGGTAAATTTGGGCTGTCTGGACATTGCTACTCGTCACCTTACCCTAGGGTGGGAAAGGAGGTCTGGATGATGATGGTGATTATTATGATTATTATTATTATTATCATTATGAAAGACATTTCACATATGGTACTGCCATGTAATTTAACTCCTCTTGTCCCTAGGTAATATTGTTCTTGATACCAGTCAGTTTCATTAACCTGCGGCGTCGCGTCAACGTGAATTAACGTCCACACGTTTTGTCACTGCCAATCCCGTCGACGTATATAAATGCGAATCAATTGCTAGGTCCCTAATTTGCACAATTTTCAATTTTCGCAAGTGATTTTTGGTACGTTTACACGGGACACCTTCCTCTACAAGATCCCAGGCAGGGACTATGCCTTACCCAGCATGACCTCCCCCCCCCCTCTGCACGCCATTGTCTCAGCATTCACCTGTTATCACTGACCTGGCCAGTAAAGCCATGTCATGCCACGGTACGAAATTCAGGGCCAGAATGATTCCCCAATCAATGACAATGTGGAGGACAAAGTTTACATAGCATTAGAGGAAGAAACAGTCAGAAATGATGATCAAGTAATGTGGCAAAAAAGCATTAGAGGAAGAAACAGTCAGAAATGATGATCAGGTAATGTGGCAAAAAAAGGTCAGGTATGGTGATGAGTTAGTGAGTGAAATAATGCTTATATTACCTATATTACTGTTTGAAAACCAGTATACTCTTGTACTACATATAAATTTGTACCAAGTAAATAAATAAATACCGTTTATGAGTGGTGTGAAATAGTTACCCTCCCATAGAACTCGTTTACTTTGGTGCCAGCCTGTTAGAAAACCTAGTAAGGTAAGGAGGTACTGCTACCTGGATTGGGTATTTTAAACCTCAGGTGGGCGATTTCTCTATGAATTTTCGATGTTTCTCACCAAAAGCGGAGGTTTGAGCCAAAAAAAAAAAAAATCCAAGAATGATCGGGATTGAGGGGAGTCAGTGGTGGAAATGTGGTCGGGATGGGGTGGGTTAATTAAGGTTTGAAAGGAAAGGACCAATGTGTAACATATTTTTCAGGTGTGTGTGTTGGCTCAGCTGTGGAAACTGCCTACAGAGAGGGGGAAGGGGGAAGAAGAAAACCAGATACCAACTGGCTGCCAAATTAATACCAACCAGCTGCCAAACGTACGGTAATCCCAACCATCCGCCTCCGCTCTAAGGTAAGTGTCCAATTGTGACCTAATTCTTGCTGTGGCCCTAAGCCCAGCTGGACAGAAACCGGAAGTTACCATTCTCGTGCAGTCCACCATCCTCCATTTTTGGAATAGGGAATTGAGGGAGAGGGAGGGGAAGATTGAGGATGGGATGGAGGAGTGGAGAGGTATGTGAGAGAGGTGCGGATGTGCGTTAGGGGGAGGGCATTGAATTGGCAGGGGACAGGGCGACATGGAGGCGATTTATTTGTGGCCATCTCGTACAGGATTAAGGCTTCTGTCCATAGATAGATAGGGACCAGTATCACATTTTAGTGTAGATTTAATATATTTGGTGGGGGCGCTCACCACACACTCACTCTCAGTAAAATGGATCAGGTGGTCTCAGGTAATGTGTACCAGTAACTTTAGTAGTTGCAACCTCAGGCATATCAGAACATGAACCCAGTGGACTGCAGGCTGAGCTTTCCTTCTGTAGTCCATCATTCTCCTGTTGGAGGTTAGGGATGGGATTGACAATGTTAATATGATCAGACAGCCTCCCCTCCAACCTAGTATTGCACTCCAGCACCAATACTATAGAGGTTAATTAAAGAAGTACACTAAGGGTTAATTAAGAACTGGATTGAACTCCTCCTCAGACAAAAGGTTAAATTGCTAGCAGGCCTGGGATTATTGCTTTAAAACTTGCCATATTTTCAGGATCTGCCCATGCTTGTATTGCTGCTGTTCCTGCTATCGCTGTGTTGGTGGTGCTACAATGCCGGAGGTGGTGGTGCTGCCATGCTGAAGGTGATGTTGCTGCCATTGCCGCCATGCCGGACTTGGTGCTGCTGCCATACTGGAGGTGATGTTGCTGCCATGCCAGAGGTGGTGGTGCTGCCATACCAGAGGTGGTGGTGCTGCCATACCAGAGGTGGTGATGCTGGCTTAGTGTGTGTGTGTATGTGTGTGTGTGTGGGTGTGTGTGTGTGTGTGTGTGTGTGTTTAAATGGCTTCTAACCTCTGGGGAAATACCTGTGACTACCCAGAAGAGGTTCCCCCTGGCCATCAGTTTTGAAAATTAATATCTACACTTCAGCTTATACAACTACTACTACTACTACCACTACCGCCACCCTTCTGAAATGTAAGTTAGAAATTTTTTGGTTTGTCCACCTTGACTTGGCAGAGAGTTTTGTCCTCTGGCAGCCTAATTCCCAAAGGCCAGAAGCAGAGTAAGACAAGGATAGCAATATTGTGGCTCTGCATCCATTCCAGATCACTTTTAAGCCAGGTTGAGATGGACAGAGTATAACAGTTGCTCCCCTACTTACGATATTTTAAAAGAGAATTCCTCACCCCATCCTTGGGTGGGAAATTAGGACTGACGATGATAATTATGATCAGGGGCAGTGCTAGGGTCCATAGCTAAATCATTCCACCACTAGGGTATACAAGGCCAGTTAACTTAGTCTAGGTGCTGATTTTACTGGCCAATCAATGACAGTGATGATTGATGATAGGCTAGGATGATGCAGTGCCAGGAGTCAATCCCTGGCACTATCAGGCTGGCCACCAAGCAGTCAAATGAAAGCTGAAGCTGGTAAGTGTTTAATGTCAACAGTAATTTTTCTTAGCTAAGATGTTCGTAAGTGGGAGAGCAACTGTCTTTATTCCAACTAACACCAGATGGTTTTATTCAACTGAGAGTGATGCATTGGGAGTCTAAGGATAATAATGATCTTTATTTTTAACTTATTTTCATCTTAAATGTCAGGACCAACTTGCCTAGCCCTGGGTTCCTACGTTCCTCTGTGGGGCGACATAGGATTGGATGATGGATGGATTTTTAACTTATTTATATTCATCTGTGCTCAATTATCATACTTCTTGCACAGTTACGTAGCCCCTGATTTGTCCATTCACCAGCTTTTTTCATATATCTCAGTGGTAGAATAACACAGTACTACAGGTCTACATCCATCCCACTGCACTTCTTCATGACTAGCATTGTACTTGATAAACTATTGCTAAGATGCTTATTTTATGCCTGGGTAGAGTAACAAGAGTACAATAAGTAAATGCCCCGGGTTTACCAGTAGCAGATAGTTTTGAAACCTTTCCCCTGCACTTCATGATTAGCATGTCTCCTTGCTAGGCTGTTGCCTCAGCTCAGCAATATTTCAAGCTGATAAAGTACACAGATGGGTAAGCATTACACAGATACACATAGATAGTAGAAATATCACAGTAAGTGTTAGCTAGATAGATATACTGCAAGAATTTTGTGTTTCTTTCAGTTGAACAATGTCTGTTGTTAGTTCAGTCAGAGTCTTGTCTTCTTTGTGGCTGGGGTGATTTCCTAACGTGATTTCTTAGCAAGCCTCCTGAGCCACCTAGAAGACACCTCAGTGAATTATGCATATGATTATTGATTGAATATTATGTTGATGTTTGTATTGTAATTGATGCACAGTGGACAGAATTTTATAGCCTGTGGTTTGGCCAGTTGTTTCAGATACATGTGTATATTGTTGCTATGTTGGCCGTTTAAATCACCTGCACCAATCGACTCTGCATTGCTGGCGTTACTCATTGTTTGCGAACCTCGGCCTGTCGATTCCCCCGTGTGGAAGTTGGAACGCTAAATAACGATATGCTTGTTAAAAAAAATGGCACCAAATCAGATTGAAGAGATTAAAGTTTTACGCTGGCAGTAACTGAACGAAAAGTCTGCATCATAAAAATAAGCTTTAAAAAGTTTGTGCCAGATTAGTTGCTATAATACTGTACTGTCATGTAGCGCAGCCCCAAGTCCCTTTGCTACTAGTGGGGTTTTGGGGGATTGGGGATGCCTGGGTGGTTGGGTATAACTTTTACATAACATACAACCCACCATTGTGTGCCATGATATATATCGGTTCTGACATCGGTAATGGGGGCTGTCGGACATTGAGAAGGAGTCCATCATTGCATATGTTGGAAAGATAAGTGGCACACAGGTGGATGATTATATAAGTAAACATGCACTCAGCCCTTGCTTGCAATAACCACGTTGTGGCCGTACAGTAAGGGGGCGGAATGCTCTATGAGGGGGTTGTAAGGATGGCCAGTTTTTTTGTTTATTTTTTACGGCCTAGGCAATGCTTCAGGGATTGGGCATACGTTCTTAAGTGGATATTTCAAGCCAGACGTTGCACACTTTGTTCACATCTATCAGATGCTGGACCACACATTCACAGCCACTCATTCATTCACCAATTTTTTGTTTCCCCTGTTTTGCAAGAGACCTGGGACTAGCTACTGACTGATTTAATATCGTATAGTGCCACGTCCAGCTGGAGTGCTGTAACTTTTGACACCATCACATGACTGTCTAGTTGTATATTACCACCAAGTGTAGTAACTTATATCCTGGGTAGCAAGAAGCCACTTGGCTTGCACTCATGATAGTCACGAGATGTCCACTTTGATTAGTAATCGTATCAAACAACCAGTTTCTTTACCCGCTGCTGTCAGCTCTGAAAGAAGACGTCTTCGCCAGATTCGAGTAAAGCTATTAAGGTTATAGACAACTGGCCAGCCGTACACAGCCACAGGCTATGAAATGTTTTGCAAAAATCCTGTCCTTAGCACGAGCAAATGTATGAAGACACTTCTCTGCTGGCTGTAGGAATGGAAGGTGTTGTTTGAAATATTTTATGTGTTAAGGACTGCACATCATCGTTACTGTTCTTTCATAGTCCACCATTCTCCTTTAGGGGGATAGTAAAGGAACTGAAGACTGTTAGTTTAACCTGACAGTCTCAATATTTGATCATTGCTGTATGAAGGTGTCTGTTCCAAGCATCAGTAAAACAAGGGAAGGAACGATACTCTCTAGTCATCTGGATAAGAGTGATAAGTATACAAGTTAGTGCTGGCAGAGAATTGTTGGCATACTTTTGCACATGCCTGTACATCACAAACAGATGCAGTAAGTCCTGGTTATGTGCCACAGATGCTAAAAAGTACAGGATGGTTCATATATAACATGTCTGATCTCATGTGTTTTGTCCTCTTTTGCGCCATACCTTACCCCATCCTTAGGTGGGAAGAAGAGGCTAGGATGATGATGATAATTGTAGTGATGATTTTAATAATAATGAATGATGATTATTCTATTGATTTTGAGAATTATTTGATGATTGATATGATGGAGGCTCAGTCAGGTTTACCATCACTACCCTGCATCATTTTCTGTTTCCCATAACCTTTTCTTACTTTATAGTGATTGCTTGTTTACATCCATTGGTTGCATTTTTTTATCAGGTAATTTAATATCTCCTCTTGCATTTGCTTCAGTAATTGCTTAAAGTTCACTCATTTTTGTAAGAAGAAATTTTTACCCTCCACTGACTTTCATCTACTGACAGACATCTCAGTCCCAAAAGAGCGAGGCCACAAATAAATTAACTCCATGTCATTTTGTCTTCTGCCATATGACTGCCCTCTCTCCAACTCACACCCCCCTCCCTCATACCTCTCCACTCCATTCTTCCATCTCTGGCGTGGTCTCCCCTCCTCTCCACATCATACACATACCTTCTAGTCATTCTCTCATTCCCCATCCTCTACATGGCCAAACTATCTCAAATTATTTCTTCTAATAGCACCACAATGCATCTTTACTTCCTCATTTGTGTATCTGTCCGTCCATAAAACTCTGCACATTCCTCAATTCATTTCCACTGCTCTCACTCTTGTGTCCTTCCAACAGGATCTAAGCCACACTTCCATGCTCACTTCCCTACTCCTTATCACAGTTTTCAGTAATCCAGCAACCTTTCTGCCTTGCTGTACCCATTCAAGCACATCCTTCCATCCTCACTCATCACTCTACAGTACATGGATGCACTCTCATTATCTATTTCCTCACCATCCAGTCTCACTGTGTATGCTGTGACTTCATTTCCCTCAGAGATCATGGGCCGATTCCACAGTTGTTTGTAGTGGTTTGCAAGCACCCAAACAAAACAAACTGAACTGTGTTAATGACTTATGACTGAATTATATGATGATTTTGGTGACTAAACTATGTAGCAATCTTAATTATCTAACCATTTGACAGGGGGAGTGAAAGTGGATACTGAACTTTTTGGAAAAAAATGTAGTTATTAAGTGTGGTTGGGGAGGAAGCAAACAAACGAAAACTACTGTGGAATCACCCCCATAACTTTACTCATATATACATTCTCTTTTGGATTCTGTTTCATACGTACATCCTCAGACTCATTCACCAAGCCTTGCAGTTCACATTCTTCACAATACAATATCATCAGCAAGCAACAGCTCAGGAAGTTTCCACATCTTACCCTCCCTCACAAGACACTCCAATATATTCACATCCCTTTCTATTATCTCTCTTATAACTCCATCCATATACAAATTGAACAGCCACTGAGACATGACATGCAGAAACATGACACACACACAGACATGACACACAAAAGCATGGCACAAGGTATGACACAAACATGACACAAGAGGCAAGATTTTTGTCCTCATGCAGGTTCATTTCCCTCACCTCACTGGCAGAAGATAGCACTGTGGCCCAACATCCTTTCCATAGCACTTCTTCATGACTAGCACCATATTAGTCATGTTTCAACTAGCATTTATAAACGAAAGATGATAATTTAATCCCCAGCTAAACAGAGCATAATTGAATGAAGTTGTCAATGACATGCTTCCCCCATACCCGCAGACTGAGCTGACAACACCTGATATATGGGCAGCCCTGTATTTTGGTTTAGTAACTTGTGGGATGCTGTTGCTGTGGTCCTGTAGTGCTCTGTAGTAGTGCTGTAACCAAACCACTTCTCTGAACCAACATAGCATCAATTTCAGCATTTTTGTCGATATAGTATTTGCTTCCTAAGTAAAACAGTGTCAGTTGGTTGTAGCTTATTTGTGTGTGTTGATCATCTACCTTCTTGAATGAGGTGGTGAAATGAGCTATGAAACTTTGCTAAGGATATATGCCTGTCATTTTCCAGAGTAGACTCCTGAAAGATGGACACACACGTCTGAAAAAAATTATTAGAGGATAATCTTTGTTATAAGACTTTTGGAGCAGCTCATATCGCCTCTTTTCTTTGATTAAATTCTAGTGTTTAGTTTCTCCAGCATTGACTCTGGTTCTTTGTAGTTCAAATGAGCCAGGGACCACCACAACAGCAGGTATTATCCCAAAAGATCGTAAATAACTGTGGCAAATAAAAGGACTCTGCAAAGAGCCATAGTGCTTGTTTACCTAACAATAAAATTAGGTGTTTTGGATATATTATCCCACCTGAAGTATTGATGTTGGTTATTGTATTTGTACGCCAGTTGTTATGCCCATTTTCTTGTTATATTTGCATTATTATTTTTGCCATGTCATTGTGATGTACTGCACAGTCAGCCACAGGAAAAAATATGTACTCTTGTCCTTCTTTGGTTGATTTTAATCGGCAACAAGTTAACTTGAATTTACCTTCCTCAATCTGTATTTCCCTCTTCCTGTGACCTCCAGTCTTTTAAATGCAGTGTGTGCAGGAATTTCAGATGTAGAGATCTTGAATTTGGCTCTCTTTTGTGTATTATTCCTTGCACCCTTCAGTCTCTGCTTCTGTGCATAAAAAAGAAAAATGTATTCCCCTAATTAGCATTGAGATTTTAAAACTCACAAGCATCCTTAGTTAATGACCATTTATGTCAAAGGTTAATGACCTCTTGAGTCATTTCCCCTCATTTATATCCAAGAGTAACAGTCATTCTGAGTTTATTCCCTTCATTAAACATAGCAGTTGATTCCCTTCATTTAGGTCAGAAATAATGAGATTTTTTCCTGCATATATTCGAACATTTATCGTTAATATGGCTTATGTTTTTATATATATATTTTTTTTCCTGTGGCTGACTGTATGTTTTATATATTGATGTGGGTGTTTTTTTGGTGTCTGTTTATTTCTGTTGATTTATTCTATAGTCAGATTGCTTTTTCCTGACAGAGATTCATAACCTTTAGCTTTATGGCCAAGTGTAGTCAGACTGGAGAGTTAATTTGACTAGTAACCAAGGAGACTTATCCCTACCTTATCACTGAGGCCTGTTGAATTTTATACACCAATGATTTAGTACTGAAGTGAAAAAAGTTGCCTTGTTTGTCAGGTGGAAATAAACTGACTATAGTTATGTGTGTGTTGAATTGTGATACGTTATATATATATCTATTCTTCTTTGTAATTGTGTGGAAAATGTCATCTTCAGGTGTTTTAAATTTTATAACTATATAGATTAGGGCGTTGGGGTGTAGATAGGTAGATAGATATGGAAAGATGGTTAGGTGCCCAGTGGAGTGAACTATTTTGATATACCTCTTCTAATCACACACTCATTTGCCATATTTTCCTAAGCATGTGCAAGAACTAATTTGCCTGTCAGGCCTCTATCGTCTTTCAACCCAGGGCATCTCAGAAATCAGCAGTATTATGTGTTGAGCCGATTATTTTGTGCAGTATGCCTAGCCCTGGCTTCCTATGCTCCTTGTGGGGTGACATTGGATTGGATGATGGCAGACGATGTTGTATAAAGTTGCAAGGTCTCCAACATCACAGCCAATTCATGATATATTTTAGAACCATCATTATGCTTAATCTTAGGCTATGCTGTTGATATTTCTCCTTCATTGTTGCGTTTTCTTGGTCTGTGTATCGTTTGGGTGTTTGTGATGGTGTTGATGTCTGTTGGCTTGGGTTGTGGTGGTTTATGATTAGAGAGAGAAATATGTAAATGACAGTGGTTTAATATCAGTGTTGGAATGAGCTTGTGTGATGTCCCCATGGTTTGTGTGTGTGTGTGTGTGTAAGATACTGGGATTTGAATGGTGAGTGAATGAGTGTATGAGCCATTTCAATGGGCTTGCAGTTAGTTTCTCCCTCTTTTGGGTTTCCTCTTTGCTTTATGGGTCCTATATATTTCATCCATATGTAAAAATAAATAAATAAATAAACAAGATAGGAATGACTGTTTGAAATAGAAAAAAAAATGGTTACGATGGTTGAAAAATAATTGGTTACGAAGATGATGATGATGATGATTAGTCCACTTCACTAGGCATGGTACTGATAGTTTCCCCGCTTAGTGCTTTTTTATTCTTTATTCTTTGCTCCCACCTCAAATATTTCTGTCATGAGAGAAAGAGAGAGAGACCCTGTTGTTGTAGTGCTAAAAATCATTACAGGCCTCTGACCCTCCCATCACCTGTATTGGCCGTCTATCCCCCCACCTTCCCTTCAAGCAGACAAATTCTCATGATAAATTAAATTCCTTTGTCAGTAGATGATAAACCTATTATATCAAAATTATGCTGTTTTGAAGAATATTTGCTGTGTATTAGTATATCTTGGCTTGTAATCCCACTTGACTGACTACAGAAACCCTGGCAGCCCCAAAGATATATGTTGAAGGATTGTCTGTTGTGTTAGTGTGGTGTGGTGTGTGGAAGGAGGCCATACACTGTGGTACACATGGTGAGTGTTTGTGGTAGTGTGTTGTGGTGAGGGAGGAGGCCTTACACTGTGGTAAATGTGAGTGCGGTGTGGTGTGGCAGGAAGCATTACACTGTGGGCATAGTGCATTGTGTGTGAGTTGTATATTGTGCTGGCACTGAAGTGGAGGAAGATGATGATTGTGTTGAAGTCTGGGTATACTCATTTCACTCTAACTTGGCACAAATTTTCATGTTTTGGCAGCTTCTTTTTTAATGTTTCCCACTGGCAGAAACAAAACATTAGACCTGCATTCACTCCATAGCTTTTCATTGTGACAGGCATCATATTTTAATGCTTGTTTACCGTATTCTTACAACTCAACATTCATGAGAGAGCTTAAGCCATTTTTAGACCAAGTTAGAGTTGTGTTTCTCTGGGTATGGTTGTGTCTGAAGGGTGGGTGTCTCGTGATGGTTTTTGAAGGCTTCTGTTTGGCTGTAGTGGCCACGTATATCTAGGTAGTAACTATGCACCCTCAGAAATAGCAGAAATAAAGTTAGAGAGAAAAAAAAAAAAAAGTGGATGACGGCCACAGCCACTGGCGGGACTGCACTTAGGCTACAGGTATTGCAGATGGTCGGAGCCAGTGACCTGTACTGTGAAATTCCATGTGCTTTTCACAGCACAGTTTCGTTGGAATGGGGGCCGTTTTAAGGGGGTAGGAAAAAAATATGTATCCTTGTGAATTTTAGTGTTGGGTATAGGGTGAGAACAGATGTTTTTGAAGCACTCTGTGTAGTGTGGGTTTTAGCATTTCGTCCTAAACAGCATCACATGTTAATGCTTATTTACTGTATTCTTACAATTCAGCATCCACAAGAGAGCACAAGCCATTTTTAGACCAAGTTAGAGTAAAGAGAGAGAGAGAGAGTATAGGTGTAATTGTGTTTCTCTGGATGTGGTTGTGTCTGAAGGATGTCTGGTGATGGTTTTTGCAGGCTTCCGTTGTATATCTAGGTAGTAGCTATGTACCATCTGAAATAGTAGAAATAAAGTTTAAAAAGAAAAAAAAGTGGATGACGGCCACAGCCACTGGCGGATCTGCACTTAGGCTACAGGTATTGCAGATGGTCGGAGCCGGTGACCTGTACTGTGAAATTCCGTATGCTTTTCACAGCACAGTTCTGTTGAAATGGGGGCCGTTTTAGGGGGGAGAAGAAAAAAAATGTATCAAATATATCTTTGTGAGATTTAGTGCTGGGTGTAGGATGGGAGCAGATGTTTTTGAAGCACTAGTGTAGGTGTTGAATGGGTGTAGGTGGTGGGTAGTGAGTGTATACAGTAGCTTAAACAAGTATCTGTGCAGGAGGGGGTCAGTGTTGCCAAAATTCTGAATGTAATGAGTGATATCTAAGGAGGGTTGATATACATAATGTCACCCACCTCTCTTTAGTAGTACCGTACAAGAATAGATTACATTGATTACTGTCTCTCATTATAGGGAGATAGTTCTTACCACAGCTAATATTTGCCTTATATAGTCCATCTATCTATAGCCAGACCCCCATGATCCCATAAGGTGTGGTCATTTGTCTTTGAGTTGGTTATTTTATGGGGAGGGGCACTAACCCTGCACGAAGAACTTGTTCACACACAGGGAACACGTATGGTTGTGTTATATGGTTACCACCCAGTGTTGTATATAAATGGTTTCCTGGCTTAATTTTTTTTTTTTTGTTTTTTTTTTTTTTTTTTGAGGGAACAATCATGCAGGTTTCTGTTCTTTCTTTGCATTAAAAAAAAAAAATCATGTAGTATGCACAGATACTTGTTTTAGCCACTCAACAGTATGAAAAAATATATATATATTCTGAACACAATCCCTTTAGGATGGAGGTCATTTAGGTAGGGGAAAAAATTGTGTGAGGTCTTAGGTAGAGGAAGAGGGAAGTGTAGTGCTGGGTAGAGGAAGAAGAGGGAAGTGTAGTGGTGGGTTGAGGAAGAAGAGGGAGGTGTAGCGTTGATTAGAGGAAGAAGAAGTGTAGCGTTGGGTATAGGAAGTAGAGGGAAGTGTAGTGTTGAGGAAGAGGAAGGATGTTGTTGAGGCAGTGCATGTAGTGTTATAGGCTTTGAATGGCTGTAGTGGCTAGGTAGGCAGTATGTACAGATAAATTATTAACAGAAAAAAAAGGAAATAAGAAAAAAAGAAGGAAAAAATAAACACAAAAACGGTTGCATGTTTTATTTGGATGGAGTTCACTTTATTATTAATTTGTGGTCAAGTGATAGGTCTAGTACAACTTCCTTGGTAGTTTGAATGGCCATAATGCTTTTATTTTCCTCTGACAAAGTGGGGCCAGAGTGGAGGATCACTTTAACTAGTAATCAAGGAGACTCATTCCTGTCCCAGTACTAAACTTAACTGTTTCATGGGATTGGTAATTATGAAGAGGTACATAGTGAGGTTGGGGGGAGGAGACAGCTTTGTAAGTCTGTGTGGAGTTCTTGTTGGGTTGTAGTGGTTATTTATGTGTTTTTGTTTTTGTCTTGTTTTTACATGATCGTGTTTTTGTTTTTGTCTTGTTTTTACATGATCGTGTTTTTGTGGATTGAGAGTCCCCGAGTTGTCCTGTGTCTGTGTGTTTAGCCACAAGGGATTTTTCGCACTGAGAATACCAGCTGGTATTGTAGTGGCGTTGGTCTGGAATAGGAAAGTCATGGAGTTGATAATTATTACGAAGCACTTATGTAGAGAGAAATATGTGAGGTAGTCAGGATTCCAGGGTCAGTGAGTGAGCATCTGGCAACTGGACATGGCCTGGTTATATCAGTGCCACCACATGAAGGTGTCTGCCCAGCACCAGATTTTTATAACAATTGGGTGCGGAAGGTGACAGGTGTGTTTTTCGGGGGTAGGGTTGCGAGAAAAATGGGAGAAATGGAGTTCCCCGAGCTAAGCCCTGTATTGGACTATATAGCCCTGCTAGGGTTACAGAAGTGAGCTACCACTCCCGGCACGGCAGCCCGGGCGAGGCTCGAACTCGCAATCCCCCGATTACGAGTCCGGCGCGCTACCACTGTGCTACCACGCCCCCCTAGGGTTGCGAGTGGCAGACTGAAAAAAAATATATATATACGAGACGAGGTCATAGGGTAGCTGCCAGAGATTGAGCAGCATAGACAGCCACCATTAGGTGACTATGGCTGATGAATGCATGTTGGAGCCTTCATGAACAATACGATACGAATGATATATAAATACTGAACTGTTTCTACAGGCCCATCATGTACTCCTCAGTATATATATGCATAGCTTTGAAATATATGTAAACACATCTGAGATCTGATGATACATTTTCCACACTGTTACAAACTGAATATGTGTAAATTGTGAGTTTTGTTTGTGTATAATGCCAGCAAAAAAGTACTTCCTCATTTAATAATTGATATATTCCCGTAAATTGCTGATTGCATGAAGTTAGGGTCAGGTCCCAGCAAGAGGGACTTTTTCTCCAGCATTTAAGGATCATAAGCAAGGTTGAGATATGTATTTGTGTTAAATTTAAATTAATATTTTTAGATGAATTAACGTTGATCTTTCACGGCACACCTTTGAGATTAAGTAAGAAGCATATTATGTGAAAAGTGTTTGTATTTTTGAGTGACAGATTAAGAGAGAAACTGTGCTTAGTGAAAGTATCTTAAATGAGGAATTACTGATAGGGGTTTGCCAGTAAATTATTATTAGTATTAGTATTACTATTTGTATTATTTGACTAACAAGCAGTTTTTGAAGCATAAACTAATGATATCCCATGTTGGCATTAATACTACAAAGGAAAACAAAGTTGAGTGTTTATTCTCTGTGTGGTTTAGTATTTCATATAGTTAAGTATTGTATTAGGTTTCCTCTTCTCCTCCTCTTTGTTCTTCTCTTCCTTCCTCCTCCTCCTCCACCTCATTCTTCTCTTCCTTCCTCCTCCTCCTCCACCTCATTCTTCTCTTCCTTCCTCCTCCTCCTCCACCTCATTCTTCTCTTCCTTCCTCCTCCTCCTCCACCTCATTCTTCTCTTCCTTCCTCCTCCTCCTCCACCTCATTCTTCTCTTCCTTCCTCCTCCTCCTCCACCTCATTCTTCTCTTCCTTCCTCCTCCTCCTCATTCTTCCCTTCCTTCCTCCTCCTCCTCATTCTTCCCTTCCTTCCTCCTCCTCCTCATTCTTCTCTTCCTTCCTCCTCCTCCTCCTCATTCTTCCCTTCCTTCCTCCTCCTCTTCTTACAGTATATGGCTTCCTCTTCTCCTCCTCCTCTTCCCCCTGTTATTGTATTAGGCTTCCTCTTATCCTCCTCTTCCTCTTCCCCCCCCCATTATTGTATTAGGCTTCCTCCTCTTCCCCCCTTATTGTATTAGGCTTCCTATTCTCCTCCTCGTTCTTCTCTTCCTTTTCCTCCTCTTCCTCCTCCTAACCTTACCACCCTGCAACCCACCTTACCACCCCCACCCTTGCTATGCCCTGCCAGGTGTCCCTTGCTATTCCTGTCATCCTTGTCTTGCCCTTCCATCCATCCTGTCAACCACGTCTTGTCCTGTCATCACTTACCTGCCCTGCACCCTTGCACTTTCCTCCCCTCCCCCACACCCTTACAATAAACAGCCATGCCTTCCCCTACAGCCTTGCTATTCCCTGCTACCCCTGCCTTGTCCTGTCCTTCACCCATGCACTGTCATCTCCTGTACTCTTGCTGTGCCCTGCCGTCCTTGGACTGTCCTCCCCTCCTTGCTATACTTACCCTATGTCCTGCCCTGCTTTTCTTGCCTTGGTGTGTCCTGCCCTGCTGTTCTTGCCTTGGTGTGTCCTGCCCTTCCATATCTGTTATTGTTTCCTTTCTGTGCCCTGCCCTTCCATATCTGTTATTGTTTCCTTTCTGTGCCCTGCCCTTCCATCTCGTGCTGTGTCCTGCCTTGCCCTGCCATCTGTGCCATGTCCTGTTGTGTCTTACCCTGTCATCTCTGCCATGTCCTGTCCTGTCATTTGTGCTTATGTCCTGCCTTGCCATCTCTGCTATGTCTTGTGTCCTGCCCTGTCATACCTCTACCTGTCCTTCCTCTATCCTGCTCCATGTGTCTTGTTTTGCTTGTTTATATATTACTTTCATATATTATCAATATATGTTATTCAGCCTCTGTTGTATATTAAGTCCTTTTTGTCATGTTCATAATTTTTTCTAAGTGCAAAATTTTGAATATGTTACTTATATATGTATAGTACTTTGAAAAATATCAGAAAAAAGAATACCAATAGACATGAATAGTACGAAGTGATGTCGCCTTCGTACTATTCATGTCTATTGGTATTCTCTTTCTGATATTTTTCAAAGTACTATACATATATAAGTAATATACAAAAAAGGTATATATATAATAAAGACATTGTAGTAATAAATTGGTTTTATTTCCACTAGTTACATTTAAGTGAAGAAGGTGCAAAAAAAAACCTTATACAAAAAAGGTATATGTATATAATAAAGACATTGTAATAATACATTGGTTTTATTTCCACTAGATACATTTAAGTGAAGAAGGTGCAAAAAAAAAACCAATCTCGATAAATCGGCCAGAGAAATAAGGACTTGCAACCCCAAGGGGAGGGTTGCCAGTCCGTATTTTCGTGGCCGATTTATCGAGATAGGTTCTGTGCCCTACCCCAAGATGCTTCCAAGAGCGTGCCCTTCAAATCACTTTGTAAATCCCATGTTTTTTATTGCTCTGCCCAGCTAATGCCAGGCAGAGCTATACAAGAACACATGGCATACAACAAAGTGATCAAAAGGGCTACTTAACATGCATTGCTAAACACTGTGCAACACGCAACGTGTGTATGCTAGTGCATGATAAACATCAATACATAACATTTTTATACCAAATCACTCATCTCTAATATATACCAGTTTCAATAGTCACTCCAAAAAATTAAGCAATGCAAGTCAACATGGCATGTATCATACACATAAGCCAATTAACCCCTTCATTATGATGAAATTTTATTCCTGCTGACACCACACGATTTTATTCAGCTTGGGGTGCGATCGCATACTGGAGAGGACATAACAGCCTTCCTTCAGTATGAGAGACCCTTCCTAAGCTGAGTAAAATCGTCTGGCAGAAGCAAGAATAAAATCATCTGGGACACAACAATACACTGAGAAAAGACATAACAGTACTGAAGAGGTTCAAAGATACCAACATGGACTTCTTGTGATGCATGTTAAATAAAATCACATTCCACTGAATATAATTTACTCTTCACTAACTTGGCCCAATTTTTCATTCTTTTCCAGCTGTGTCGCATAAGAGTAACTCGAGGCACAGAAAGCCAATGCTATTGCTCATAATCCTTTTCACACTGTGCCTACCATCCTGTTTTAAGAATTATAACTCTTAATTCAGGCTGGAAAGATTTATAATTTTAGGCCAAGCTAAAGTTCTGAGTATAAACTCAAGCAAACAAATAAAACTGTAAATATATATAACTAACGGCCATATTACTATAGCAATGTGAAGGTGTGGACATGCTGTATCTACCTATAGCCAGACGCCTTAATCCTCTAAGGGTATAAATCTGCTCCCTGTCCACTGCCCTCTACCTGCCCTCCCCCCAAAGTACACCCCCCCTTCTCATATACCTCTCCATCTCTATCTCATCAGCCCCCCCACCCGTCTCTTCCCCCTCCTAACTCACTCACACACCCTCCTACTGAAATCTCCTACTCCCCATTCCCCCAACTTACACCCCCCTCTCATATCTCTCCACTCCACCTCATCCTCGGTCTCCACCTCACTCGCATACACTCCCGTAGTTAATTTTCCTACAACCCCCTCTCTCATGTACCTCTCCACTACATCCTTCCACCTCACTCACATAAGCTCTAGTCTCCACTCCCCCCAACTTACACCCCCTTTCTCATACAATGTACCTCTCCACTCCATCCCTCCATCTCATCCTCAGTCTCCCCCTGCTTCTTCCCCCACCTACACCTCACTCAAACCCCTACTTAGTCTCACTCACCATCCCCCCCCTTACACCTCCCTCTCTCATATACCTCGATTCCATCCCTCCACCTCACTCTCCTAGTCAAGTCACTCTCCACCCCCAACTTACCCTCCTCTCCTATATACCTCCACTCCATCCCTCCATCTCATCCTCAGCCTCCCCCTCCCTCCTCCCAAGCATCCATCTTTCTCACATACACACTCAGTCTCCCTCTCCATCCTGCTTCAATTTAAAACATCCTCTACTCCATCCCTCACTTTCCCTCTCCCCCCCTACACCTCACACACAGTCTCTCACTCCATCCCTCCATCTCATCCTTGGTCTCCTCTTCAACCTCACCCACATACACTCCTAGTTAATTCTCTCCCTCTCCACTCCATCCCTCGGTCTCCCAATTCTAATTTATGATGCAGACAACCAAATGACGTATTATTTCATACTAAACTCGTGAAATGTTGCCATAACCTATCTACCAGTAACAGATCATTAAATAAAATTATAATATGGCCACGTTATATAATATTTTGAGGTATGAAGTAACATTTCTCACCTTTAAGCCTTCGTTCCCGTAAAAAAACTTGGAAAACCACTTTAAAAAAATTACAGGGTTACTTACGAACTGGTTGCTACAGTTTATATACCCCTTTGTTAATTTCTTGGTCATTAACAGACACGCACTTTAACAGACACGGGCTGAAGTTTAAATTTATTGTTCATGGTGTGGTGCAAGTTGGCAACTAATAAAGTACTGTATGTATAAAATCGGTATGCTGTTCCTGGCCTACCCAGCCATTTCATACTCAGGCAACTGGTCCAACATGACAGATGAACAGAAACGTACGTAATTTTTAGGCAACGTTTCTCTCTAAACGATTTAAATAATTATTTCATGCAAGGAAGAAGGAACCAAATGCTAGAAAACCTGAAAGACTGTTCCCTCCAACCAAAAACTAAGTGCCAATTTCAAGATCCGTTAATTTTTAGATGCCTGGACACAGGATTAGACTGGAGGGTCATAGGCAGTAGGTAGTGTGGAACACAGTTCCAGAGTTGACCTGTTGCACACAAAGGAATGGGAGTAATGGTTAACTCCTGAATTTGTGAGTTAGAAAAGGGACGAGAGAGTGCTGCTAGACAGGTGCTACACACCCGCCACAGTGGTGGAGTGCTGCAAGCAGACATTTCAGAGGGGTAGTGACAATTGACATTGCAATAGAAATGAGATAAACATGCAACACTTGTAGTCAGGTGGAATAAAAACTGGCACGCTACATCACAATATGCCACGAAAGCAAAATGTTGAGGAGTTCCAAGTAATTTCTTGTCTGCACTAGGAGCATTTTTTTTTTTAGCTCCAGTTCTTATTTTGATTAAGAGTTGCAACAATACTTCACTCACTGGCAAAACAACTGACGTAAGATTTTAAAACACGATTAATTTTACTATCCCCGAAGTATCGGACATTCTACAACGGCCTTGTCAAAATCAAGCAGTTTTTCATATTATAAAGTCTTAAAGGTGAAAACTTGTTTACTCCATAACATACAATATTAAAACATTCATATTAAAGAATCATTTATTGGAATAAAGAAAATATTTTATGGTCAGCACATATAAATATACCAAATACGTAATGGATGTGGGATCATGAGGGCCGTAATATATTAAAATCTATACGAGTGAAGAACCGCTAAAAAATCAAATGGCCTGACTGGCCAAGAGATGCTCCCACATCCACAAATAATGCATATACAGATGTCCTCGTTTAGCCACAGGTATGGCCTAAACTTACAGTATTCCGTCCATAGAACTTGTAGCCTAATGAAAATTTTGTATCCTGACTAAGCTTAATAGGAAGACTTCTCAACTGACAGAACTGGTAAAAAAAAAAAAAATGGAGGGGAGGTGAAGACACTGTTTGATGATCATTAGTTACGAGGCACGAATTAGCCTCCCTTGGTTACTTAGTTTCATTTTGTATCACAAACCCTCCAACAAGCTTGCATGTGTCAGCCTTAGTCATCTAAAATTCCCTATGCTACTCAATCTCTGGCAGTCTCCCTGTTCATTCCCATATCCCTGAGGTCTCACTATGACCTCATCCAGGTCTTTTTTAGGTTTGCCCTCACAACTCAACTCTCAACATTCACACCTCTCACCCACCACACCCAGCTGTCATCCATCCTCTCTACTAGCTCAAACCCTCTCTCTACCCATTCTCACCACAATACTAATATTCAAATCTCATCCTTCTTCTCAACTCTTTTAATCACAATCCTAACCCCCACCCCCCCAGCCTGTCATTCAACACACACTAAATACAAGAGTAATTATTATTATTTCTGTACGTTTGAGCCCAGGTCTCACTACCATACAACATAAACTAACAAATGCCACATACAAAGATCCCTTGGCACAGAGGGAGAACCCTCTCTGTCGGTATAGGCAACTCTCTGAACATTCTCCAACTACTCTCACCCTAGCCACAGGGGTGGGCTCCAGCCCCACCTCTAGCACACGACACGTCTCCCAAGTAACACAACTCTTCCACAAACTCAGACTCACCAGCAAGGTCAATCCTTTCACACCTGACAATCTCTATACACTCTTCCCAACACCACACACGAAATTGGCTTTATCTCGCAGTCTACCTCTGATCACACTAAATCACTTGAGCACCTACATATCACAAATACTGTAAAGGATGGAGTTACTTCCCACACCCAAACTGCACATGGTTACAATCCCTCTTCTCTGACAGTATCACCACCAGCCCTAAATACCAACTTTTGCTTACTAGTCATATCAACCCTCTAATCTCACTATACATTGCCATCAACTGAGACAAAAGGGAACAGGGATCTGTCAGATTTGAATACATGCTATTAAGACTATAGGCACATGAGACTTGCTTTCATGAGTCTCCTTGGTTACTAGTCCCTCAGGTGTTAGGGCAGAGGTCGGCAACCTGCAGCTCCAGGAGCTTCATAAAATATCATTTATTCTTTCAGAACGAAGGCATCATATAACACATGCAAGGCAACATTTGATTTTTTTATTCAACTTTGAAAAGATCTATACTATTAAGTAGACTGAACATTATCACCGTAACGTTTTGTTAAAAATAGAGGTAATGTAGATTTCGGTTTGAGAATTTTTTGGATTGCGGCTCCGAGAGTATTACATTTTTATGAAACTTTTAAGATAAATGGCTCTTCTAGCTTTAATGGTTGCTGACCTCAGTGTTAAGGAGTAATGACCATCATCCACTCTCAATGTAGTACTGCCTATTTCACCTGTATCATTCTGTTTGTATGTCCCCTCCTCCTACTTCTCCCTTTCCTTCCTGTCACATTCTCTTCTTTCCACTTCACGTGGTTGTATACACAATGCCAAGTATAATGTTTTCCTGCAATCCAAGAAACCATTTACAATTCTGGGTGGTAACCAAATAACCAGATGACTGTTTTCCTGCAGCCCAGGATATCATTTACAATGCTGGCTGATAACCATATAACAGGGCAATGTGGAGCCCACTATGGTGTTAGTCAACTGGGTGGACAGATGCAAATGCAGCAACCATCCAGGAACTAACCTCCACACTTTTTCCCATACCTCGTTGTTGCAGGGTGCTGTCAGCCACAAGTGAACCCTGGTTCACTGCATGGGGCGGTGCTGCAAGGGCCATTTGCCTGTGGTTGATGGTCTGCTTGCCCAAGACTGGGGTTGACTAACAACTAGTCCTTCAATTCACAATCCCATTAAAACATCCCTCAGCTCTCTCCCTGACGATGATGGTGGACTAGTCTCAAGACTCCTTGGTTACTAGTCATTAACCCACATTATAGGCACTGGAGAGGGTTGCCTTCATGATTCTCTTTCGTTACTAATCATATACCTCCCTATACACTCAAAGTATAATGGTGAACTACAGGTGAAAGGCAAATTCAGCCTGCAGACTACCTTGTTAATGCTCATATAAGCCTGGGGACAATAATTCAGCATTTTATCGTGACCAGCATATAAACGAGGACCTTCTGTATAAATAACTACAGTTCTTTCACCTTAACTTGGCCAAGATTTATCTTTTGACAGCTTAGTTCAGTGGCAAAAACAGACAGCAATGGCTGTACATCCTTTCCACAGCAATTCTTCGTGACTAGCATCACTGATTTTAATCTACTGACATGGCCAAAAACTTAATATTCAAAGATGGTTATTTTAGACCAAATTTAAGCCCTTTCCACAGCACTTCCTTAACTACCATGGTAATTTCAGGCCAAGTTAAAGCAAAAAGAAAGATGTAGTTTTAACACATTACCACTTCTTGGAACAAGCTTTTTCCTTTACACAGCCGGGTTGATATTGCTATTTTCATACGATCTTCAACCATCCTTATTAGAAGTTACCGTAACTCACCTCCTGCAAATACAGAATGATATTAGTTGGTTTGTTTTCATCTGATGGCACTGAACCACTCCAAAAATGAAATACTACACTGTGGTTGCTGAGGCACTAGGCATCCAAACCCACTGGACCACCAGGTACCCAAACCACCATCACCAATCACCCAAACCAACCCCCTAAACCAACCAGGCACCTAAACCTGCTAAACCACCAGGCACCAAAATAACCTACTCTACACATTAACACTCACACACACCTAACATTCAAACACCTGCCAATTGGATCATCCAAATATCAGAAGTTTAAATAAAGTACCTAAAAAAGGCCTACTGGCAATAATCTAAAGCACATCTAGCTGGACCACCTTACCCCACTACGCCACCAGGCATCTACAGCAAAAAATCAAGTAGTAAACATACCCACTTAAACCCCAAACATCAGAGAATGGGAACACCAACCCAAGAAACAATGGCAATGACAATTACCAAATATTTCAGGCAAAAACTGAAACTATAGGCTACATTGCTAATAATCATCCGGACCTCCTTTCCCACCCCTGGGCAGGAAAAGGAGTGCTAACCCCCAGACAGCCTAAGTTTGCCCAATTCAATGGCCATGCTTCCATTCACTCATCATTCAAGCCCACGGAATCCTGGCTCCATCAGATAGGCCAAAAAAAACTTTCATGTTCTGCAGCTTCACATATACCTATCTGATACGAGTTCATCAGAAATTGCTAATACACCTAACAATATTCTACTGTACTCCCTGTGTGCTTTATATCTACCTAATCTACTGAAAATCCTTGAGACTTTCAGATATGCCTGCACAATGCATTTAAAAGACTAACTGGCAGAAAGAAACAATTATTCACAGCTGGTAAAAGGAACCAGTCACGGGCAAAAGGAAAGAACCAGTCACAGGCAGAACGAGAGAACCAGTCACAGGCAGGATTTTCAACAGCTGCTTACCTGCCGTTAATAGAACATTACTTTCCTATCCCCTGAAAGGAGGATGGTGGGCTGCTGGAAAGGGGCAACTTAAGCCTGCAATCCACCTGGCTCAAATTTCAAATAGGCCTTGGGAACAGATATGCTTTTTCTCACTCCTCTAGCACCTCTTCCTTTGTGATATATTTTTGGTTTATTGGTTTTACTTTAAATAAGCTACCAAAGAAATAATGAGTCACTGTGAAAGACCTACAGTCAAATTTACCCTTCTAATCTGCCACAGCCATCAAGTAACTGAAAAAGGGATGAGCCTCTTTAATAAGAGTTTTGGTTGTGAGTTAGGAATGTCTCCTCGGTTACTAGTCAAAATTACCTTCCCAATCTACTGTACCTACGGTACGATTGGCTATCAGGTAACTGAAAAGGATGGGGATCTGTCAGATAACATCATTATAACCAATTCTGAGGATATACCGTGCCTAACATCTCCAGAAAAGCAAACTATATAAAGCTGTATGGAAGTAGCAGGCAAAAAAAAAAAAAAAATCAGCACATACCCAAATTAGTATCCTGTTAAATGTCCCCTCCAACAACAGTACAGTTGTGGTAATGGTAGTTCTGGTAGCTGTGGTGGTGGCTGCCCTGGACAACTAAACTGCCTTCATGCCGGAATGGGTATCGACAAAATTCGCCTCCATGCCATGCCGTTTTTCACCTTCACGCTGCCTTCTGTTGTCCAACTCTCAACCCTGAAAAAGAAAACCCTTGTAAGCAATTACACTTCAAAGACCCATAAAAACCATAAAATACCCATAAACATAATGAAATCCAAAACTCCACATCAACAGCCTGAGCTCCACACCAACCCTGAACTCCAAACAGATTCCCACTCCAAACTCCACACAGATGCTTTCTTTCTATTTCCAAAACTACGATTTCATTCATCTCAGTAAGCTTTAGAAATACTCAAGAGTGTTCATAATATACACTAAAATCATTATCATTACCATAAAAGCAATAAGATGAAGCAAAAAGGAGAAACACCTTACCAAGTGTTGAGAATCTTCCCCAGCCATGGTGCAAGCCAAACTGAACAAAAGCCGGCAAATTCCACAGTCCACTCCTCTCCCTCCCTCTCTCCCTCCCCCCACTGGTTCCTTCCCTCACCCCCACTAATTCACCCACCTCCACTAATTTCCCAGTTTCCACCATCTCCCTCTTCCTTCATCCTTTCCTCTCTTCCTTTCCACTCTTTAATTGTCCTTCCACCTCTTGTCTTACTTCTTAGTTCCACTCCTTCCTCCTCAATGAAATGCACGCTTCCTCCACCCCCCCTCCCCTCCTTCCTCCACTCCATCACCCCACCCCTCCCCCTCCCTCCTTCCCCCTTACCTCCTATTCTTCGCCATCCTCCCTCCCCTTCACCCCGTCTCCTCCTCCCTTCTCTTGTTTTACTAATTTCTCAGGCTTTCTTGAACATTCGATAAGGGGACACACACACACACACACACACACACACACACACACACACACACACACACACACACACACACACACACACAGAGTTCTGTTGCCCTACTACTATCAGCTATTACTATTTCAATTATCTTATTAAATTTTAGTACTCATGAATGTTTACAACACAAACTAAAATCAGTATCATAAAAGCAATTAGGGGGAGGAAAAGGGTAAAACATCCTCCTTTCCATGGAGAGGTGAATGGCACAGGATATTTGTATAACTAGGAATGAAATCCGGTTAAATGTGTCACTGCATAAAGTATCTCTCTTCAGCATCAGATAGAGTTTTTATAAACCCATTCAATATAAGACCTTTCTTAATTAAAAATGCCTTGGTACCAGCAAGAGTACCATAAAAATTGTTGTCACCCAGATTCAGATTGTTGTCAGCAGCAATTCATATTCTAACACACCTGTTCGTTTAAGATATTTTTTTCTATAATGCTGTAAATCAACCTACAGATAGCCTATTTCTCACTTAACACGCTATTCTTCGCCAGTAAGCAGTCAGAATGTGCAGAGAAGGATCAGGATTAATAAAACTTACACAACCACAAATCTCAATGCAGCAGACCCACTCTAAATTGGACCAACTGGGGGAAGAAGGCCCAATCTGATAAAGCCAATACTCTGATAAGACCAATGGTCTCCCCATGAAGTGGATTTCAAGCACATAATAGAAAATAAATGACTAAAATAGCATACTCTAGTACTGCAAATGAAAACTATACTCATTTTACACTGGCTTGGACCATAATTTCACACCCTTGCCATAGCACTTGTTAATATCTAGTCTAAGCAGGTGGGAAAAACCGCTGCCAGCATTGGTAACTGCATTCTGAATCTTCCCACACACGGGAAGCAATCAAGTACGCCTGAGTCATTATGCCAAATGTAACGGAGAGTATACTTTAAATACGAAGTGTCCAGTGGGACCAGAGTTAGACCCTCCCTATATAATGGCTGATGTTTGCACTGGCTGAAATTACAACCACTGGGCATTTTTCATATTTTTTTTATAAAGATGATGCAACTCCGAATAAGAGATTATAGTGTGACATCCCATAACTTGGCCTGGACCAATTAACTGACTGGTACCGGTAATCGGCCACTTTCCTGATTAATCAATAATCTGCCTTTTGACCGATTAATCAGGGTCGATTAGTTGAAGAAGCTTATTTTCTGTCTTTTACACTAACCTGCATAACGTATTAATGTCAGTATGTGAGTACGGCAATGATACCAAAATCGATACCCTCTCCAAAGCATTTATTTTGAGCAAGTTCCTATACAAATATACTATACATTAGTTACCGTAGTTACATTATCTTAGTTTTGTGTGCTACTTCTGTTTATTCTTACCATATCCCATATTACAGAACAGACAGATTATGAAAATAAGAGTTGTGTCTTTCATCCTGTAGTAGTAGCAGCATCTAGGATCATCCCAAGATCAAGAAAAATGGCAAATTCTAACAAATTACGACCAGGATGCACAAAATAAGATGTTGCAACAAGGCAAAACTACACTATAGAAGAGTGACAAATGACTAAAACTATTTGTTCCCCATACAGGAGATGGCAGTTGGGTAGTAAACAGAGTTATTACATTAGGGTGATGTCTTTAACTTTGTGCTAACAACAATTACATGAAGATTAATCACATTTAAAATTTCTTAATAATCGGCTGATTAATTGGTCTCGACCAAATACTGACTACCGTACTGAATAATCGGTAATAGGCAAAATTGCTAATCGGCCCAACTATAACCATAACCTTTGACATCGAAACAGTAAGGCACAATTTCTCCATGCAAACCATGGCAAGCAGTCACCCGCCATGTCGGACTTTCAAGTTGATTCAGCTTCAAAGTCAATCCCTCAATAATTGTATGTTCCTACTAACCAAACATAAGCTAACCTAACTAATCCGAATGATTTGGGGACAAACGAGTCTAGAGACTGCTTCGACCCACTGCACTCTTTACCACAAGAGGCCACCACTGACATTAGAGGATTACAGCTACTCGATGATAATACAACATAGCATTAAGTATTATTTTTTTGCAGTACCGGTATGTTACAATACATTATCCACTACTGTACCATGTACTACTCTAATGCACTGTATCACAGGTATGCACTTTGGATTCCACATGTTGCCAACACTGCTTGAATAGACCATGAAACAAATACAGTAGTGGTACAAAAGTGACGCACAAAGCGTCAGCAAATCTAAATTAGTGCTCTTTCGTAACATGTAATTTCCAAATACTTTGGGTGCCATACATAAATCATAATCTTGTGACAAAAACAATATTTCTGCAGAATCTGGGTGCCATTAATGAGCTACAGCCATGCGGTGCTTAGCATCCATGATACATTCTGGAAATACGACATTAGGTGACCTGGACATTAAGAGAACACCGTTACTTTTGCACTTGTATACTGTATTCAGTACTGTATACGGTTGGGCAGCTGCCCGGCCTCTCTGGATGCATGTTTGTAATAGATCCTAACCCACAAGCTGAGCAAAAATGGACATCCACCTAATCAGCGAACCGTCAAAGTCGCCCAGCTGGCCTCTCGAGCCATGTGCTGGTAAAGAACCTAACCCACCAGCTGAGCAAAAATGGCCATCCACCTCCCTACCGAAAGGTCAAAGTTGCTCGCCTGGCCTCTTGAGCCGCCCACAGGTAAAAGAACCAAATCCACCAGCCGAGCAAAAATTGCCTCAAAATACAGGTATGCGGTACATATTGTACTGTATATTACTTTCACAGTACAGTATAAAAAGCCAAAATTATGATACTACTACAATATGTAATGCTATGTAGACCTGATGCAAGGATACCCAAGAACACTCAAAAGTAGCAGTGAACACCTGACGAGAAGCGGCTGCCTGCAGCCTGACACTGTTATAAACTTTTTACTGCTTGTTAGTAAACTTTTTGCTGCTTTTTGGTACATTTTTTACTGCTTTTATTTAAGTGGGGAGAAAAAGAAACATGTTACAACACGAACAGTATTAAACTGTATCTGTAAGGGTTATACATGTGTATCGTACAGCCAGCAGCATAAACGCTTTATTTTAGGATGCTGACTGGCCATCACAGAGGAACACTGCTTTGTGCTCGCATACACTCACTGCATCCTATTCTTCTGATTTTATTTTTTTTAACAGATCCCCAGACGTTCAAATGAACAGACATACGGACATTGTGCGGTAGGGCATTGCACTAGGCATGGCTTACAATTATGGAAGATATCCCAGTCAAACTGCAGAAGAGCTCCAACTAACAAATGATTAAAACTGAATGACACAGATTATCTTTCATAATTGTAAATTCTTTTACGAGAACCCAGATTCTGTGGAAATATTTGTTACTAAGAAAAAACTGCATGTTACTCAACAGCATGATGCTAGGTTTGTTGACGTAAGCAAAGACATCTGATGGAGGGCAATGGGCCAATTCCCAACCAGGGCTCATTCGTCCCAAAATCGTTCAAGCAAATTAGGTACACAGATTAGGTTTGGTTGATCTAGGTTAAGTAGTGAAACTGCCGGAGAGCTCCTAGGCATAAATTTTACCATTGTATTTTTGTACAATTTTTATGATAGCTTTGAAACGTTGAGGAACTGCATTAGTTTGACAATACAAACTATAAAACCACTAGTGTTACATACAAATCATGACAAGCAGCCACCCACCATGTTGGACCTTTAGGCTGATTTGGCTCAAAGTCAGTCCGTCACTACCGGTAGTCATCCTTCCTTTCTAACCTAACCTATCCTAACACAACTTTGGTGAAAGCAGGTGAGTGCCCTATCATAAAATTGCCGCATGCCACGGCTTCCACGAAAATCTGATGGCTTTATAATTGACATCTTCAAAATTCTGCAATTCCAGAACTTTTTAAAGCTATCACAATGATAATTACTTTATACTTTACTGTACGAGACAAAAATACGATGGTAAATCTTATGCATGAGCCCTCTTGCAGTTTCACCACCTATCCCTGTCATTAAATCTTTGTTATGTCATATGAGATCTTTCCTGCAAATTGTCATAACATACCACTACCATAGTATGGGGTAGTCATGCCTCCTCTTTTTTGGGGGGAGAGGGGACCTGCAACAGTAAAGAGGGTTAAACTGACCAAATCACATGCAAAAACCCATGTATAACTTCCTCATAGCTGACAAAAACTGCAAATTTACCATCCAGTGGGTGTTAGTGTTATTACGATGCTCCTGCTGCCGCTGCTAATAATGATATCATAGGCTAAACTGTTGATGCTTTCCTGCTGGGGACTGGGTGAGTGAGGATTATTGATGTTAGTACGTTACTGCTTATACAATAATGGCGATGGTAATGATGATAAAGGTAATGCTGTTGCTGAAGATGGTGGTGATGATGTTAATGGTACTGATGATTCTGGATTAGTTTTACTTGCTGCGATCCATTGTACCCCTACGTACCTGACATAGGTGTCTATCGTGTTCTCCAGCATTTTTCAACTCTTGGCTTTACGTCACCTTGAGTCCTTGTAACTTAACGTTCAAATTAACGTCAAAATATCGTGGCACGTCATAAACAAACACAAAACAAGCAAAAAAACAACCGTGCCATCTCTCTCAATCTTCAGGTGATCAGCAGGGCCGCCGGAGAGGACGCCAAGAGATGCTGGTTTGAAAGATAAGTGAAAGAAAGATACCGAAATAAAATGCAAGGACACCACGTGATAAAAATAAAAATAAAGATAACAAGTGCGAGGAGAAAATTGACGAAAAACCTCTAAAAATACGATACGCGAGTAATTTAAAGACCCTCAGTTTGTTTACATGTAATCACGTGATAAGAGGGACATTTAAATCCTGAACACAGTCTTGGCATTTAAAAGACATCGTAGCACTTCCTTCAAAGTTATTTAATCAGCAAATTACACACCAGTATCTTCATGTATGTTACTTCTATCGCTTTAACATTCAAAAATACATTGCATCGATAACATACGAGAGATTATTGAGGTGTAATTTCTAATAGTAGGTTTACCTGGTGCTTAGAAATTTATTCAGATATTTATATATGTGGTGGAGTTAACTCAGCTCCCGCCCTATCCCTGCAAGGAGGATGGTGGACTGCATGAGAGGAGCAACTTCACTCTGCAGTCCACTGGGTTCACATTTAGATAAACCTGGGACAACAGCCACTACTGTTACATCTACCACCACCAACACCACGACTGCTACTACTATTACCGGGTACTATCCCATCAGACAGAGGACGTTTTTACTCGTATAATTTCTTTATATTTCTGGACATTATGTAGTTTGACGGAGACTTTCCGGACAACTTTTCTATGACATTATGCAGTATAGGAATCTTCAAACCATTTTTCTATTTTCTAAACATTATTGGGTTAAGTGGAGAATTTTCAAACTATTTTTTTTTTTTCATAGCTGTCACTAGCTCCTTTTCTGCAAAACATCTACAAGGGCAGGTTCTATGGTTCTAGGAAGGTCAAAAAGCTTCGATGGAGAAATGTAATTGAATCATACTTAATTTTTGGCACATGTGAGAACAATATAAACATGAGCTATGGCTATTTTAACTGTGATACAATGTTAACAGAATATATCATACAGAAGTATCTCTCAGACTGACATTCTTTGCAAGTCGAGGTGGAGTTGAGATGAGGTCATGGTATGTCATGTTGCAGCACATCCACACACACCAAGGAACATCAAAACAACACCCAGCACACGATATCATACACAAATACTGATATCTCTCCCCCCTTGCCCACCTTAAACTAGATTCCAGAAGCATGTCCGTGCTTAAATCACTCGCTACTCCATTCAGTCAAAGACACACAGCTGCTTGCACGACCTCCTGATATCCACCTTTCTGAATCCTACCTCCCTCGTGAGGGCAAAGTCCACCTGGCCAGGCTAAGATGTGGGCATCATCCAGCCCTCTCAAGTTATCAGAAGAGGCTGGATGACTCCATCACTGATGCCTGTCCAGGATGCAACACAGCACCCCATACTATTAAGCACATTATGAAAGATTGCTCTACACACACTTGCCTGTGCCAATAACACAACATACACTCCTTGAGCGCTCTGTGGGAAAGCCTGGTCTTGGCCATGGCCTTCCTTAGGGACTTGGGACTGTTCGGTCAGACTGCCTTGGGAAAGAGTACTACTACTACCACTATTACTACTACTGCTACCATGCAAACTAAACCATGCTGGCCTTGATTTCCTCCTTGGCCTCCACACCTTGCTTATCCCTTAAGTCCTTCCACAGAAAGAAAACAGTGCAGAAAAATAATAATACATGAAGAGACTAAGAGGTTATATCTCCTCCAGAATAGGTTTCCATGAACTGGTTAGTTGTTTAGCAGTCAGGGGTTGCACATTCTGTGATGCCACATCTGATTTCTTTGTCATTGTCAAGACCAAGGGCACAGCTACTGGTACATACCAAACCTCTCTCAGCTTAGGAATAAAAGTCAACAGAGGAAGGTGAGAAGAAAAGGTTAGGTGTATTCTTTCTGTCAACTGTAATAAGAACACTACATTACATTACTCATGCATATACTGTACCTGTACAACACTCAAGAGGCATAATTTCAGGTTACCCTTTAATCATACTGCTAGCTGGAGTGGTCAAAATAAGAATTTTACACCATACAAGACCCCATTGCCCAGTGTTAAAATGGTTTGAAGCCTTGCTGGAGTGTAACAATCCTGTTACCTGTGCAGTCTTGCAAGGCTTCTAACTACCAAGAAAATGGGTTTGTCTGGTGTCAAATTGGCTATACATCACTCTAGGCAGTGAAACGGATAGAGGGTGAGCAGAATAGCTAACGGGTGTACCTGCCCCTAGTATTCTGCTTTACTGTTGTGTATATCTCTACTATACCTGCCACTGGTAGAATATTTCACTTACTGCTGCCTGTCCTGGAGGTGGTACTGGTCAGCCATCTGTCCTTACAAACTACATATCAGACATAACTGTACAA
The DNA here is from genome assembly GCF_032717465.1 of Coenobita brevimanus. Taxonomy (NCBI): domain Eukaryota; kingdom Metazoa; phylum Arthropoda; class Malacostraca; order Decapoda; family Coenobitidae; genus Coenobita; species Coenobita brevimanus. The sequence continues at coordinate 4,176,876 of NC_137059.1, forward strand.
AAAAGAGCCTTCATTGCTATCAATCACATTACAAAATTATCTGAAAAATTAAACTTAATTAGATGGTAAGCACCATTAAAAATTTTGATCTTACAATAGTTAAATTTTTATTTGAGTATTTATACAAAATGCATAACATAATTTATGAGTCTGCCTGTGAATTCCTCCATAAGACCAAATGACAAACATGCATATATTAGGACATTGATGCCAATTGAGTGAGTTTCATATTTTATTACAAGCATTTTATCTTAGCTATCTTGCATGATCAAGCTCTTGGTACAGTTTTTACAAGCAATTTCTTAGCTTTCTTATTTCACTGTATTTTCTTTGGCGATTTTGTTCTGATTCTTTTTCTTCTGTTCTCAAGACAAAAGGGAATTTTGGAGTGAGGAGTGATGAAAGCTGAGAGGAATGCTAGTGATATGGGGGACTGAAGATCATATGAAATATGAGTGCAGAAGTATAAGGAAGCTCTTATCCAATGATCATTTACAGACCACCTATGACTGTTAGATGCTATTAGCCTTTTTTCTAGAATGTAGAGGGCAGAGGTGCAAGAGGTGACCTAAAAAAAAAACATGGGATGAGGTCATAGTGTGACCTCAGGGATAAAGGACAGAAGAGAGAGGCTGCTAGAGATCGAGCAGCATGGAGGGCTGCCATTACACGACCAAGGCCAACGCATGCAAGCATGTTGGGGACTTTTTAAACAAAATTAAATGAATTACAGTGCGCAGTCAGCAATGATGTAGAGAAGTAATACCTGTTCTATCATCATCACATGCTTCAGAAATTATCCAAAATTAGAGCCTTGATGCTTCAGAAATTATCCAAAATTAGGGTCTTGTCCACAAGTTCTCAGTTTTACCACAATGAGCCCAGGGATGTTTACTTTCATTTATTCTTGCCATCTCCTTATGATTTTATTCAGTTTAGGACTGAAAAGATAAAACAATGTCAATTTTTTGGAGAGACTGACACCAATACTTCATAAGTAATGTATTATGTATTTACATCTTTCCACACTACTACCCTGGTAACCTTTCCTGTTTAAATGGTTGCAGAGTGCTACTGTGAGAGAATATTGTACTTCCTAATACTGTAAATGCAAAGTAAACCTGTGGGTGGATACTCAAAACTTTAAAAGTGGTCCCATGATACGACATGCTGCCTGTCACAATAAACTTTTGCAATCCTAAGTCGCAGATATTTAAAAACTCATTGAGATACCATCAGTTTCTCGCAAGTAAGCTTGGTAAAGGGTCAGAAAACTTGCCAGCTATTGTAAGTTCTCCCAATCAACATCTAATCCTGGCAATGCAGGAGCCAATGGGAGTTAAGCCAAGTCCACTGGCATCTGTTTCAAGCTGGGTAGGGGAGCAGTTAGTGTATACTTCAACTCTCAAATGATTAAGTTCATTAATTCCTTTATATTTTGATTTGTTTCTTTGATGTGTGTTTCTTTTTGTTAATATCTCCTAATTTCCTCTTTGTTTTTTGCTATTTTACTTTTTCCTATTAGATATTTACCTAATACATGTGTGCTTTATATAATTCTATCTATCCTTCAACCATTCTTTTTTATTCAATTTTTTCATTCCATTTCATTTCCTGTCATTATTTAGCCTACAATCAGATCTTAAATCTTCTGTAGGGCAAAAGAAATCTTCATACAAGTCATATTACAGAGTTTTATGGCTGCTTTTTTCCAAGCTGTGTTTTGCAATGACACTCTCTGCATGTACCCTAAGTTAGGATAGCTATTTACGTCTGACATCACAAGATGGCGACAGGAATGCTTTGAGTATTGATGAACTGGACACTTATGGCACCTACTGGTGAGATAGGACTGTCATAGCAAGAAACAAAGGTCTTACGTGTTTTGAGTATCCGGCCCCAGCTTGTTCACTCACAGGCTCAGGACTGATACCATGACCCTGGTGTCTATCTTGGATGCTTAGATAAGTGGGTCTTATCCAGGGATGTGGGTGAGGTAAAGGTACAGTTCCCTCCACCTTTGTATGAACTGGCAGGTGTCAAGTCTCCAGCAGACAGAACTATCTGTTTATGTATGTTTGGATGGATATCTCTATAGGCGACATAGTATGGAAGTACTGAAAGAAGTCTCTGGATTTCAAAGCTATTGTGAATAAAAAAAGAAGTATACCTGTAACTGCAAACCTGAGGCAGGGAAGGGGAGACAATGTACATATGGATGGCTGTAACTGGGAAGAGGGTATGGTGTCATTCAAGAATGGGTTATGCTCACATATGACAGAGAGTCATTCTCAAGCCTGTTGCTACTGCCATGAGGATAAGTTGGGAAATTTCTGCACTGTGTATGTGGATCGCTGTGACAACCAGGGAGAAAGGGTGTCATCTGTTGATTTACACTGCAGCAGGGGGTTTACAGTCTTTCCAAGAGCTGGTGGTATGTTCTTGATGTCATGTCTATACTGAATCTATGCACTATGAACAGAGCATTCAAATGCTTCTGCAACTTAGGAATACTGGCCTCCAAAGGAAAACAAGTACAAGATGTGAAATGTTAGGCAAACTTTTGCCCTAACTGTACCTAAACAGATCAGGGAGCTCTTGTTAACTTTGGCAATGGCCAATGAAAACTTTTTAAATTCTTGCAGACCAAGGTCATACACAAGTAGTTATGGAGATTTAAGTCACAGCATATCAACCACTGCTACTTAAAGGAAGATCTTCAAACATCTGAAAGAATTTCAGAATACATTTTAGATACACAGGCTGTGTTGAGACACAATCCATCACTGACAAATACACTTGTACATGATGTGGTGGCAATAAACTCACTCTCTTCACTTGATAATAATGCAAAATATGTCACCATCTGAAAGAATTGCCATCTGTTGTGTTTCTTCTTTGTAATCCCCACTTATATTAACACATGTATGTAAACAAAGAGTTATAAATCACCCATACAGAATAACTATGTACAACCAACATCGGTACTGCTTTTATCTGAGAGGCCTTGAGTATGGGGCCTCTGAGTTGGTGGTTAAATAGAAGCTGCCTTGCACTCTGCAAAGAAAAATCAATATAAATGACATGATACTTAAGAGGATGTGGGGAAATTTTAACCAACCATCCATCCATCATCCAATCCTACATTACCCCATCAGGAGTGTAGGAGCCTGGGGCTAGGCAAGTTGGTCCTGACATTCAAGATAAGATACCTTTGTATATCATTGTCATCATCATCATCATCATGACATGTCAAATACAGCTGGAATGTACAGTATGTAGTAGAGATGCCCACCACTGTCAAGCATATATATATATATATATATATATATATATATATATATATATACACCATCGTCATTATTTTCAACAGCCTTAAGTGACCAAATCATCTAATGAACAAATATTCTTTAACATCTCCAGTAGCACAGCAGTAGTTGTAACCCCAGGTTCATCTGAATGAGAACCCAGTAGACTGTAGGCTGACGTTGCCACTTTCCTGCAGTCCACCACCCCCTCTTCTGGGGATGGCGAGGGAGTTGAGGGGCATTTGCATGACCAGGCAGAAAGCCCGTCGAACTATGTCTGTGCAACTGCACAAAGGCACCCTCCTCAACCACCAACTTCTTCAGTAATGTCATCTTCACTTTTCATACAGTACTCACACCATACCCATATGTACCAGAGGGGATCTTTGGTAAATTGTTCCAGAGAGAATCTTCATTATTTTACAACCAAAAGTGCTGGTAAATTTCAAATGCCAAATCCAAACTTATAGCAGATGGTGGCTTTCAATCTGTAAAAGGACATTTTTGGCAAACTGGTATTCCGTAAAAATCAAATGCCAGTGATTATCACAGTTATTCCTTGTTTCACTTAGAGTTGTTTCATTATTAAGGTGCTAATGAATTGACACTTATCCTTCACTTGTGGTTCATTATTAGGTTGCTATGAACTCAGAAATTAGCTATGTCTTTTGTGCTTTTAAATCTTGAGTGATGAATCAGGAGCATGTCTCACTTAAAGCTGTTTAATTTCAAAAGGCACTTTGACAGTTCACATCCTACTCTTTCAGTGATGACAGATTGTACTGTATCTTAACTATCATTTTTTTTACTCTCATTTAGACCAGATAGTCATTCTTCAGCAGCTTATTCTACATAGATCAGTGGTGGTGGGGGGGGGAATAATAATTCAGTCCTACATCCTTTTCATAGCACTTCTCCATGACTTGCATCATCTTTTTGTGTTAATCTATTTTTGTAACCTAGCATGTAAGACAGACTGATAGCAAGTTTACACTAAAATAAGGATTATAACAACTTACCCAGGATCAGTATCAAGGGCAAAGTGATTGATGGTATCACATGGACAAGTGTAGTTGATGTAGCTCTCCCAGTCTGGACACTTGCAGGCAGGGAAGATGGCTTTATCCACACTAGTCACCGCCTCAAGCATCAGCCACACCGCACGATAATGGCTACAGATGTGATGCACTGTGGTGGGAAAGACAAATTAATCCCTTCACTCTCACAGTGTAAATCTTACTTCTATGTAACTAGAAAGAGTTCTTAATCTAATCCCTCCCGTTTACAAAGTCTCACTCAACCCAAATAAAATTACTTGATGGTTGCAAGATTAAATACACATATAATGCTTTCTCTTGCTGAAAGGGTTAACTACTTCACTCCAAATTATACATTTTTTATTTTATTACTGGTGACTTCAGACAATTTTTTTTCCATATACTTTTTGAAAAGGAAGGGTTAGATAAGAGCCTTCTAAACTCCTTCACTAGCCTGGATCATTCCTAAGCTGAATACAATTATTGGTGAACTGGAGGAGTTAGATAAAAGCCTTCATTAATTCCTTCACTACTTCAGAACCTTTCTAACTTGAATAAAATTGCCTTTGCTGGACTAAAATAGAAAAAATGTATCTATCTATCTATCTATCTATTTATATCTATCTATCTATCTGTCAAGTGTGCCAATCTGAGAGATGATACTGTATACAAATAGAAACTGAAAATACAAAATTAATTACGGTATGCTTAAAACAACAATCCAACAAACTACCAAAGTCACTCACATACATTCAGAAGATATTTTTCACACCCAGGCTGTGACATTCCACCATTAAAATAAAAATCTACATGGCCAGGAGGTGAGAGAGCCCCAATCTTGGAGGTGCGCAGGTTGACGACAAATTCAGCATCCCCTGCATCCAAATACTCGTCCTTGGTCGTTGGGGGTTGCCATGGGTATGATGCATCAATACCTGTAACCAGGTATGGTACTTTTCACAACAAATTTGCTACACTGTACTTATTTCATTCATACAATTCAACCACCATATATTCAGGTAATGTACTCATCAATGGAAACTGGGGAAAGCCCTGGTTATACTGCATCTATATCAGTAAACAAGCAGTGCACTTACTTTATCCATCTGTCAATCACCCAATCCTTAACCATCCCAACAGAGACATTGGGGTTCGGGATTAGACTAGTCAATTGTTTTGTTTCATTTTGTTTTTGAAAGCTCCACTATGCTTGCATGCATCAGCCTTTCTCACCTAATGCTCGATCTCTGGCAGCTTTCCTATGCAGTCCCTTATCCCCGACGTCACACTCAATGACCTCGTCCCAGGTCTTCTTTGGTCTACTTCTTGCAGCTCCACCCCTAATGTTAACGCTTCTCACTTTCTGCACCTAATTATCATCCCCCATCCTCTCCACATGCCCAAACCATCTCAATCTACGTCTCATCATCACAACACCAATACATTCCAGTCCCATCTACCTTTCAACTCCTCCATCATAAACCTTGCTCCCCCAGAAATGACAATGATTAGGTGGATGTGCAGTGCGTCCCTGAGGAGACACACTGCACATCCACCTAATCATTGTCATTTCTGTACATTTGCACCTGCAAATATCCTCTTCCTTTACTGCCCACGTCTCACTACCATAGCGTGATACACTCCTAATATATGCCACATACAAAGATCCCTTAGCACAGAGGAAGGGCCCTCTTAATGTCAGGAGAGGCAACAGCTCCCTGAACTTCTTCCAGCAACTCCTCATTCTGGTCACAGACCTAGCTCTAAACCCACCTTCAGCATGTAACAAGTCTCCCAAATAACAAAACTCATCCACACACTCCAGACTCACCAGCAAGATCAATCCTTTCACGCCTGACAATCTCCACCAGCTCTCTCTGACACATCGCACACATGAACTCAGAATTATCTCGCGGTCTACCTCTCATTACACTACATCTTTTATGCACCCACTTATCACAATCATTGCACAAGATGGAATTGCTTCCCAAGCACTTGTGGCAAATCGTACATGTAAAGTAAGAGACCATTTCTTCACCCTTAAGCAGTACTGGTGGGTAATAAACCCCAGCCAACTGTTGGAGTTGCCCTTATAACCAATCCCTGGTGTAGGGGAGATAGAATGTTGCCCCCTGAATTCCATGTGGGCCTGACAGCAAAAAGGAGAGGATGCCAGAGATTATCGTTCCTCACCCTCCATTCTATATCCACTTACAAAGGTCCCGTACAAGCAGTCTCAGACCTTGGTCCTGTACCTGTCCAGGAACTGGTCTGCATCACCTAATATTTTTTCTGGTACTGGAATAAGACACCATCTTATGGTGGTGTAAACAGAACCCGATGGCAGCAATTACTGACATGTCCTTCAACTCCCTCCTCTTCCCTCAAGAGGAGGATAGACTGCAAAAGAGAAATGTCAGCCTGCAGGCCATCAGTTTCATGGTTCATGTTCAGATGAGCCTGAAGAACAACATTTCTTGTACAAAATCTCTGTTGCAACACACTACTTACAGCTGTCACTCAATGCAACCCTCCTCATGTACCTCAGTATGTTTATTTCTGTGCATTCAAATCTGCATGTATCCTCTTCTCTTACAGGCCATATGGAGGTGTATGGTATGTAGGAGGATTGCTGGATCTCAGGGAGGAGGATGTTAAGCCTATGCCCAAACTTGCACACATAAGAAAAAAGGGGGGGCAGGGGGGGAGTTTTACATAGTGGAGAACATGTGAACAAATAAGGCAGTTGTAGACAATAGATACTTACCTGTGATTCTGCCAATCTTGCCTGACTTGATTCTGCTTCCCACAAGGCCACTGATTCTACCACCAAGACTGAAGCCCATCATATGAATGTTGCTCAGCCTGAAGATACAAAGGATTTACTGAAATTATTGACATAATTGTAACATTATCAGGGGCATGTGTCTGTCTACCATCTTCACATGCTTCCGACTACCATAGCCAAGCTTCAGACCCCTGCACTTCTTACTGAATGAGTATTCTCTTCAAATAAAACAATTTACCAAGAAAAGAAACATTAAAAAAAAAAAAAAATCTTATGAATAACAACAGGATATATAAAGACTCCAAATATCAACTACCTGCACAAGAAACAAAATTTATATCTGCAATAGATTCAATCAATTTGGCTAGTTACATCCAGCCACATTAACACAATTACTCTCCCCAGGATCACACAACAGATACCAATATTCAATCTATACCTATCCACATACAATACAGTACCTGACATCTTGCTTTTCCACCAGCATGTCAATTAACTGAGCAGTGACATTGGCAACTCTGCGTGCATTCTCCATCATGTAAGGCCGGGATATTGTAGTCAGGTCATAGTAGTCCACCAGTATTACCACACTGCCAGGGTCATGTGACAGCAGAGCTGCAGGCAAATGCAACATAAAGATCAATATATGAACACAATACAGTAACAGCATACAGTATAGTAATGAAATGCTTTCAGTAATAAACATAACCTATTCATACAATACCGGTATTTCATACAATATGGAGGTCAAGTAAAAACACTGCTGTTATTGGGATATAAAGGACATGATAAAGCTTTTACTGCATTTGTTTTATGAAAACAGTTCCATAGTTAGTGGAAGCACAGGATTGGCTGTATGTTTTCTTTATGTCTACATGGCTGCTGACTTTTTAAAGGTCCTTATTGAACTCAACTATGACACAACTTGCCATGTGCAGTACAGAGGAGATATTCCTTCTTTTGCCCTACTTTCTTTGGAAGGGACAATGTTTATGCAGGCTTTCAGTCTATGATTCCATCATTCAGCTTATCAAAAACCAACAACAACAACACAGATACCTACCATCCGTTAGGTTGACTACCCATGATCTAATCGAAGACTCAGTGTAGCCATGAATGATAATGTTCAAATGGGTTGAGGCATCAATGGGAAGTGCTTTCATCCCTTCATGTGTAGCCTGGAACTCCTGTCTCTCCTGATGGGAACTGGGACATTATAAATATGAGAAACTGGGCAATGGAAAGTAATTAACATGAAACACCTGGAAGATTAAGGGGAAAAAAGTGGAATTCACAGATACAAACAAATGAAAAGGGGCAGAGAAATACAAGAATTTTCACATGCTGCCCTTGCCAGTGCCTGTCCTACTGGAGATGCGGCAGCCAAATCACCCTCTAATATGATATCAACCTGGACCAAACTTGGAATGGTAGTTGATGGAGACCCAACAGATGTATGTGCCAAGTTTTGTTTAAAATTACTGAAAGGGTTTGGAGCACAGTTACATAAGCATACATACATATATACAGTACAGTAACACACACACACACACACACACTTACAGTCCAAGAATGTATTTTTGTAGCAATATTCTTGCTGCCTCCACATAATTTTGTTTAGCTTTATAATGACTCAAAATACAGGGGTCAGATGTTGCCTATATCAACCCTTTCTTTACAAAAGATCTCCACAGTGTATGTCTGATTTCAGTTAAAGCAAAATGAAAATATGTGCTTGGCTTGAAAAGGTTATATACAGTTCTACAAACATCTTAACTCTTTTTGTCTCAGTTCCTGCACTTCAGTACTTTATTCAGGCTAACACAAGTTGATTATGTTCACTTAAGAGAAATCCTTGCAATCAAATGCTTCAAGGAATATAGTAACTCAAGTAAACTTTTCTCTGATATTGGTACACCTATGAACAATAAAACTGCCCAGTTCAAAAATTACATCAAGTAACCTTTTACTAGACTGTTACATCTAAGAGTTGATAAAATTGTCCAGTTAAAAAATTCCAGTAACTCGAGTAACTTTTTCTCTGATACTGTTACACTTCTGAGTTAATTAAACTGTCCACTTCAAAAATTATAGGAACTAGAGTAACCTTTTCTAATATTGGTACGCCTGAGTTGATAAGACTGTCCAATAGTACCAACAATAAATAATGCATCACCAGACTGAAAGGATTAAATTGTTCACTTACCTGGTGCAGATATAAAAGAGAACTCCCAATTTTCCAGTAGGGTAGTTGGGGTATATTTTAAATGCTATGAAGGCTACCACAACCACTGCCACAGCCCACATCACTCCCTCTTTGCCCTTCATGGTGTCAATGAATGTGATTTTAATGACAGATGTGGAAACTCCTATGTCCTAAAAGAGAGTGAGAAATAGGAAATTATATATGCTAGCAACAGGTTCCTTGCCTATCCCCAGGTTCCTTGCCTAGTCCCGGGTTCCTACGCTCATCATGGGTCGATGTAGGATTGGATGATGGATGAATGGATACATAATACAGATGATCCGATATTTATATATACAGTACTATACATAATGTGAACACTTGTACAAAATAAGGAAAATGGACTACCATTAATCAGTAAATATTATTCAGTGTTTCTTCATCATCCTATCCAGGCTCTGACTAAACAGTAAGTCTCTGAAAGCATTACGTGAACATACTGCGTGAGACAACTGTGAAGCTTTTGTCACAAGAGCAGTAATTTTTGTCACATACCTGGGCCATGAGTGTGAGGTGACCAGCCAATATACAATAAGTCCTTGTTATAAGTCACCTATTAAATTTTCCTTTTTGGTAAAACCTTAGTAAAGAAAGAACATCAAAATTTCATTATCTATGGCAATTTTCCACTTTCTCCAAGTTTACAACAGCAGTTATGTGCAAAAAGTTTAGTGGTGATGTTTTACAAAATATCCCTTGCTTATAACAGGAACTACCAATGCTCTCATCAAATTATCAGATCCCATGAACGAGGATGTACACCTACCCTACTCTTTGTAAGGCTGACCCCAAAGCTGTCATGGTGAACCCATGCCTAACTATAGTCAGTTTGTTTACACATGACAAAACTGGTTACATGAAATTCAGTGAGCCTTAGATACCATTATAAGGTCAAACCAGACTTCCAAACTGACAAAATTTGGATATCAACTGAAATGTACGGAGTTAAGAAACTCTGTTAAATTAAAACAAATATGATATACAGTACAGGCAGGGCATGCCAATATGCAATATAAATATGTAGTGATAGGGTGGTTTCATATCAATGATTGGGAAACATAAGGGAAACTACTGGTGGTTGCTGGGTGGCATGAGGGGTATGCATGACCATACACAAAGACAGTTAGTACAAGAATGATACCAACATATCTGAGACAGTGCAAGGCACTTACAACCCTTACAAATCAAAAGTAATGTACTGAAGGCCCTAGGAAATTACATAAGAATGGTGGCCACAATCCTTTACTGCAGTCTGTAACAATGTGCTATACAGACAGTAGGCCCTACATGAGTATATGTTTGTTTACTGCCAGTGACTGAAAGAAGTGGTGTAACAATGTGCTATACAGTAGGCCCTATATGAGTATATGTTTGTTTATTTCCAGTAACTGGAAGATGTGGTGAACCCAAAGCCTCCACAAGCAACTCTTAATGATGAAGCCTTCGAGGGCTTCTAACTAAAGTTAGAAGGAAGCTCTTCTCAAGAGGTAAAACATGGGAAACAGATCACAGACTGACCATAATCTCACTCTGAGCAGGTGGTAATTGCACAGGTAGTTCATGATCAAATCAGACATTCCAAAAAAAAAAAAAGAGAGAGAGAGAGCTGTCACTGACCATATAACAATGGTACAAAGAGGTGCTTGGGGTTTATTGCTCATGTAATGCCACTCTGGGATGAGCGAGGCTGGTCACTCTCATCTTAAGGACCAACTTGCCTAACCCCAGGCTCCTATGCTCCTCATTGAGCAATACTGGATTAGATGGTGAATGAATGAAGGAACATGCCAAAAGTGACAACTGTCATAATCTGTTAGTTAAAGGAATCCATCATCAGATTACAGAAGTGAGCAGCATCCTTGGCTAGTCAGGAGGAATAAATACAAATACAATCCATAAACTGCCAATCAAAATTAAAAATGGCACAAGTAATCCTAGTGCTAAGAATATTCTTTAGGTTCACCATAGCACCATGAATGTAGTTCTCCACTCACTGCATTACAAGTTTTGTAACACTGAATACTACTGTACTAAGTCTAAGGTATTTGTGTCACTGACAGGTGTCACATCTGGATGGCTGGTGACTGTATGAGGTCTGACCATCCAAACTTGTTGTCTGGGTAGTGTCTCTGTGATGGAGATGAAAACCTTCACTTTCCCCTCTCAAGCTATCTGTATATATATAGTACAGTACTGAGGTTCTGTAACAAGGACCCAGGAGATTTCTCCTCTTATTCTAGCTAAGGGTGACAGAGGCAGGACTGCAACTGTGACTCTGACCTCAGATGCAATCAATAATTACCAATGGGGTCATTAGTTGGCATGGTCAAGATGATTCAGCAGTTGTTCTTGCTTTCACAATTAAGTGTTTTTTTGGAGATTCTCTCCACCTTTTAATATTATGTTCCTCAGTTCATGGCCAGCAAAATATCACAGTTGGCCAGACGAGTTCCCTACAATCTTCTAATAAGGAAAATTTAGTGGAATCTATTGACAAGGGAAACTAGAAATTATATCCTTCCAGATATCTCCAATGGTGTGAGACACAAGTCTGAATACAGACTGAAATTATAGGACAAGTAACTACGCAGGGGCCAATTCACTAAGTCCCATTCTACTCTTTCTCTCTTGAGCTGGTAACCATAACACTAGTGTCTGTGACAGAAGTTCACCCAAGTCAAAGGCCTTCTAATATTAAGCCTGCATTTCCAGAGGAAGGCAGTTTGATGGGAACTTTCTCCAATAACTTGAGCATCGGCATGACACAGACTTCACTAAACAAAATTTAAGACTGGTGAGCTGTCTCCTTGATGCAGTAGAAACCATGCTAGACACAAAAGTTATGAAGACCCCAGGTGTTCCCAGCACGCTCCAGAGCTGGGAACACTGAACATAACAACGGGTTGCTCAAGCTACACATTGAGGATACTATGTGGCCTATACTTCCCAGCGGCTAAGCAACAGGCATTCTTGGAGAGGGGAAGGATGTATCAGAGAAGAGTCATCGAGTGGGAACTCATCAATACCTGTCCCTCCCCCAACTATATCCACTATAGTCGTTCTGTTTTATGAAGGCAGTTTGGGTGCGGCGCTCTGGGACCTCACTCTGTTAGCTCTGTTGCCACATCGTTGCCACACACGTGCTTTCTCTCTCTCTCTCTCTCTCTCTCTCTCTCTCATATTTATATTAACTACCAGTACTACTAATTTTATTTTCTTTATTTTTTTCTCTTGTTTTCGACTTTTTTCCACACCACCCCTGAGGTAAAAGTCTATAGGTGCGTTTTTTTTTTTATAGCTTCCATGGCAGGAGACTGACCGAGTATGACCCGCTCACGCAGGGCTGTCCCTCGTGTCACCACCTGACAACGTCGCAAAAGGAACGCTGACAAGTCTTATGAGATTTATACTATACTATAGCATTTTTATTGAATTACATTTATACAGAGTGTTTAAAATTCATTTATAAGTAGTTACTAGCTTAGAGTGAGAGAGAGAGAGAGAGAGGTAAGCACAAATAATTACACGTGTGTCGGCGGCGATGTGACAACAGAGCTAACAGTGTAAGGTCCCAGATCGCCCCACCCAAACTGCCTTCATAAAACAGAACGACTGTAGGGTATGTGGGTATGTACCACTGAGGACTGGAGATAAGAATCGATGACATAAAACCTATGCCCTAGGACCCACAACCCAGCTGGGGGACCACACCAGGTCATAAGATCCAAGATAGGAGCTTTGCCTGATGCCACATCATGTGCAGAGAACTGAGAATACTGCGAATACTGTACTGAATTCCCAACAAAAATATGATATAAACTCACTAAGAAATTATGAAAAATAACTTCTAGTACTAGCACAAGAGCTGTGTGAAAAACAAATATGGAACATTAGGAACATAAGGGAGCAGGTCTTTGAATAAGTTACCACTAAATTGACTCTATCTGGTGAAAGTTTTTGGCATATCAGATAGAGCCAGGATTCCAGGGGCTTGAATGGTAAGTGCATGGAAGCATGGCCCATTGAACTGAGCAAACTTAGGCTGTCTGGACATTGCTACTCCTCATCCTGCCCTAGGGTGGAAAAGGAGGTCCGGATGATGATGATGATGATGATGATGATGATGATGATGATGATGATGATGATGATCATGATCATGATGTTGATGATGATGATCATCATCATGATCATGATGACCACCAAATGAATTAGTCTATGTGCAGTATGCACCAGCAGTGGCCCGATATGGGCTGATACCAATCTAGCAGTGTTATCTAACTGCCATGAAACTTCAAACCTTTCAGCATGAAATATAAACTTTGTACTTTAGTCTATCTTACACCAGAGGACTTTATTTAGCTTAGGAAAGACAATTCAGCCTGAAAGGGTTATAATGAATCTCTTTCAACCTCTTCAGCATAAGCAGATGATTTAATTCAGATTAGGAGAGACCTCTAGGTGTAAAGGTTTAAGCGTACTTCTTGCAAGATCAAGCACACTAATGCTTAACCTCTGTTAGTGTTGAAATGATTCACTCTCTGACCACTATAACTGTTTGGGGATCAGAGCATGTGTTATGGTTTCCTATTAAAAAATAAAAAAAAAGCACATCTTTGATGGAGGCACTGGTCACACAGCAGTACAAATACAGATGGTAATTTTTAATACTATATACAGTAGTAGAAATGGATTTGCAGAAAGTTTGTTGTCATTTAATGTCAACACAGCTCACAACAGTAATATTATATAATATTATATGACGGCCTACATATACACACCTTACAATGCTGATTCAGTGTTCTGAGAGCAACATCCATGAGCTTTGATAAGATATACGTACTGTTATCTTAACTATTGTACTTCTGAGTGTCATCTTCTCTTTAGTTATGAGTTGCTGCTGTTATTGTTGAGTAACCTTGGTCTGTCTAGTCAAGCAGACTCATCAACCACTGGCAAGTAAACATCCCTGCAAGGCCATCCTTTGCAGTGAGCTGATGTTCCTGTGTGGCCTCACCAAAGTGAGGCACAGCAAAGAGTGTGGAGGTCTGGTTCCAGGATGGAGGCCAAATTTGCATCTCTCCACCCAGTTAACAGGAACACCATAGCTGGCTCCATTTCACCCAGTATTTTGGTTTTATGATTACCACCCAGCACTGCAAATGGTTTCCTGGGTTACAGGAAACCATTAGGTTTGTCACTCAGTGTAGAACCACCTGAAGTGGTAAGATAAGTAATAAAAAGTGACAGGAAGGAAAGGAGGGAGTAGGAAGAGAGGAGGACAGATACATAGGTAGAATGAGAAATGGTAAGGAAAAAGGAGGCACCATTACATCATGAGTAGATAATGGTTGCCACCACTAACCTTCTGTATCTGGAAATAACGGGTCCACAATGTTCAAGTCCAGCTCAAGACCACTCTGAGACAGCTTGGGCTTTGGAGTCTTGGCTAAGCTTGTGAGAGACTCAAGTAGTTTCTGCATATCAGTTTTCAATGTGTCTGTCTCAAGTTCAACTTACAAATAACCCAAGCACCAATCCTGGCTCAAGCCTCAGTAGCATTCAAGCCTTTGGGTACTAATTCACTCCCACTGAATCCTGCAGAACACATGGATGATTACTTCCAATCACCTCCTACTGCACCTCATCCCTCTCAGGGTTTGTATGCACATTTTATGCACACTAACTATTTCTCCCACTGAGAGTTTTCATATTTGTTACATGCATATCATGTCTGCTACTTTTCAAACTGAAAAAGTAAAGTTTGAAGCACATTTATGCACAATGTTTTATTACACTTAGGAATGCTGCACACTTACAGTTTGTATAGGTTAAAGTGGGTAGGGTTACATAAGGAGAAAGGACATGGGGGAGGGTACCGCATACATTTTGGCTGTGACAAGTGAAACTGTCTGGCTCCTGGAGTTACCTGGTACTTAAAGCCTGCTGTTTGTTGTTTGGTGGTCCCAGGTTCATCTGAAATAAGAACCCAGTGGACTGCAGGCTTCAGCTGCCCTTCTCTTGCAGTCCTTTGAAGGACTGGAATGTAGCTGTGGGACAGTTATTCAACCAAGCAGTTGGGCTGGCTGGTTATATCGGTGCCACCATATGAAGTTGTCTCTCCCCAGCACTCATTAAACCTTGAGAGAGTTAATAAAATGTTGCCTAAAATTTCACTTCTGCAGCTCCATATTCAAAATCAGTAAGTGGGTTGCATAAAGTCATGAAATGCAGTGCTCCATGACACTCCCAAACCACCACCCTTGGCAAAGATATACTGATATACCGGACAGACAGACAGGAGAAGTAAATGCCAGAGTGAGAGAATATCATTATTTACAACTGTACTGTACAATGTCAGTTTTCTACATATACATCAGAGTAAAGCTTCAAGGAAAAGGAACTACAAATAAAGTGGAAGGAAATTCATCAATTAAAGGAAAGAGTGGAAATGTTAGTAAGTAAGCAGAGTTGTGGAAAAGAAGAGAAAAGCAGTTACAAAACTACTATTAACAGTTGTCCAAATGGTGATATTACAGAAGAGTACTTCAAGTTACAACACACTACAACAAAGTTCAGTGGGTAATCAATGATAATGCTGTATTACACTTTCACACACCATACATGATATCACTTCATTTATACAGATATTTCGCTAATAGAAGCCACGTACTCGTACATACAGTTATTATGGTGACCACACACTAAGTGACAAGCTTAATGGTGTCCTCTAACCAAGGAAACCATTTACACAGTGGGGTGGTAACCATATAACCAGATAAGAAAGGTGGCATGGAGCCTGCTATGGTGTCCCTTGCTAACTGGGTGCAGTGCCACAAACGTGGCATCCATCTGGAGCCATATCTCCATACTCTTCCTCAGGCCTCACTGTCAGCCACAAGGGAACATCAGTTCACTGCATGGGATGGCCCTGCAAAGGCAGTTGCTTGCCTGCAATTGATGAGTCTGCTCAGCCAGAGACCGGGGTTGATCAACAGCAACCCTTCTTTGTTATAGAGAGAAAATTTTTCTTTAAAACTGTCAGCTAAAGCAACATATCTTCCAGAAAAGGTATCATAATATGGAAAGCTGATTTATTTCACAATCCCATAACTACAGTGGTCATATGGATTAATTACACACACATACCAACAGTCATTTTGTATTTGATCCATAAGTGTTGCATCCTCAAAATAAGCATAATCTTCAATATGCACATATCATTTATCCACAGAAAACTTACGTTACTACAACTAAAATACAGTATTATCATCAATATCAACCCTAATTCCCACCTACAAGATGAGGTGAGGGGTATCACTGTATTTCAAACCATTATTGAATAAGGCTTAAAAATCCATGCTCACTAGGATACAAAGTATTTAATAATGTAGTTTCATTCATTCATTCATCATCTAATCCAGTGATGCCCGACAAGAAGTGTAGGAGCCCGGGGCTAAGCAAGTTGGTCCTCACATTTAATATGAAAGTGATCAGCCTCACTCATTCCTGAGTGTCATTATGTGAGCAATAAACCCCAACCACCCCTTGCATATAAACCTACACAGGCTCAATCTGATTGGAGTGCCTTAATTACCCACTGAACCACCAGGCGCCATAATTCGGTTATATGGTTACCACCCAGCATACAGTAGTAAATGGTTTCCTGGTGTATAGGAAACCATTTGGCTTGTCACTCAGTGTAGAGTCACCCATATACAGAAGGATGAGGAAAGAATGAAGGAAAGAAAGACAAAAGAGGAAGGAAGGAAAGAAGGAAGGAAGAGAAGAAATGGCAGGCACCCAAGAGCAGCACTAGCTACATCGAGTAAGTGGATGATGAGTGCCCCCACCTACCACTAAATCATAAATGTTAAAATCTTGATGTACCCTGAACTGGAATTATAACACAATGTTGTTTTTCAGGTAGCTTTTTAAAGAGCTAACTCAAGAAATTTAATTAAGCAGATCTGATTGTTAGATGCCTTCTAAACCGAGCAAAATTCCAGCATCTATATAATACACACAACATTGTCCCTACAACTGGAATTTTCAACTCTGAACATAGGCCATATTCATAAACTTTCTTGATCCTAAACTGTGTATAAGAAGGCTTGCTTATGAGATTAGCTATCTACTAAACACTTCACAATGAAACTGGAGCGAAAAACAACAAAACAAAAGTAGCTACTTGTGACACTGTAGCTACCAATAAATACCTATGGAAACATCTACTGACTTGGATTAATACAGCGCCTTTCCACTGCCTGCCACCACCACAACATATCCTCCCATCTTAACAGCTACTCTTTAGTGAGCAACAGTAATCAGAAATTACCCAAACTGTGCCATACTCACAACAGACAAACACACAGACACACACTCAGTATGGCCTGTAGCTTCACTGTGTACCGGTACGGTCTTTCATCTTGTTGAAGTACTCTTGTTTGATTTGGTCCCTCTCCTCAGCTGGTGGGAGGTTGGGCTGAATACCTGCCTTCCGTCGTTCCACACGAATGTTGTTCTGACATGATATGGGAGAATGCTTAATAGTCAGGATTTTAATGCAATATCAGCAACACAAATACAAACACTTCTCCCACTTCTTTTCCTCCAGACTTGGAAAACCTGCTTCATGAATCTGCAGCAATATAGAATGATGACTTAACTTTGTCACAAATCAGTTTCATTTGCTTTGGATTTACGTGACTGACTTCCTAAATGCTTCACACAAAGTGAAAACAAGAAAGACAGGGCTTTTGGAGTTAACAATACAGTACTGTACAACTTAACTACTCTATATGCATGAATTATAGTTAAAAAAAAACAATGCATTACAAAATACTATGAGTTTCATTGTAGATCTTGATTTATATTTTTTTCTCCATTTCTTAATAGCGCATATACCATGCACTGATAAAAAAGACTCAACAGTGAATACTTCAATTTATGTCATTACATAAAAGAGCAATAAACCATAGTATCAAAAGGTTTGTTCAACACAAAATACATCTGCTCACCCAAAATTCCTTGCACCTTTTGTAATTTTCAAAGTATCCAGCACATGCGTCACGGTTGTAGTTGGTGTCATTTAGACACTTGAAAGACAAGTCATGTTCCTGAAAGAAAAATTGAATTTTGTTAATATCATATTATCACTGCATTCATGTATAAATTTGGCTATGTTTTCTCAATTATGAATTATCCTAAAATTCAACCAATTTTGATCCCTCAAGAATATTGAAGACACATGAGTGAATAAAATGTGGTTTATTTTGGCCATGTTGTTGATTGTCTTACATTCTATCTATCTATCTATCTATAGCCCGACACCCTAATCCCACAAAGGGTGGCCACAGACAAAACGCCTCCAAGTCCCTCTATCAACCACCATTTGACTACCCTCCCCCCAACTCAACCCCCCCCTCCCTCATATACCTCTCAACTCCATCCCTCCACCTCATCCTCGGTCTACCTCTCCCTCTCCCTCCCTCCACCTCACATCCTACTTTTCTGTTCATCTCTCTCTCATATGGCGAACAGCAAATGTCACTGATACGAGACCACAGTGCTAACACTTATCCACATAAATAAACACTCTGACACAGTGAATACAGTCACAACTATAGAAAGACCAAGTTGAGTCAGTAGACAATTACCAACCCTACCAACTATTCATTGTGTCTAACGAATGTCTGACAGTGGCTCATGTCACTGGTAGGAACATCAGGTTGAGGTCTCCAGTTGTGCATCTGGTTGTGGGGGGCGTGAATCCCAGTACGGTGACCCAGTGAAGCTCCCCACTCAGTTAGGGTATGCAGCATCCATTAGGTGAACAAGGCTGACTCATATAAGCTTGCAACACTACCTTTCAAAATGGGATGATTCATATCTGCCATACATAGCTTGCAATCCTCATCACATGCTTTCTCCATTACCTGTCCTCCTACAGATATCTGATCCACACATCCCTTACCACTCTGAAAACAACCATATTCACCACATTCATCAACTATCACAACAACAGACATCATACCCTCAAACAAACAACAAGCAAACACTCTCATCAATCACTTTTCACAAGTCAGCCATCTAACCCCCCATCCGGAAGACCGACATATCATCAGACGTAAGAGACAGTTCCCCACAGACCCAGACTACGCCCTTTCACTTACAACCAGACGAAGCACATCATTAACAACCTCAAGCACTCATCTGCCTGTGGACCAAACAACATAAGCAACATTCACCTTACACACCTAGGACCACAAGGCATACAAGCACTCACCAACATATCAAACTACAGCTACTCACACAACATAATACCCAACATCTGGAAGCATGGCAATATCATCACTTTCCTAAACCCAACAAAGACCCCACGTTACCCTCCTCACATCGCCCCATCACACTCCTCTGCACCCCCTCTAAAGTCACTGAACAACTGATACTACAACTAGTCACACCTCACATTCCCCTAGCCCAGTCACAACATGGCTTTAGGCCACTACACTCCACAAACACCTTTCTTAGACCTTACACAGAGAGTTTTCGATGGCATGAATTCAGCTAGGCCACCACACAGAACACTCCTTGTCACACTAGACATTAGCAAAGCTTTTGATGCCATCCCCCACCACAACCTCACAAACAACATACTCAACACAAACATACACAATAATGCAAAAAGATGGCTGGCAAACTACTTAGCAGGCAGATGTGCAGACGTAACATTTGCAAGTCAGTCTTCTAACATCAGAAACTTCACAAACGGCGTCCCCCAAGGATCTGTTTTGTCCCCTACACTCTTTAATCTATACATGCACGACATACCCACACCCCACACACCACAGATACACATAGCTTCCTATGCAGATGATATAACACTTACATGTACACACCAAAACTCAAACACAGCTGCACACATCATTCAACCTTACCTCAACACACTACACGAATGGTTCACCACAAACAGGCTCAAAATAGCCCCAGCCAAATCTACAGTGACTCTTCTCACAAACTGGACAGCAGAACACAGTCACATCCCACACCTCACCATAAACAACACTCCCCTACCACACACACACACACCCAAAATCCTGGGTGTAACATACAATACATCAATGTCATTCAAACAACACATCACAAACATTAAAAATAAAATAACACCGAGACTCAATGCTTTGAGGTCACTTGCCCATACAACATTCGGACACAACAAAGAAACCACCACCACAGTATACAAACAATGCATACGTTCAGTGATGCAAGCCCTGCCTGGGCTTCTAACCTGACCAAAACACCCTACAACACTACAGACCATACAGAACAAGGCCCTAAAAATAATCACAGGCTGCACAGCTACTACACCCACAGACCACCTACATCAAGAAACCAAAGTCCTCAAGGTCAAGAATCACCTAGACATGAGAGGCACCCAGTTTCTTGCTACAGCCTCCACAAACCAACAACATCCACTACAGTACATGACAGCACATCCACCCACACCAAGGAACATCAAAACAACACTCAGTACACGATACCATACACAAATACTGTCAACTCTCCCCCCTCACCCACCTCAAACCAGCTTCCAGAAGCATATCCACACTCAGATCACTCGCCGCTCCATTCAGTCACTTAAAGACAACACACAGCTGCATGCACGGCCTCCTGACATCCACCCTTCTGAATTCTATCTTCCTCGTGAGGACAGGGTCCACCTGGCCAGGCTGAGATGTGGGCACCATCCAGCCCTCTTAAACTACCAGAAGAGGCTGGATGACTCTGTCGCTGATGCCTGTCAAGGATGCAACACAGCACCCCATACTATTAAGCACATTATGGAAGACTGCATTGCACACAATCACCTACGCCAACAACACAACATACACTCTTTGAGAGCTCTGTGGGAAAGCCCGGTCTCGGCCATGGCCTTCCTAAGGGACTCGGGGCTGTTCGGCCAGACTGCCAAGGGAACGACTACTACTACTACTACTATTCTGATACCTTTCTTTCCTTTCACTACTAGTGTTAACCTGTCATAACTTTACTTCAACAGACTGAAAAAGACTTGGGATAAAGGACAGAATAGGGAGGCTGCCAGTGATCGAGAAATGTGGAAAGCTGCCATTAGGTGACTATGGCTGATGCATGCAAGCTTGTTAGAGCCTTTATAAACAGGAGATACAATAAAATAAAAATAATAATGATACATCAACCAAACAAACCTATCATAACTGTGACACACATTCTTCAGTTCTAACATGAAAATAACTACCGGGTAATACCTAAAATTGGCACACATATCACAGTGTTCAAAATTCATCTGCAACTGCCACACACACTAGGTTGAGTTGAAGGAAGAAAAAAAAAATCCATGACTGGCCACACGAAGCTCAAAATACATACATACGTACTTACTACATAGGCTATGGTACTGTATCTTGTGAAATGATAATCTGTGGGAGAACTATCATGGAAGAAAAGTTGTAAATGACACGTAACAACAGAAAAGACGAAACGAATGAAACTGTGTTGTGACAACTGAGAAAATACTACTGGTACCAATATTTTTTCCAGTCAAACCATACTGTGTTACAAATTATTAACCCTTTCAGTAGTGATGGTATATAATTTCCAGTCAAACCATACTGTGTTAGAAATTATTAACCCTTTCAGTAGTGATGGTATATATTTTATTTTGCTGCCAAACAAGATTATTCTGCTTAGAACTCTCATACATAAATTTCATTAACCCCTTCTGTGAGATGCTTCATTATTTAGAACATGCTGCTGTTGTTGAAGCCCCAGATTCATATGAAATGTGAACCCTGGGGACTCCAGGCTGAACTTAACCATTTTCTGCAGTTCTCCATCCTTTTGGGAGAGAAAGGCTTACAAGAGCACACCTGCCTTTATGCATGGATTTTTGTCCTCAAGCATAACTTTTGTGGCCTTCTTGATGTTGGCCTGTCTCCCTTCCTCTGTCTTGGAGGGATCACCTAGTACTCCATGAAACATACCTGGAATATATGCAAAATATCAATTACAAGGTGAGGTTCAGACAGCCTAGTTCACCTTACTTTCCTGGCCGTGTTAAGCATAATTAAGCAAAATTTCACAATAAAAACACCTTCTAGTGATCATAACCTTCACAATTTTCTAAAGCCCAGAACAAAAGAACAAGACATTACCTAGAAACTGAGATAAAGCTTGTAGATGTAAAGCCACATGAGAAGGTAAACATTACCTGTCGGTGGAAGTGCAGTCGATATGTTTATATAAACGAAAACGAAAGTTAAAGTTAAACATTTCCTATATTTGCTATTTTTCTAATGCCAAAAATATCAATCTAAATAAGTATGAATAATGACTTAGCAATTGGTTTTATTACATAACTTTTTCAACTCACGAATGCCAAATACCCGCGGTTTTTAAAATGTCAGAGAGAGAGAGAGAGAGAGAGAGAGAATATAGAGGACTGAGGAAGGGTTGAGGGGTTAGAAGACTGCGAGAGGGAGGAAGGATCGAGTGAAGAAGAAAGAGGAGGATTGAAAGAGCAGGGGATGGAGGATACAACAGAGTAGGCCTATTATGAAGAAGCAGGTGGAAGGACAATATATAAAAGTGACAGAAGGAACAAAAGAGAGGGAGAAAAAATACGCCAGGGAGGAAGGGACGGATGGAAGGAGGATGCTACGAGGAAAGGACGAGATAGGGAGAGATGATAAAGTGTGGAACAGATAATAAAATGGAAGGAAGAAGGGACGAAGGAGAAATCTGAAAGGGAAGGAGAAAGGAGAGAATGATAAAGAGGGGTGAGGAAGGGGAAAGGGAATAGGAAGGCAAAGAGGAAAGAAGGGAGGGAACGAAGCGAGACAAGAGGAACGTAAGAGGGGAAGACAGAGAGGAAGGATGCACAGGGAGGGAGGGAAGATGGATACAGAACAAAGAGGAGGGAGGGAAGATGGATACAGAACAAAGAGGGATGAAGGAAGGAAGGATATAGAGGGAGAGAGGGAGGATACACCCGGGGGAGGGAGGAAGGATACTGAGGGAGAGAGGAAGGAGACAGGAACGTAGGAGGAAGGGAAGAGACGGAAGGAAAAAGAGTGAAAGGATGGATACAGATGAAAAGGTGACAGATGGATGATACAGTGGAAGGGAGGAGGGATAATAAAGATAGAGGGAGGAAGGGAGGAAGTGTCTTTGATGACTCAGCGTGAGGGAGGGAGGGAGGGAGGAATGACGGAGGAAGGATATAGAGGGAGGGAGGAGGGATATGGAGGAGGGAGAGAGGGAGGAATTGATGAGTCAGCGTGAGAAGTATCTTTTATGGTTGTGGTCGCGAGAAAGAGAGAGAGAGAGAGAGAGAGAGAGAGAGAGAGAGAGAGAGAGAGAGAGAGAGACAGACAGACAGACAGACAGACAGACAGACAGAGACAGACAGACAGACAGACAGAGACAGACAGACAGACAGACAGACAGACAGAGACAGACAGACAGACAGAGAAAGAGACAGAGACAGACAGACAGACAGACAGACAGAAGGGGGGGCAGAATTACATAAGAATAGTTATATAAGAGCTGACTAATGTGTACGTGAAGGTAAGAGTGGATGAGGGAAGGGAAGGGTGCACGGAGGAAGGGAAGGGAAGGGTGCACGGAGGAAGGGAAGGAAAGGGTGGAGGAGGGAATGGAAGGGAAGGGTGGAGGGAGGAAGGGAAGGGTGGAGGAGGGAAGGCAAGGGTGGAGGAGGGAAAGGAAGAGTGGAGGGAAATGAAGGGTGGAGGAGGGAAGGGAAGGAAAGGGTGGAGGAGGGAATGGAAGGGAAGGGTGGAGGAGGGAAGGCAAGGGTGGAGGAGGGAAAGGAAGAGTGGAGGGAAGGGAAGGGTGGAGGAGGGAAGGGAAGGGAAGGGTGAATGAGGGAAGTGAAGGGTGGAGGGAGGAAGGGATGGACGAATGAGGGAAGGGAAGGGTGAATGAAGGAAGGGAAAGGTGAATGATAAAGGAGAATGAGGGAAGGGAAGGGCTGTGGAGTGAAGGAAAGGGTGGAGACCGTGGAGGGAAGGGGTGGAGGGAAGGGGTGGAGGGAAGCTGCATAGTGAGTAGGAGACAGCTAGTTGATAGAGGAAGCGGGGCTGAGTTGCAGAAGGGGTGGGGGGCAGGCATTCCGCATTCACAAACGGACGTAAGATCCACTGCTTATCACAACTGAGATTTGTTTATTTTGGACGAAGAAGAGACAGGGGATGATTCGGCACTCTGTTTGTCGTTGTAATATAGAAAAAAAAATGAAGAAAAAAAACGAAAAAGAATATTTCACGTATTTGTCCTCTCGTTCGTAAGATTTATTTTTTTCCAGAATTATAATGCATGGGGAAACTTCTACATTCGCCTTTTTTTTTTTTTTACGGCAAATTCAAATAATTGTGACTTGGGAAACTCATAGCTTTTGCGTGTGTGTGTGTGTGTGTGTGTGTGTAATTCACCGGGTCGGTCAGGATCACTTGATGGTCGTGATGGTCAGCTTTTACCCTCCCGGAAGGGAGCTGAGAGCTCATATAGTCCGATCTAAGGGCAAGGCTGTGACCTTCACACACCCACACACCCGTCCCCTTGCTCAAGGGGGACAGTAACCACCCACTTCGTCAGTGAAACTTTTCGCAACCTGAGCGAGGCGCGAACTCCCGTCCACCAGTTGGCAAACAGGAACGTTACCACTGCACCAGCGAGCGGTGTGTGTGTGTGTGTGTGTGTGTGTGTGTGTGTGTGTGTGTGTGTGTGTGTGTGTGTGTGTGTGTGTGTGTGTGAATAAAGACTAATGCAGGTAGGCTACAGCCCATTTTTTTTTTTTTTTTTAAGTCCGGCAAAGATCCCAAACACCTTTCTGCTTAGTTCACTGTAGTTCCATTTGAAGAGTAACCAAGGAGACTTCATTCCTGCCTCATAGCTAATCATATTCCATACAACTACAATGGGAGTGGTTCATTTGCCAGGTGATAAAAAACAGATCATAGTAACTAAATCGACTGGTGGTAACTGAATAACTGAATAAAGAGGAAGAGACAAGATAAAGAGGAGAGAAAAGCATTAATACATTACCACACGGGCGCAGGTCTTGCAATTTCCCTAGTCAAATGGGTCTTTCACAGGTTATTTAGGACAGGTAAAGGTAGAAGTTTTGGTCTGAAAGGAACTGGGGGATTCCAACGTTAGATCTAGTGGCAATAGATGGTTAAAAATCA